>NW_023340206.1:114239-123240 GCF_004916995.1 Morone saxatilis | reverse complement strand
CAATACATACTTCCTATGGGCACTGCACTAGTTAATAAAAAATCCACATCTGCTAAACATTGTCAATCCATTCTGTCTTGCTGGAATCTTGTGTTCAGTCAGCAAGCAACACACTTCGCCTAATTGAGTTCAATAGCTTTATCTGGGATGTTGTGGTGCAAGTCTCTGATTTCCCGGTGCTGACCTAGCTTGACTCTTATTTCATCCATTTTCTTATATTGCAACTGTACATTAGCCAGGTGTAGGCTGTGTATTGGAATAGCCTTAGGTCCAAGCTGGGTTAGCTTAGCTCTTATCCTGGCTCTCTTTTTTTCTGTCTGGAGCGATTGCACTGCTTGCATCTGTCTATTCTGGCTGGGTGATTCCATGTGCAGTGATCATCTCAATGTCTCCTGACGTTGATGAGTGTATTTCTCACATGAGTAATCATAAGTAATACCTGCTTCACTAATAATAACAAATTAAAACAAGATTCTAGCAAAGTTGTCACCATGGTAATATTATGGGGACTAACATCATTACTCATGAATACAGTTCGGCTCATTGAATCAACATTACCGGTAGTCTAAGCTTTCCAGTCAGCCAAATTGACTATGGTTCTGGTTACATATAAATATAGATATATATACATACATATGCATATGTGTATACACATACATGTATTTCCCCTGACTTTTCCCTTTTTTTCTGTGTGTTTTTTATGTGTAGATACTGAGACCAATGTGTTTTCAAATTATGATTGGTAGACAGGCAAGAGGAATAACTTATTGAATGGAATCAGATTTGTAAGAAATTAATGAAAAATTACCAAATGGAGTGTTAGGCCTGTGTATTAGCAGGAATATGACGATTCAGTGTGTATCAATACGATTCAATATATTATAATATACCATACACAGATTAGCCATAACATTATGACCACCTGGGCACCTTGTCTGACACCTTTCAATAAGAGCCAGCATTAACATTTTCAGCAATTTGAGCTACAGTAGCACGTCTGTTAGATCGGACACAGGCCAGCTTTCACTCCTAATATGCATCATTGAGCCTGTAGCCGGTTCTTGGACCACTGGTTTTTGAGTAGAAAAAGTTAATGAAAAGTAAAAGAAAAAAATGTCAGTGGAGAGGTGCTTGTTCGGATCAGCAATCTATCAGCTGGGGCCCGCCATCTTCGGTGTTACATCGGTGTTACATTTGTATCCACAGTGGCATCCTGTCCTCTGTCTCTGCAGCCTTACTGGAAGCCTTATTCAACAACTTTAATGCTTCTGTCGGTTTCCTGTGTATACCTTTTGTAAGCAATCTGAATCCAGGATGGGGATAGCAGACTCCACCACCATCAATTAAAACAAATGTATAGAGTGATTAGTCCTGGTTTGGTATGACCAAAAATGTGTACCACTGTATTTTTTAAGATTCTGGCAGTTTCATAGTATATCTTGTTGTTTGTTTGTTTTTATTAATTGGGCCTTTATATTAAGGTTGATAGTGGCTTATTCTACTGGAGTACATAGAATATAAAAAACATTTTGATGTCATCATGTATATACTGAAAGCTTTGATTACTATAGGGTTTTCACAAAAAAAACAGAACAGTTGCACAGTAGCAGAATGTAAACAATTTTTACTGTCTGAACTGCAACAAACTTAAAAAGATATTTCAAGATAGTTGTATAAACACTACAGACTGAAATTAAATACTCAAATTGTCATAAGTTGTTGAGTGCCGTGGTGTTTTTCCCTGTTAACAGTTAACCTGAGTTAGTTGTGGGTTATTAATTGTTGTGTTATAATGATTTGTAATAAGGGTATGCAGTTTAGGCTCATGCTCACAAGGCTCCCTTCTGCATGCACACTACACAGATTGCCCCAAATGTAGTGCTCCTCTCACCAAACAGTACTGCTGTCTATTGAAGAGTTACAGCAATTGTTTCAGCTGGAGGTATATAAAAAATTGCATATCATACAGGTAATTAAAACCAGTTTTGTTATTAATTTAAAATATTTGACACAAGAAAATGATCAAAGGTGCATTTTGTTTACTTCCTGTTGCAAATAAGCAACCTGTGACGACCTGAGCAAAAAAACTTAAAAAAATGAACAAGTATGGATAGAAACTGGGTGGACTGCCTGAGACACCTCATATAATAAAAGGAATAAATCTAACAATAGATTGTGGGAGTTGATCATAGAGATCATTTCTGCGGGCTAATATAATCTAGAATATTTTATAATCAAATTTACTGCCTCACAAGAGAGCTTACATCAGTGGGGGGGGCTTAAACTTTAAATCAATTGCTACTGCTGTTTAGGACACTGTTCATTTTGTAAAATTCTTGCTTTCAAATTCAGCTTCTTCAGATAGTCCTTGGCTCTGTTCATATTTGTGTGCCCTTTTATCAATATGTAGGAAAGCACCCGGTGTCTGCTCTCATCGAGTTGTGCAACAAGAGACGGATAATGCAGCCAGACTTTGTCATGGTTCATCACAGTGGTCCTGACCATCGCAAGAATTTCCTGTTCAAGGTGGGTCACCCTTTTCATGAGATTGTTGCATGCTCGACCTTTGAGGTTTTCACACACTTCCAAAAGCTGACGCATCTTTTCTGAGTTCTATGATATCAGATCGAAGAAATTCTCAAATCTTAAATTTTGTTTAACCTTAATTTCTTCCTTCATCTGACAACAAGATTAAGAGTTTACAGTTATTTGCTGAGCCACAGCATTGCTTTGAGCTGATGTTGCATGATAACACAATTACAAAAACAACACGGTAATGCTAAGCAGATAAAATGTTTATCATGTTCAACATTTAAGGTTAGTGTGGTAGTATGCTAATATTTTTAATTTGTTCTAAACACAAAGAACAGTTAAGGCTGATATACATCTAATTAGTTTTGAGGTTTTTGGTCATAAACAGAGGTATTGACATACAAAAGAGCTTTGATTCTCTGCCCAATAATATTTTAATCAATAATGCATGTAGCTGTAATTAATGAGTGCATTTGTGATGATATATTATACTCTGATGCAGCGTTCTTATGTGAGTGAGCCTGCTTTTTTGTATCTGCGGCCTGTGGGACAACTAGACATAAAACATGCTGATACAGAGGTGCTTTATTTGCATATAGTAGAGACAACAGAAAGTATCCATTGACCCCCAATCAACAGCCTCTGTGTAAATCTGAGGACCTGACCACCTGACTTCACACTGACAAAATACTACAAATGACCAAGTTTATTTTTGGAGTGCATTTTTCAAATGCTGTGAATGTGTTTGAAGTCAATTTGATTTAACTCAGATTAGGCTCTTTTTATAATGCCCCATATCACCCCTAAATACTGTGGGATACATACACTTACTGTGTATGATTGAAAACTCAACACAGTTCACATTGCCAACAGTTTCAAAACAGCATCAGTGAGATAAAAAGTTTTTTTTAAATGAATTAATGAGTTTTGCTTCCCTCCCCTATTCCAAAGTCGGCTTTCATTGCAATGCTGTTGTTATTTATTGCATCCTTTGATGGTTAAATTATGACATTTAATCATCCATATGTTTTGTCGTCTCCAGGTCACGGTGAATGGTGTGGACTACCAACCACAGACAGCTAGTCCCAATAAGAAACATGCCAAGGCCATGGCAGCTACAGTTGCCCTGCAGGCTCTGGGAGAGGTAATATTAAAAATAATAGAAGCAGTTGTTTCTCTAACACCAACAAAGAGGGAATATATTTTTTGTGTCTGTTTGGCTATTGACCATGGGTCAGGTCCGTAGAAGCTAGCATTAAAATACATACATACACAGAAAATAAGTACATTGAATACTGCTCAATGATACCATCTCCGTAAAGTCATGAATAACATTTACAACAAGGCAGCAGGTCTCTGGGAGTACAACTGTATGTGTGAAAAAGTCTTACGTACAAAGCCTTGTGTGGCTCCAAAGTGAGCTGCTTCAAATCTGATAAATTGCTTTAGGTGATGTCAAATGAGTCAGCATCTGTTGGGTCTGAAGACTACAAGCTTGTCGTCTGGGGATGTGGAGTTAGAAAGAAGTGGATTTTGTAGCCCATTTTTCACCTCTGCTTCAGGCTACAGTCTCTAGGCTACATTATTAGCTAAACATACCAAAATATCTGACAGAACTGATGGCAGTCAAGTTGCATTGCAGGTAATCTAGGCACCAGGTTATATCTAGGAAGAATCTATAGAATATAAAAGACGATGCATCTCTGGTTCTGCTGCATCAATTTGTATCGTGTCCATGAAAAATCAGTTGTTATTTCTGACTTTTACACACATGGAAGACTCAGTGAGGCAAAGCATCCTGTGTTTCTATGACAACCAGCAGCCATGAGGTGACATGTCATTAGCCCTAGCATACCTGCATATATAGCAGAGTGAAACTTTGATATTTTAATATTGTTTATCTCTTTTGATAAAAGATGTCGAAATAAAATGTGGTACTAAAATTCAGAAATGCACAATTAATAAGCAATGAAATGTACATCACGTGGCACCCTTTGACCCACTTTGGAAACTGCTGCTGGCTTTTAGTATGTTATATTTTAAAAATAAAAAATAAAAATAATTCCAACCTGGTTGGCTTTTATTCAAGATAACATTATTTAAACTGTGATAAAAAGATGAATCAGTAACACAATAAATATGAACAATGTCTGTTCTGTCCTAATGCTGAGTTATAAATCTCCATCAGGAATGTCATTGTGTTACTTACTGTCTATTACACTACCTGCTCAAACTGTTGAAGTAACAACAGAAGCTAATTAACTGTGACTCTTTTTTTTTTTAAATCTGAAAAAGCTGTAGTAAAAAACTATTAAGTCGTTTAGTATACATCCTCATGGCTTTACACAGATTTTTTTATTGCTTATCATTTTCAGCCTGGGGTACATTTTTAAAATCTGCTTGTTGTAAAATACTCAATAGATTCTATGCCTGTTTATATGTGTTTTATGTTGTTCCTAGGTTCCTGTTGATGGACCAGGACTCTATACTGGCCCTGTCTTCACTGCTGCTTCTACTGGCCCCCTGTTCTCTACATAGACATACACACAATAGTGGTACTAACATATTCTGCATAGTTCAACTGTTTGCCTATATTCTCACTTCAGTTGTGGGAAAAGAAAGGGTCTTTCAGTCCTATAAAATAACTGGCCCATTGTTTTTACGCTGGTGGTTTATTTATATACAAACAAATTAATAAATTATCTAAGTACACAACAGTGAGAACCATTAAGACCAGTCAGGCTTCAGATGACACAGAGTATCTTTGTATTGATGCTACTTGATGCTACGATTTTATACCCACACTTTTTTTCACTATGTTCATGACAGGGTGACAAAAATATTTTAAAAAGATATTGACAAGTCCCCATCGTATTAAATTTGGTTGGCATGTATGTATGTATGACACTGTATGTATGATGATATGTATGATCTAGTAGCATTTCAGCCTGATACATATTAGCTGACCAATACATTAGTCTAACCCTAGACAAAACATGAGTTTCTCTGAAATGGATTTGTTGTTGGTCACAGCAAAGCAGAGCTAAGCTGGGCTGTTAAATGAAAAGTTAATATGTAAATTAATGTGTCTTGTTGTTTAGCAACTTTTCTGTTGTTCTTGATAGTAAACTTTATGGAACTAACCTTCTAAAATGTGTAAACAGAAATAAAGATTATATTTATTTAATGTGGTAGAGGAAGCCACATTATGTTTCTTGGTAACAATGCCTGTTGAATGTGATTTAAGCTTCTTAAGTGTGTCACCAAGGTCCTGTTTATAAGACTAGGGAGGGTGCTGAAAGCCATTTCTGCCCTCCAGTACACACAGGAGTTGAGGTAGCTGTTTCTTTTCTCACCTGTTAAGAGTCTCACAGGGAGGTAAAAAAAACGCTTTTGGATCCGCCCCCAGCATGCAAGCAGCCTAACTAACTAGCAAGAGTTACTTTTGCAATGACACCCTTTCATCATCTTCCCATATTCAAAACTTATCAGATGTGTTTGATACTGCACCTTGGCAAGTCAGGGGCACTACTGCTTAGCACTGAAAATGGGTATCTGCTGTGGTTGGCAAATACTTTTTCTCTGCATCCAGAGCTTGTGGAAATGTTGTGTTGTGTTGGTGAAAAATCAAAAAGTTGAAAAGTTTAATAGACCCTTCAGTGCTTCAACTGCTATGAGCTGCTATTTATGCAAGTTGATAATAACTCTGGCCATTTTTAATTGAATGAAAAGTCAAACTGTCGCATTTCCAGCAATTTCAGGGCTTTTATTTTAACAAACTCCTCCTAGTGAATTTTTCAGAACAACTCCAAATTTGATGAGCACATTCTAAACACCTCCAGAATTTAAAATTGTGCTCCTCATAAATATTCATTGAACTGCGTCTTAAAAAAATCTGCCTTGACACGACTGGCTAAGTGCCAATATTCAGTCGCCGTCATAGCGTCAACTACTGGCAACAGGAAGTAAGCTTTGTGTGGCAATTGTGATGTGATTTCTGTGAAATTTGTGGCTTGGTGTTTGTCATGATGTACTGCTGCGAGACCCGACGGCAGCACACCCCAACGTGCACCAAGTGCGAAGGCCGATCATCACTGCTTGCAGTTTTAATTCTATCTGTCACTCTCTGTGTGATTTGGAACCATACAAATAAAATTGAATTGGAAAAATGTGCTAGAAATATTAAAAGAATATAGGCGCACAAGACATGAATTATAATCTCCTGAAATAGAGCTTTCAACAAAATATTATCCCATTCCATGTCCAGCCAAAGGTTTTTGTATTTTGTCTGATGACAACAGTCAGCCAGCCAATCAGGAGGCGTGTCACACTCAGGCAGCCAATCAGGAGGCGTGTAAATAAGTAGGCCGTTGACACTCAGCCATCCAATCAGAACCTTAGGAGCGCGTCAATGAGAGGCTTTGACAGCTCAGCCGCCAGCACAATCAGCGAGGCATGTACGACTGGTCAGTCGAATCAGGAGACCTGTACACTGCAGCCAGCAATCAGAAGGCATTTAACACTCAGCCAGCCCAGCCAGCCAGCCATAAGGGCGTGTCAGCAATCCGAAGCAGCCAACTCAGGAGCAGTCTTTGTCCAAACTGCACGGCAGCCAAATCAGGGAGGCCCGTTTCACACTCAGGCCCATCACGAATCAGGAGGCTTGGTAAACTGCCACCTCCACGCCCAATAAGGAGCTCGCACAGCTCCCAGGCCAGGGCCCAATACAGGAGCGTCGTCAGCACTAAGGCAACCCAATCAGCGAGGTATAACTAAGCACAGTACGTGACGGCAATACCACACTCCAGCCAACTTTGACCCGCACCAGCCGCCAATCGAAGGGAGGCCCTTTTTTCAACCCAGCCCACGCATAATCAGAAGAGCATCTTACAACATTCAGCCAGGCCAGTCACAAGTGGACCCCACAACACGCAGACCAGCCAATAAGAGGCGTCCAGTCACAGCTAATGGCAGCCAAATCACAAGGCCGCTTTGAAACTGCCGGTAGCAAGCCAATCATGCCAAGGGCGAGGGCGGCGATAGCACACACAGCCACAATCAGCAGACAGTAACGACTCAGCCCCAGGGCACAGTCAGGAAACCGGTCATACAAGGAGGGCCCTTTCTGAACTCAGCCAGCAAATCAGCAGGGCCGCGGTAAGCACGTTCAGCACCCAATCAGGAGGCTGTCACACGCTCCAGCCAGCGAATCAGGAGCGCATGAGCACCTCCAGACGACAAATCAGCGAGCATGAACCCAATTCTAGTCCAGTGAATGCAGAACCGTTCTGACCACTTAACCAGCGAAATCAGAGCCTTTGCGACACCAGCCCAGGGAAATCAGAAGGCATTTCAACACTCAGCCAGCAAATCACCGCAGTTGTGTAAAACTCCATGCCAGCTATAAACGTACGGCGTCTTCACACTCAGCGCAAGCAATCAAGGAGCGGTCCGTCTAACCACTGCTCAGCCAGCAAAATCAGGACGCGTGTAACACTCCAGGCCACCCAAGTCCAGCGAGGCGTGGTCACACTCAGCCAGGTGAAATCAGGAGTAAAATTCTGTACACACTCGCCCCGACACATCAGCGACGCACTGTACACACCTCAGCCGCAGTGAATGCAGCGAGCACCTTCTGAACCTGCTACCACGCCGACATCAGAGAGCCGTCCTGACACCACAGGCGCCAGCAAATGCAGAAGGCGCATCAACGCCCAGCTCACCAGCAACAATCACGAGTTGTTAAAACCCGCCAGGCTAATACAACGCTAGGTGCGTTCCCAGCCCCCCAAGGGCAGCCAATCAGGAGGCGTCTAACCCAGTCCAGCCCAGCCAATCAGGAGAGCTTCTAACTCAGCCAACCAAATCATAGGCGGCGAGGACGTATGTCAACACTCAACCAGCCGAGCAGCGAGGTTAACATCAGCCCCAGCCAAAAACCGATGCGTCCACTCAGGGCAACTCGAAGAAAGCGCGCATGCCAATGACGGACCCAGGCCAATCGAAATGCTGTAACCAGCTCAGCAGCCCAATCAGAGAAGCCTTTGAACCCAGCCCATCAACGAATGCAAGGAGGGCTTGTAACAATCAGCCAGCCAATAAGGAGCGCTGTCCACACGATAAACGGCTCCAGCAATCAGCGAGCGTAACGTAACCCTCAGCTCAGCCACATCATCGACACCGGGTACCCACTCAGGGCCAGCCCAAATCAGGAGGTTAACGTAACACTCAGCTCGGGCGCACGATATGAGAACGGCTGTAACGCACTCAGCCAGCCCACATCAGGAACTTGAAGACTTCAGCCAGACAACTCAGCAGGCTGGGTAACGCACGTCACATCGACGCGACGCGTGTGTAACACTTACGGCCAGTGAATCAAGAGACCCTTTGACACTCCCCAGGCCCCGACGGGCCGCAAAGCCATCGGCGCCGCGAGGCCCTTACACACGCGCGCCTCCCAGCGCACAAC
>NW_023340206.1:113995-114139 GCF_004916995.1 Morone saxatilis | reverse complement strand
TACAATACCGGCTCTCCTGCTACGGCAGCTATTAATATTAATATCTCCAGCGCCATTTCGGAACGAATGTTTTGGTAGGAACCCAAGTTACGCGGGTTGTTTCGCTGGGACCCACTTGACCAAGGGACGTCAGCAGATCTAGAC
>NW_023340206.1:104831-113868 GCF_004916995.1 Morone saxatilis | reverse complement strand
TTTCCGCTTTCTCCGCTTTTTCCGCCTGGCTCCCAATACACAGTGAATGACTTCCGCATGCTTTGTACGCTTTGTACGCGTTTGGTCTGACCGTACAGTAAGTACTCATGATCACTTTCTAAATTACAACTCAGAGCCCTGTACTGCTTAGTAGTAAGCAGGATCAGTAGGCAGTATATCAGAAAGGGGGGAATCAGGCCTGTTTTATAAAAAGATATATACCACTTAATAAAAAAAGTGATTAACCTTCAACAGAACTCAGTGTTTAAGCTGAGTAGTATTAAAAGCAGTACCGACCTCAATAAAAAGCAGTCTAACAAATGCAACAGGACTTTCTAAGTGCTTCAAGACAAAGTGCAGTATCACGGAGATGGTGTTATTGGTGCTGCGTTTTTTTTATCAGGAAAGGTGTTGTACTGATGTATACATTTTTTCTTTAACAATTTACTTGAGAGGATGCTTGTAGTAATTTGAAACCTTTCCATGCATTCAGTAATATCACTGCAAATATTAAACAACAATACTCAAAACTTAGAAATTTGACATGCCAGAAGTTAGAGAAAACAGGGCTTTTATTAAGAGGACAGCTGTGTTACTCCAAACCATTTCTCTGTATGACCCTGGACTGCATCAAAGTGTTACATCAGAATTTATTTTAGTGACCTTACCCAACCTATCTGAAAATTAACCACAGTGCCTGCAGGTTTCAACTGCGAACCATGCATGTATTATAAACTGTATCAATAAAAAGGAAGTATTCTCTGACATGACACTGTAAAGTCTTGCATTTTAATATGGGGGCTTACGGAGATTGACTCACTTTTGGGGCCAGCCTCAAGTGGCTTTTTAAGGAACTGCAGGGTGCAGTTTGGGAAACATCTGCACTGGCTTCATTTTACAGCCACAGAGGTTTTGGTGTTTGGTGTGTGTAACCCTTTTTGGTGAAGCTACAAAATATATAAGAAGCTGTAGTGAACAAATGTGATATTTATCTATGGCTAGTGAGATCAGAAGCTCTAGATACGACTACAGAGCCAAGGATGAACCAAACAACACCCAGGAACAACTCGGATACAGTATCTCTCCTTTGAGAAAGAACTGTTCTTCCCATTTAATAAAAACAGGGAAGGATGAGTAGAAAACACAGTTATACAGTATATAGTACAATTCTTACCCGGGTAAGTATAAAAATAAAAAATAAAAAATACTTCACAGCTGTATCAATGGTCTTTGGATTCAATGTTCAACTTAACCCCTTCAACTCAATCACTTAGTCCTTGTAGCAGATAATACTGCTCAGTCCACTGGAAAAGTGGCAACTGTTTGTCCTACCGCACTGTCGAATGCGTTGACTGTGTGTGTGGAAGCAAAGTTTCTGGGGTTCAGGGTTCCAATCTTCTGCATGCAATCGAGTCTCTAATTCTTTTCCATTGGGCCGTAGCTCGCCATCAAACATCCAAGATCCAACTCCAGGTAGGTCGGGAACTCTCGGGATCCACAAAAAAACCTGACCTATAGTGAATAAGGTCAGAACATTCAAGCTCCTAATCAGTACACCACATAAAGAAGCTAGAATTCAACTTCTAATTTCCCTGACTATTCTCTAAATTACCAGAGAATAACTCATGAAACATTGCAAAGGGTTTCACAATTATTAAAGATCAACATATGTAATAATAAAATCAAAATATTAGAGGATTATGGTTACCAAAATAACCTTTCACTCAAAATTAATTATAAACCAAATATTTCCTCTTTCACATATTCACATTGACCTTCACATATCTCAATTGGCATAAAATAATAACAATATAATAACAAAAGGAAAAAAACATGTACAGCAGCACTACCAGCTATAATCTCAAAATAATTACTAAGTGCAGCTTAATGCACTTTAAAGTGCAACAGTAAGGGTAATTAAACAACAACCAAATCTATTCTAGTGTGTACAATTAGTTTAAAGAAAAAAAGGTTTGGGGGGGGGGCGCAGGAATTTTTTTTTTTTTGTGTGCTTAAAAAGCACAAATTAAGGTCCTTAAATCTACACAAATAACCATACAGCATATAACAATTATGCAAGAGTTACATACACAAAACACATATTACACTGGACCAATTTAGATTTCACTTTCAAATTAACAAAGCTAACATCTTTAGCATAAGTAAATGGCATTACCATAGTGTTTTGTTAGCGCTAGCGATTAGCATGGTCAAAACATCTCTCACCAATGCGTTTTTTCCTCTAGTGAGGACAGGTCCTTCTCGCCGTTCTCTCACGGGATTGCGGTGAAGTTATCCAGCCGTTTTTTTATCAATTTTAATCAACTTTTATAGTTTTTTCTGTCTTTGTTTCACTGCTGTGTGTCTCTATAGCTGCTCTCGCTCCTAGCTGCTCAAGAAAAGGGAATCCCACGTGTGTAGGTCAACTAGGTGGAAGCTGATTGGTCGGCCGAGCCAGCATCTCGACATGCAAAAAGGCTAATGCTAATAAACAGGAAGTAGACGCTGGCAGAGGAAACAACCCTTTCAAAATAACAGCACAGAATATTTCAAAATAACAGCATGGATTATTTAACCTTGGTTACACACAACTGTGCAGGCCTCTGAAATAATTGCAAATTTGGCACTTGCAATTGACCACAAGAAAGTCAGCAGGTTCAATATATCCAGATCTGATGTATGGGATGGAGCTGTAAGAGGCTTTCGTTGCAGCTCATACTCCGAAAAAAGTGAGATCTTTGTGAAGTTCACAGATGATGCAGGGTCTTTAGAAGAAGGGTTAGACACAGGTGGGCCGAGGCAAGAATTCCTCACACTTCTAATGGATCACCTGAGAAATCGTCCCATCTTCGATGGACCTCAAGAAAGACGCTATCTTGTGTACAATCCCACAGGTGGGTTTTTTGACCTTATATTAAAATGAGAAGTTTCAGATAATTTTCTTTTTCTTTTTTTTCTTCCAGTGATATAGATGGTAATTATGTATGATAATTCTGTACTCTCTATAACAGCTGTCAGGGAAGATGAGTATTATCTTGCAGGCAAGATGATTGCTGTGTCCGTCATACACGGGGGACCAGCACCACATTTCCTCTCAAAGGACCTTGTCAACCACATTATAGGGAAGCCAAGTTTCAGCGCCACTGTGGAAGATGTAAAAGATGAGGATATAGGGAGAGCTCTACATCAGGTAGAAAATTATTTTGACTCAAGGAAGGAATTTAGAGGACACCTGAAAATTATTTCATTAATTGAAAGTAAGACTAGACTCAAGAGATGATAAGTTGTACTTATTTAAAGGGACAGATTTCCACTTATTTCAACCAAATGTAAAAGTCATTTCATCTTTTTTTTTTTTAATGCTAGATTTGTATTCATCAAGGACAAGAGTAAACAAGCATGGATGTTTTAGGGTTGGCCTAATAATACATTTCTTTTAAATAGGTCCAGGAAGCCGAATCGGAGGAGTCTTTGCAAAATCTAATTTTGCAAAACAGCACAATGTTCCAAACAGCTGGATGCTTCCGACCTGTCAAAGCTTGTGAGAAGCATACACTTGTGGAGGAGTACCTCAAATGGTACATTATAGACCGCAACCACATTGCCATTCAACGGTAATATTTAAAACCCTTTTTTTCTTTGCCAACAATCATCCAAAAATGTAATAGTTTAGTTTTTAACTTATCCAACATTCAGTCAGTATTACAAATTGCATATCACTGCAGCCACTAACACATTGTGAAACAGTGTCACCAGGTATTTCTGAAATAGCAGGATTGAGGAGCATTCTTACTGGGTTAGATTGTAAAAGTGCAATCTTCAGTTGCTATGTCCTCTTATTGTCCTATTCAGGGAAATGCTGGACAAAACATTTTAATGTATTGAACGATACTAGCTAATATTAGGTTCCATCACTTTTATGATCCACAAAGTACATGTAAGTGTGTAAATCATGAAATACAGTCTGACACTGAGTAAACTTTGTTAAAGACAAATATTTAACTTTTACATGAGCATGTCCACTAGATTCAATTGAAAGTTCTGTCTTATGTACCTTTTGACATGGCGAAACATATTTCAGTTCCCCTGGTTTATTTCTATTCATTATACATAATTACCTAGAGTAACCAGCTAGTACTAATGAAACAAATCAGCTGTTTGAAACCATAAAGGTTCAGTAATTAGCAGCTCAGGTTATGCTCCATTTGACCCTCAAATACCATCCGGCTTATCTGTCTATTTTTCCTTTGTGTGCTTAGTGCTCAAATAAATGTTTGTGCTTTGTTTAGCACACTTCTGTTTCTTACAATGTGAAAGCAAGATTTTTAGGAGATAAGTCCAAATCATGATGATCTCTCCTTTTTTGACATCACAACTAATTTCTGTACACTATGAAATGTTGTCTGTATGATCCCATATAAACAATCTACTTTACCTATACGCATGAGATTATACAATCAGAATTTATGTCAAAATATATTAAATTGTGAAAAAAAGCCACCGCTCATCTGTGGGCAAGATTCTTCTGAGAAGTGCTTGAGCTGAACTTAGACACTAAAAATACAAAAACACCAACCGCACACTCATAATGCTGTGCAATCATTAATTTATTTCTGCAAGCTTTCAGTCTGTGACCTCCTTCAGGCATACACAACAAGTGAAAGCTTCAAGAAATAAATTGATTATTGCACAGCGTTGTGAGTATGCGGTTGCTGTTTTTTTGTTTTTTTTAAATATATTAAATTAAAAGTTTTATCTCTACGTATTTTGCACACATTGCTGTTATATGTTTGGTAGTATTGTTTTCTGTCAGACCTGATAAATCACACCTATGTCTTACAAAATAATTGTCCTTAATAGATTCAAAGACGGACCGGCTAGTCTGGAGTTTTTGGCTTCAGTCCAGAAGCATGCTGGTGTGCTGGCTCCTCTCCTATGCTATTCTGCCAAGGCCCTGACTGCTGCAGAAATAGAACGTCTGTTCATCCCAGGCTTCAGCACAAAGGGAAGCAACAGGTGGCAGAGAGAGACCAAAGTTATCGGATTTTGGGCTGATTTTCTACTGGAATGTGAATGTGAAGGTTTGTCATGGCTATTTTGTTAGACACTTTTACAAATGTTTCTTTAAAAGCATCTCTACATGTATGGTACTCATTTCATTCGAGTTTTTTTTTTTTTTTAAATACCAACACAAACAAGCCATTCTACTTAATGAGACACTGATTAAGTGATCGCCTGAAACACATCTGGTTTTATAGGAAGATTATAAAAACCACTGCTGGGATTAAACATTGACATCATCCCACTAAAACTGATGTATAAACGCATAAGTTAAAATACTCATATTGTGTTGTTTAGCAATGAATATGAACATGTTTTCTTTGCATCATTCAAGGTCTGAAAAGACTTAATATTTTTTGTTATTTTGACTAGTGTCGTGGAAATTTTTAGCAGTTCGTTGTTGCTGAATAATAATAATAATAATAATAATAATAATTCTGCCGGCCGACAAGTTTTTATTTCCTTGCAAGGAAAGGTCAGTCCTCACCCGAGCGGTGATGGTAAAGGAAAGACTCTGAGAATGGGGAGACCTAAACATTTATACCTGAGGAGAGGAAAAAAAAAAAAAAATGTTCCACATCCCTTTGTCTGCTGCAGGGGTCGGCCCCCTCCCCAGAGAGTGTTTTTTACACCCTTTTGTCTGTTGCAGGTATTGGCACCGACCCCCGAGGGTGTGTTTCACACCTGGGGCATCCTGCAGGGTTTTGTGTCTAGGTGGGAAGTTAAGAGGTCTAGACATGAAAATACACAAATGGTCAACAAACAAAAGGAGATCCGATACCTTTGGGGAAAAGCATGGTGTAGGGACATCTCAAGTGATTGAAACATAGACAGATTCAAATTTACCATTACACTAGTTGTCATTTTCTGCCAATAAATGCCCTAAATTACAGTATTTTCATTTAAATTTTGGGAGAAATGTTGTCAGTAGTTAATAGAATAAAACAGAAATGTTCATTTCACTCAAACACCTACCTTAAATAGTAAAACCAGAGAAACTCATCGTTTTCAAGTGGTCTCTTATTTTTTTCCACGACTGTACAGTAGTAGTTTTAGTTTCTTCAATGAAATATAAAGCTAATGAGTAACTATGTTTTTAGATAATGCCGTGTCAAACAATGCACTACTACAATGTTGACTTTCTCTTTTTAGATGAAGTGATGGCTGTGTCCCTCCCAGATGTGCTGATGCTTGCCACTGGCTTGTCAGCACTGCCACCAGCGGGAATAACACTCCATCCAAGTATAGGGTTTTTAAATGACTCGCCGTTTCCAATGGCAACCACATGTTCGAACACACTCAAGCTCCCACTACTCGACTCCTACAGTGTCTTTAGGAAGAATATGGAGTTCCGCATCCAAAATGCGCCAGGCTTTGGGTGTTTTTAGTTGCCAAAGGGACTTTCATGCATAATCACTTTTATTAAAAGTGGTTTGAGCTGTGGTTTGAGCTGTGGCTTGATTTAGGCTGTTTTATTTATTTTTTGTCTTTTATTTTTATCAACTCTCTGGTCAGAATAATGCCTTACAAGGTCATATCTGCTTGTTTGCATCAGTTACTGTACTGCCTCTCTTGTTAAAAGGCCATTTGGGACGTGTCATGTATTAAAGTAAAGTAAAAGTAAAGTAAGGTAAAGTAAAACCAGTGTGAGTGCTTCTTACGTTGTTCAAATCTGTGTTAGCTACTTGCATAGCATTAAAATCTCAGAGTGGTGTCCTGATTTTTGTTTATTGTCATTGCTGTTTCCTGTTTTTTACAGCTCTACATATATTTAAAAAAAATAAAATAAAAAATCAGAACAAATGCTTTTTGTAAGTAATTGTTGCTTACATGAAGATTGAATCAGAAAATAAATACAACTTTAAGTGTAAAATGTCTCCATTTCAGTCCCACAGTTCAAGTTGCCAAATCTGAAAATTCAAAAGAAACACTTTTGGTATATTATCTTGTGATTTATCTCTTGAAGCAGTTTGTAAATGTTGGATCACATTTATGAATGGGAAGTGTTTTTCAAAACTCAGGCATGTATAGTCCACCAGTCATTTACTGATAAGCATTAAGATGCATTAAAGCAAAACACTAAATAAGGAAAATATTGTCTTAATACGTCCATGTTAATGTGGGATACCTAAGAAAGGTAGAAACTGGTTCCAATAGTCCATATCTATAGCCCAGCTATTTCCTTCAGAGTGATGTACAGTTCTGAGGCTGTCTTCCAGTCTTGTGGCTGTTGTAGTCCGTGTTGTTCCACTGCCTGTTGTAGGTATTCCTCGATGTCTGGATCACTGCTTAAATCAATCACTTGCCTTGCCTCAGGAAACACATCCACTTCCCTGTCTTCAACAGCAAATCCACAGTCCCTTGAACCAAATCTGCAAAATTAGATGATACAATGATATAAAGCACAAGGTTTGAAATGGTCATTGTTAGATTTGTTTGCTTGTTGATATCAGATATTTATAAACAATGGTAGAGACAGATAGCTTCTAAATTCAACAATGGATTATATCAACATGTACAATTGTCCAAATATATCCCAGTTTAGGCTATACCACAACACCTTGCATTTTTTGTAATGTATATGATCATTACTACCTGAGATCATTCGGAATCCCTCCTGGACATGATGCATGTCTGCTTGGTCAAATCCGGTGCTTGTTCCATAGGTCCATACATTCATCCAGGTCTTGCTGCAGAACATTACTGAAGCAAAATCTCAGTAAGCACTGGTGTTCGTGGCTGCCATTGAAGATTCCAGAGTCTCTTAGGTCTCCAAACAAGTCCATCCAAAACTGAGACCTGGGGATGCATTATAATAAATAATAATACATTGTTATTTATAATGCGTTGTTACAAGTGCTCAAAGAGGCTTACATACAAATAACACCATTTAAATGTGGATACATCTTAACAAAAGCATCACAGAGAAATCATAATGTATATCATATGATTATTACAACAGTAGTGATTCAATAACTTTGGGAAAAATATGGCTTCCTATGTTCATTATTAGGCTATCACTTAGTGTTTAAGTGGCCTGAGTTAAACAAGAACACTAATAATAATCACAATGACAAATACGGAGATTTTAATAATAAACACTGATCAGTGTAATAGAGACAAAGGTGATCACTATACAGCTTCCACTGTACTTTTCATCCATCAAACAACACAGATGTACCAACCTCCCTCTTCTGAAAAAAGACCACCATGACTCGATGCGCTGATTCGATGTTGATGAGCCGTAACTGTGGCTAGACGAGCCTGCATAGTGGTCCATATGCGCGTGACGTAGGGTACATTGTATTGCTGCCATGGTCCCATTTTCTGTTCCGAGGTCAGTTCTCAATCTCATTGGAACCACACCAATACTCTTGGCACAATTAATATAATTGTGAGTAATGACAGATGGATTATTGTTCGTTGGTCCACAAACAAGCTACATTATTTTTCTCGAAAAGCCATCGATACATCCTGAGAGTGCCAGGCCAAATGGTTTTAGTTTATCATATCCATCTACATGCCATATGTAGTTTGGACCCATGGAGTGATACGTGCATCTTGTAAACCTTGTGCGTGTTCTCAAAGCCGTCCCTCGTGGATTCAGCTGTTTCAGTAGCCTCATTACGACATCACGTTTAACACGAAGCCTGTGCTTTTGTGAAGAGAACTTGACACATAGTCCGATAACCGAAGAGTTTCCCTGGTCCTTCCAGCTCTGTCAGAATGGCACGCCTCACCTCAGGGAGTGGGGAATAGTTGCGTCTTCTGTACAGCCCTGCTTCTTTTAAACACGTCTTCAGCGTACGCAGAGTCATGTTTACGTTGTGAAATGTCGACAGCATATCCAGTATCACGTCATATTCATGTCCGGCATCAAAGTATTGCTTAATAGCAGCGTGTACCTCGTCATTTGTGGCGCTCATGATTTGGAAAAATGGAAACAAACCCCGTCTTTCCGGTTCAAAGGACGGAC
>NW_023340206.1:101729-104731 GCF_004916995.1 Morone saxatilis | reverse complement strand
GTAATAGTGAGAGCGCCACCTAGTGGTGAAAGGAAATGTATTTTTTTTCTTTTATATATATCTCCCAGCAGATTGCCCAGATCCAGCTGAAATTCGTTCAGCAGTCCCTTAGGACGATGACGATGACATGTCATGAATCTTAAGAATTCAAACCTTGTTGCCATGGTGACGTGGCGAAAACGTGTTACACCGGCACGTGACGCGGCCGCAGCACACGCTGACACGCACCGGCTGCGAGGTCCCATTCAATGCTGCTTGCAGCTTTAATTGATTGGTCTGTTTGTTGTGATTATATGACTCAGTTTGAGTGTTCTAATTTTACTACAAAGTTACAGTAAGGAGAGAGCGATTTATAAAGACATCTTTAAGTTAACTTGATATAAAATTAGTCATTAAATTCTTTTCTTAAAGCGTTGCAGAGGTATATAATTGTCAAGCATATACACCAGAAAAATTCTAATAACTTTAATGTAACTGAATGTAACTGTAACTGTGTACCTTCTGTGTCTGGGAAAATACACGTATCGGATCAGGACTCAGTAATGATACTCAGTGTGAAATGACTTGGGAAAAAATTCAAGATTTTCCATGTAATTATTGATATAAAATACAAGAAGCATTAAAATGTATAAAAAGTGGTGTGTTGTAGTTGGGGAGTGTAGTAATGTATCTCGGTATTCATTTTGAGTGACTTGGTCACATTGCAGATATCTGTAGTAATTTATTGATGGTCCCAAAATGAAACCCCTGTTGAATATTAACTTCAAACTAACTTCACTTTAGTGGCTAACAGAGTTTGAGTCTGTGTGATTTCACGTGATTTTGAGAGATTTCCTTTAAACTAAAGACTGAGTCTTTTATTTTGGAAGGATCTACCTGGAGTGTAAAGTAACTAAATACATTTACTCCAGTAGACTACTGTCCATGAGTACAACTTTAAAGTATTTGTACTCTCCCATTTTCTATGTCTCAGAGAGAGATATTTTACTTTTTACTACATTTTGTTACTTTTCAGAATAAAATTTTAAATAAAAAATAATTCTATATCAATATTCTCAAATGTATTTATTATTTTGTTTGTTACAATACTTCATACTTGTACTTTACTACATCTCAGAGAGGAATAGTGTACTTTATATTTCACTACATGTATATGACAGCTTGTTACTTTGCAGATTCAGTCAAATATGAAGTAATATTATAGATGAAAGTATCCAGCAGTGTATAAAGTACTTCCAATCAACTTCAACCTTTTGTACTGTAAGTAAAAGTTTGAGTATTAGCAGTATTTTCTCAGTGTGCTACTAATAGTTGGGAGTACTTGTACCACTACTACCTTGCTCTGGTACACAGGTCTGCTGCACTTCACTGTTCACCTTCTGTGTTAACAATAAAGTTTTATTTAAAAAAAGATTGCAGCCGTTGGCCATGTCAGTGAATTATCATGTGGCATTCAAGGCAAGTGGAAAGTTGTTGAAGTGTTGAGTCCCTTGTGCTGCGTTCATGAGACACAGTGAACCAGATCGAGTTATGAAGCAGTTTTCAATTTTAACATTGAGTCTTTTCCAGGAAACAAACTATTGATCATGTTTTGATGTTTTCTAACAGTTTCTTCAGTTTGAGCCCAGAAGCTTCAGTTGAGTCTGATATAAACAGAGGAAAACAAAGGATCAATCAGTGATCATGTGCTGATCAATAAGTGATCAGGTGCTGATCAATAATTACTCCAAACCTATTGTTGTGTCAGATGAACATTTAGTGCAAGTTGGAGACAAACATATGAATTTCTCTGCTCTTCGTTGACTGACATCTTCCTCCACTTGTCTTTAGAAATCATGTGGCGCCATCTGCTGGTGCCAAAGTGAACTGCAGGATGATTCCATTAGAAATGAACACCAGAAAAACTTTATTGTCACATAAGTGGTTGATGTGGCTCACACAGGTTCACATAGAATAAAAACAGCAACATTAATGACTTTATAGACTGCTGAATAACGTCATCATTAATAATCATAATCATCATTGATTATTGATTCCATATTGGATTCATAAGCTCCATCTGCACAGTAACTCCAGTAGAAAGTAGCATACAGTGGAAATACTCAAGAAAAGTAGCTCAGATTTGTAGTACAGTACTTGAGTAAATGTACTCAGTTACTTTCCTCCAATGTGACTGGTGTTTATGGACCAGTGACTCCAGATGTGTCTCACTGGTTAAACTGGTGTTCAGAGCAGAGGACTGGTGTCCAGTCTGATCCAGTCTCTGGACTCATTCACAACCTACAATAC
Organism: Morone saxatilis; assembly: GCF_004916995.1. Classification (NCBI taxonomy): domain Eukaryota; kingdom Metazoa; phylum Chordata; class Actinopteri; family Moronidae; genus Morone; species Morone saxatilis. Next base: position 102,442 of record NW_023340206.1, on the reverse strand, counting down.
TGACAAGAGTTACACTGAAAAACCATCAATACCAGCAACAAATACATCTCTCAGAAACATCCTGTAAAATGTCCTGTAAATCTAGTCATGTTGCAGCACTTCCTACCTGCTTTCATTGGAGGCGGAGCTCTGACTTATTCCAGGAAACAGCTCACTTGTGTCGAAGTCTTTTATGTGAAGTGTGGAGTGAGAGTGTTCTTCTTCAACACTTTGGATTGTTTGCAGAAACTGTAAGTTGATTTGATTAATTGTTTAACAGGGTTGTCTTCATTGACTTTAGAGTTTGTCTCTTGCTCTATACTGTTGGCAGTTGTAGTTGTTCAGCTCTTATTTCAGGACTAAGTTTGGACAAATGTTGTGTTTGAAGAGAAATCTACATGTTGTTGGATTATTGATCGACTGGAATCAAACAATATGATCAATAGTTTGTTTCCTTTCTTCAGCTGTTAGAAGACAAACTACATTGTGCTTTTCAAAGCATCGTCTCCACCAGCGTAAAGTCCCATGCAGTAGCATACTAATGTTTCCTGTCAGACCTTTCAGAATAAAAGGCAGCAGTGGAGCTGCTGACTCTGTTCCTGTTGTAGTGATGTTTAGGATGTTTAGAGTTGTGACGTTCACGAACAAACCGGATCTATTGAACGGCTCTTTAACATGAACGATGGGAACCGAGTCGCAGTTGAGAGCCATTCTTTTTCTTTTTTTCGTTCTTT
>NW_023340206.1:100400-101593 GCF_004916995.1 Morone saxatilis | reverse complement strand
GTCATCTGAGTTGTCCGACACAGTTGCACACTGCATTCACGTGAGTGAATGAAGAAGAGGACCAACTACACTAACAACCAAGATAAAATGGAGTACTCCCAGGCTAGCTTCTTAAAATAATATAAATATATAAATGGTGGTATGGTATATAAAAATGAACCAGTTTTTTGAACGGCTCTTTGAAAGAAACAGCTCCTCAAGATCCGTTTCCCTTCAAAGAGCCGTAAATCCCATCTCTAGTGATGTTTAATAAGGCTGTGGAGGAGGCTGAGGTGTGTTGTTTCATTTTCCTCCCTGAATCAGCCTGTGGAGGAGGCGGAGACGAGCCGCTGCTCTCCCGCTGTCTGAGCCACTAAATATGGCTTCGTTCTTAGGACTGGTGATCTCAGGCTGCTTTCTGCCTCATAACAAATCAACAATGTACAGTAGTGTACCAATGTGATCCAAACTGATGCTTCATTTCATCTTTGTATCTATGTATTTCATTAGATGGTCCGTTAGCACCATCTAGTGGACTGATAGCAGTAATACAGCAGCTGATGTGTGATTTCGCTGACACTGACTGGGTTTGTGCCACAGGTTCGACTGGTTTTGACGTTACTGATGTTCTTTTTAGACTTGGACTGTGATGTTATGAGGGTGTGACGGCATCTTCTGATCAAATGCAAACAGAAAGGGCTGACGAGGAAGAAGGGAGCAGTTTCTTCTCTCCCACTGTTTCCTCCACACAAGAAGATGGACAGTGTCTGTAAGTTGACCTGAAGTGAGTTCAGCAGGTGAGAATGTTTTAATGTTTGATAATCAGGATCACTTTGATCACATTGTGCTGTATCACTGCTTTACTTTACAGTAGAAATGTTTGTTGGTGCTGATTCGCTGGTTATAAATAAATTAAGTAACATTATAGATTAAAGTATCCAGAAGTGTATGAACTAGTTTAAATGTGCTACACCTTGAAAAAACTCTAACTCTTTTGTGTGGAATTCTGCATAGAAGAGGCTGGTCACCCACTCTTGAGCAAAATGAAATAGGCCAGTATGTATAAACACAACCATTTATTAAAGAGATAATAAAGGCAAAACTGAGGAAAATACACAATCTGATCTAGCTTAAAGGACAAAAGGTGTGTGTCCTTTGTCCTCTTTGACCAGATGTTTCAGCTGAGCATGAAACGTGTTGGTTAGAGATACCGA
>NW_023340206.1:99114-100300 GCF_004916995.1 Morone saxatilis | reverse complement strand
ACCACACTCACTAACGCATACAGTAGTGTGTACCAACCTTTTATTATTTATTTGCCTCGCTGGATGACCAGTCAGGTTCTCTACTGTGATGAGCGCTCGGTGTGTGGACTGGTGATGATGTGATGACGTTCGAAGCACAAACAGCCCAGGTGCTGAGTCAACCGATGTATGTTGGGTTGATGGATTCTGACTCAGCGCATGAGTTGCACAAAATAACCCAAATGCCATGTAAATAACCCATAATGGGTAAAACATTTCATAACCCAGCGGTTGGGTATATATAACCCAGCTGTTTTTAGAGACTAGGACATACTGTGTAAAGATCACAAGCCACTATCTTTAGCAAAGCATTTAGCCTATGGATCAAAATCATTGCCATAAAAAAATCTAAACAAAATCAGACTTATATAGACGCCACTGTATTCAAGCATGGTATACCTGAAATTTGCTTGGTCAAGATCCAACATGGAATATTTAGGACATTTTCCAGTCTGGTCACCCTCAAACAGACACTGCTCTATGCCTTCAACCATTTATTTTAACACAAACACCATTCAAATACAGTTACTTCTACTGCAACTTTGTTCATGTATTTTAAGTCATATTTCAAATATATCTACCTGTGAGGAACTCCTTCCTTAATGCCCCTGTATCGACGCCTGCCTCCCCTATGAACTGTACTTTTAACTGATTGGTAGGCAATGCCTTCTTTTGACGCTTCCACTGAGCAAGGCCCCGCTCCACCACATGGGATCTCATGTGGTGATCATAGTAGGTCATAGCCTACTGGTGGTACCTTGTTTCTTTGACATGATAAGAGGAACGAGGAAGTTCGAACCACTGCCTTAGGTAATGGAGTGTTGAAAGAGACTATTTAAGTGTACAAACCTACAAAGGCTCTTCTTGGGTTTTGAACTTGAAGGACTGAAGTCAGCATTGCTGCAATGACAAAACACAAGGATGAACTTGAAAGTGAAACCCATTTCCTTTCACCACAAATGTAAAATGTAAAATGCACTTCTTTAGCTCCATGATTCTGTTACCTCTCTCCACACTCGCTTGCATGTGCCTCCAGGTCTTTGGGAGGAAACTTTTCTGCACAAATTGGACACACAATTATAACCAGTTAAATGTTTAACATGACATGGGGAGACAAAAAATGATTTTAAAGTATACACTCAAGACT
>NW_023340206.1:97889-99072 GCF_004916995.1 Morone saxatilis | reverse complement strand
GACACCAAAACCACATCTTCCTCCATAGGCTGTCAAGAGGAATAAAAAAAGATAAAAGAAAAATAAATTCTGGCTTTACAACAATAATAGATTTGTGATGTGATGCTGATATTCATCTAGCTTGATTGTATAGATATCTGACTGCTGTTTTTTAGCTTTCAACATGGGTTTTTGCATAACTGTTCATTAGGTAACATAGCCTAGACTTATTGTAAAGCGGAGCAAACACATATGGCAACTGACAATTTCATTAGTCAACGATGATGAAATAAAAAGATCTAGTGTAAACATGTCTCGATATATCCAGGAAGTCTCTGTAGTTGTGTAATATGTCCCTTGAAATTTGTCAAACACTTTTCAACTCAACCAGAATACCATTGATGCTTGAAAGGTAATTACTTTACCTTCGGATTTGAGTTTATTTTCAAGTCTTCCATATCAGGTTTGGGGTGCCTATAATCCAGGTCTTCATCACTAATCTGATGAAAGACAAGGCCAAGTTCTCAGTTTATTTATTTTATGAAGGCCTACCAAGTGAGTATAATGCAAGAGACATTCACAATGTTGGAGCTGAGGAAGATCCTGATGTATTGAGACATTCTTTAGAGACATCTAGTATCAAGCTTAACAGTGTGTGGCAGTTGTTTCTGTTTTTTTTTTTTGCAGAGTACAGCTATTTCTAATATAACAAATCCTCAAATTATCCATACAATGAGTCTGTACTTACCTCCGGTGTATAAGTATCTGAAGGCTTACATGTTTCAACATGCAGCGCTAGGATTTGTAATGGGTAGCTGGTGTGACAGGAGTGANNNNCTGGAGTCAGGAGGCAGTGGTTGACAGAGGTGTATAGTAACAAAGTAGATGTACTTCGTTACACTACTTAAGTCATTTTTTTGAGGATCTGTACTTTACTTGAGTTTTTTTTTTAATCAAGACTTTTACTCTTACTCTACTACATTTAAAAGTTAAAAAATATACTCCGTTACTTTGACGTTTGCCACCTCGTTACTCGTTACAAATTAAAATAGAAATATAATTAATCATTAAACGATTATCTGGAATTGGCGTGTCCTAGAGGACGAGAAGAACAATGTCGGGTACTCTCGCAAAGATTAGAGGTAAGGGCGGGATGCGCGGGGCGGCGGAGATCAACATCGCTACCTCCGCAGTTAACGTTGAT
>NW_023340206.1:95846-97857 GCF_004916995.1 Morone saxatilis | reverse complement strand
CAGCATCTCCTTCGGTAGAAGACGTCACCTGCCGTTCAGACATTGTTCAGAAAAGTGATGTGCAACCAGTCTGCAGTGATGGTGCTGTGTGTAGTGAGAATGTATTTTTGTATTGTATTGTAAGTTGTATTCTTAACCAGACACAAGGCACCTTATTTTGTTTGGTTCTCTGAGGCAGATAGATTCATTCACTCACTCTACATGTTTGCTCAGGTGTTTTTTTTGTTTTTGTTTTATCATACCACATCCATTTCATTCACCTGATAGTGAAATAAAGAGAAAAAGGGGAGAACCATTTTTGGTTGTTTTGCTTCTTTTTATGTGTACTATAAAAATACTTTGTACTTTACTTGTACTTTGATAATTTTTTCACATGATACTTTTAATACTTAAGTACATTTAATGTGAGCTAGACTTTTACTCAAGTGGTTTCTTATGGGTGACTTTAACTTTTACCAAAGTCATTTTCAGTTATGGTACTTTGGTAATTTTATGGTAATTTTACTTAGTTATTTATTTCAAGTACTTTATACACCTCTGGTGGTTGAGTCTCTAGTTCCTCCTGTATTGGATTTTTTTTTACTAATCTGGCAAGGAGGGAAGGATCCTAATCAGGATCTGATTTCAACCACCTCCACAACCTTGCCCTAAAAGGGACCTTTTTTAAATTGGGGAGTGTTGTTTGTTCTTGCCCATGTATCAACTCAATTCACTTTAATGGCCACACAGTTAAGCATGGTAATGTTATGGTATCTGTACAGATATGTTATATATTTATATATATACTTATAATAACTAAATATACTTTATTTATATATACGTGTTGCACCCTCCCAAAAATGAACTGTCAAAAAAAAACACGTCCATCCTTCGTTTTAGCAACCTTTTTATTAAAAGAAAAATCGTCCACCAAGTTCAACACAAGCACACATCTCCGTTTTCAGCTGTATACACAACAAACGCCACCCTCACTCGTCCTCTTAACCAGAGACAGTATTCCTTTCTAAAGGGTAATACAAAACATTTCCAATCTTCCAAACATGCATGGCATTCAGGTAGGTACAATTTTTAAAGGGACAATGTGTAGTACTTTAAGTATTTTATTTGCTAAAATCAATGTCTTCATTTCATAAATGTCACCCCTCATTGCGGTATAAAATTACCTCTACCAATGATCTGGACTTATCCTCCGCAAGCGAAGAATTTCTAAAATCTGTATATCATTGAAGGGCAAGTCCACTAGAGGCTTCCATGTCGCCTTCCGCCATTTTGAAAAACTACAAATCCGTCCCGAGAGGGAATACAGCACTAGCTACCTGTTGTCAGCCTAACAACGCCGTCTTTCGTTCAGAAGCCCAGCATCACGTGACTGAAACAAGCTTTAACGGAGAAGGAAGATCAGTGAGAGGCGCTTGTCCCACTGCGCCTGGCACATTTGAAAGTCTGCACTGCACTTTAGTTTATAATGGTGGATCATACCTTAATGCCGAGCCACTAGGACAAAGGAAATTATCGCGGGTAAGAAAAGCCGTAAAAGGGAAAATTTGCCTGCCTTTCCCCCTCGACAGGTAAATCATGTTACGGTCTAAATGTTACAAGGTTTTTTTATTGCTTGGGTGGTGTTCTAAGTCACACCTAATAATGTCTAAATGCAGTTTCTTGTAGTCTTTGTTTGAAACTTAACGGACCTCATCACCCCGAACCACACAACTCGATGAAGTGATTGAAGACATGTTGTCATAGCCCTCCTTGGTACATAATGGCTATATACATACACATATACATAGACCACTACATTTCGAACAAATGCGAGGCGCTAGAGAGCACTACTTCGTTTGAATGCAAAAAATAACATTTCACCCGCTAACTGGATAAAATTCCTACCACATTATGTAACCTTTAACCTTGAAAATAATAATCATCCCAATAAATCAAACCTGTCAACACATAATAAAGCAAATTACTTCCACTGGACCCACTGATATTCCAAAAAATTAACCAAATTATGAAA
>NW_023340206.1:85699-95821 GCF_004916995.1 Morone saxatilis | reverse complement strand
AAATTACTGTTCCAGTGTGCCACACTCTCCCCCACTAAAAGAATAACATGTTAACAAAACATTCTTTAGGTGGACTGTCTCAACATTAGTTTAACCTTAAGGTTACAATTCTGAACAATATTATGTAAATAATTCAGTAAAATCAGTATACAGTTATGTCACTACAAAAACATCAATAACTACACATCTGATGACTACATCGGCATGACTACAGGATAGATAGCTACTGTTCCTTTTCCTGCTTTGTTGTGTTGTCTTAATCCGTCGGTACATTGGTCCATTAAGTCACGTATGGCAATATCTACCATTCCAACATACTTAATGTCACTTAACATTATACATGCTTTGACGTGTAGTACTATCAATTACAGAATACCTCTTATGTCACACTGTTTCACTGTAACACACTTATTTCTGTAAATACTTTTCTTCTTTTCCATCTACTATTATGCAGTTTCTCATGTATTTTGGTCTCAAGAAATTAATTTCTGAAAATGACTAATTACTGTAACTGTATCATTAACCACATATTCATTCAACCAAATATGAACTTTTAATTAACAATAAACATTAGCTTCATTACTGACTATGAACTATAGCTGTTGCTGTACCTCTACTTTAAGGATGCAATACTAGATTTTCCTAATTCACTGTATGTAAGAATACATCTTGGTTGACGTGTTCTTGTAGAACGTCTAACCCTCTCTGTATCATGGTCATCCTCTGAAGACACAGCATTATCCTCACACACCTGGAGTTCTGGTTTAGGGACTTCTGAATCTGCGTCTGAACTCTGACTCATCTCTTGCTCCTGACTATCCTCCTGGCATTGTAACTCCTCCGTTTGACCATAATCATGTGTGGTATTGTTGCTCGTTCTCTGGAAAACATCAGATCAATGGGTAAAGTAGGTTCTCTTCCAAACAGCAGGAAAAAAGGAGACAACTCTGTTGATTCGTGAACAGTAGAGTTGTAGGCATGAACCACTTTGTTCAGATAGTCCTTGCAGTTAGGTTTTTGTGTCTCCTCCAGTGTCCGGAGCATACTTAAGTGTTCTATTAAAGCGCTCTGCTGGGTTAGACAGGGGATGATAAGGTGTCGTCCTTGAATGCTGTATCCCACTGTAGCTTTGTAGCTTCTTGAATAACTCATTCTCGAACTCTCTTCCTTGGTCGTGGTGAATTTTGGCAGGGAAGCCGAATCTCAGAATGAAGTCATCAAAGATCTTGCGTGCAGCTGTTTTACCAGACTTGTTTGGTGTAGCATAAGATTGTGCAAACTTTGTAAAGTGGTCTACTATTACCAGAATGTATTCCACTCCACCCTTGCTTCTCTCCAAATGCAGATAGTCAATGGATATCATTTCAAAAGGTGCTGATGTTTTTATGCTTTGCAGAGGTGTCCTTGTTTTATTGTTTGGCTTCTTTTGTTTCAAACAACGGCACACCTTTGTGACATAATGTTCAATTTCCTCTCTCATTTTTGGCCAAAAGAATCTCTCTCTGGCTAAGGAAATCATCCTATCAGCTCCTAAATGGCCCATTTCTTCATATAGTTGCTGATAAATCAGTGACTTGAATTTTCCAGGGACCACAAGCTGGGATCGTGAGGTTGTCTTTCGCCGCAGGATTCCATCCTTATCCAACTGAAGACGTGGCCACTCCCTCAGAAGGCATTTCACGGCTGCTGACTCTTTGATATTGTCTTTGTATCTCAGGCGTTCGTTTTGTTGTTTTAGAGTGATGACTCTGCTTATTACTTCATCTTCTCTTTGACCTGCTTGAATATTTTCAACTGGTATTGGTTGGATTGTAGTGTCACATGCAGTGCTTAGTTCAGATAACACATCCACATTACATGTAATGGCTGAAATCCAGTCAGCGTTACCTTTGCTCTGAGCTTGCAGTCCTTCTCCAACTGCTGCAATTTCATCTGGTTTACACTCCTCTGTGCATTTTTTCATCAGTTTGTCCATTTCTGCTGGTTGGCGTGATAAGAAGTCTGCGTCACGGTTTACAGATCCTGGCCTGTATTTCAGAGTAAAGCGTAAATCTGCTAACTCTGACACCCAACAGTGTCCCACAGCATTTAGTTTGGCAGTCTTCATCACATATGTCAGGGGGTTATTGTCGCTGTACACTGTGAAGTGAGGGGCATGGAAGAGATAGTCTTGGAATCGCTCAGTTACAGCCCACTTGAGAGCTAAGAATTCCAGCTTTCCTGAGTGAAGCCTGTAGTTCTTCTCTGCTGGAGTGAGTGTCCTCGATCCGTATCCTATCACTCTCAGTGCTCCACATTGACGCTGATACAAGACAGCCCCTAGACCTTCCTCAGATGCATCAACATGTAGCACAAATGGCTTTTCAATATCAGGATATGCCATTACTGGGGGGTCGGACAGAGTGTCTACCAGTCCCTCTAATACTTGCTGGTGCAGTGCTGTCCACTCCACTGACTGAGATGGAGGCAGCTGGGGGGAACGACGGCCTTGTCCTTTTTTTGCCTGTTTCTTTTCAGTCTTTGGGTGGGACAACAACTCATAAAGAGGCTTAGCAATCCTTGAAAAGTCAGCAATAAATGCTTTGTAGTAGCCTAGGAAGCTAACCAGGGATCTCACTTCTCTGACTGTTTTTGGTTTTGCTTTCTTCAGTAACTGAACAGCCCTACCTCTTTCGGGTTCATCCGATATCCTTCCTCTGAGATTACACGACCAACATAACACACTTCTCTTTTAAAGAGATCAAATTTTTTTGGTCTGAGCTTGATTTCACAGGCTTTTTGTCTCTGAAGCACCTTCCTCACGTTATCCACATGAAGGTCAAAATCCTTACTAAACACCAAAATGTCATCAAGGTAAGGTACACAAACCTCGTCTCTCAGGTCTCCAAGACATCCCTCCATATATCGCTGGAAAGTAGCCGGAGCATTTGTCAGTCCAAAAGGAATCCTGAGCCACTCATACAATCCCCAGGGTGTGATGAAGGCAGTGCATGCTCGGCTCTCTTCACTGACAAAACCCTAATGGTATGCTTTACCTTGATCAAGTACAGTGAACCATGAATTTCCTCCGAGATTCTCCAAGATTTCCTGAATTCTTGGGATGGGGTGTCGATCAGGGTGTGTCTTTTCATTTAGCTGTCGGTAGTCTACACAGAGTCGAATGGAAGAGTCTTTCTTTCTTACAATCACTATCGGTGATGAGTAGGAAGAGGTTGACTTCTGAATCCATCCCCTGCTAAGTAGGTCTTGTATGTGTTTTTTCACTTCCTGGTATAGATGACGGGGGATGGCATTGTATGTCTTTGTAACTGGGATGTCATCCTTCAGACGTATTGCCATCTGCAAATCAGGAATGCATCCAGTGTCCCAATCATCCCTAGCAAAAACATCAAACTCTTCTCTCAGCATCTGTCTCACCTTGTTTTGCTGCTCTGGTGTTAGGTGGGAGAGATCAACTGGTGGATCCCAGAATTGTTTTTCAGGTTTACTTACATTACACTTTTCCTGAAATGGCTTTAGATCACCATTTTCATTTTCTGTCTCAGCTACAACATCTGTGGCTTTTTCCTCAGCATTCTTTACAGCATCCACAGCATATATGTGTTGTTTTCAACCACAACTGAAATATTAGCTTTATCCTCACTGGGCAGCTGCACTAGTTGCTGCTTTACCTGTAGTCCAGCAGACCACGGTGCATTTTCATTAGGCTCCAGTACTGCATACTGTTCCTTTAATATGTTCTTGTTGAGTTTTCCACAGATCACTTTTACTGTCTTATGTTTTGGGATGATAACATCCTGTCTTCCCAGCCTGGCTTTTATCTTTCTTTACACCACTAACCTGCTCAAATTCAGTAGTCACTTCTTCTTGTATCATGGCCACTTTTACTCCTTTTTGCTTGATTACAGATGAAAGCTTACTTCTCCTCTCCAATTCGACACTGTAGGCGGCACTCATTTTCTCGAGTAACACTTCATCCTGGACAGATGAATCCTGCAGGTAAGGCTTGATATCTGCACGTACAGCATCATCTTGCAAACCTGTCATCAATGTTTGCAAGAACTGGGTCTGTATGAGTTCAGAGTTATACTTCAGCCCTACCTTGGCTCTCTCAGATGCAAACAACACTTTCTGTCTGAGGTCCATGGTGCGAATGAGAAACTGGACAGGGGTTTCTTTTGGCTCTTGGACAGCACGGGTGAGTGAATGATATAGCTCTGTGGCATCTTTCTCTATGAAGTGAGTCCTAAGAACTTGTCTTAAAGAGCTTAGTGATAGTTCTTGTCTGCTCTCCAAGTAACTTTTTAACTTCACTTCAGGTGCAATAGACTGTATTACGGCTTCCACAATCTCACCTTCATCGTAGCCTTTTTTTAGTCCACGTTCAATTTGTCTTTCAAGGCTGGTGAAATTCAGCTTGTCCTTTTGTCCCACTTCACCAATTTGACCAATGATCCTGAAATCTTTCCTGTACATTGGATGCAGATTCATCTGGCTTCTCGCTTGTGCTGAGTTTCTTCCTGAGCCCAGTAAGCTGCTTGGTCTCTGTGGTGACAAAGCCGGCGGAGGCGTAGTACCATCTTGTGCCAGCAGGGGGTCCTGCACACCTGTCTCTGGCTGGACACTCATCTCCTCTTGGCACGCTGATTCGTTAGCATCATCATTCTCTTTTCTCAAAGTGTCTATAAAATAATTTGTCGCCAAAAGCACTGATAGTCCTGAATCCTCTAGACCTGTTACTTCTTCATTTTCCAGGTGACACAGGATTAGTCTTCTCATTAAACGGCATGATGATTTTACCTCTTCACTTGGCTGAAGTCCTAGCTCCTCACTTACAGCACTGAGATCAGTGAGTAATAAAGTTACAAGTTTCTTTTCAACCTCGGCCAGTAATGATTCCCACTCATTGTCCATTTTCACTTAGCTCTTGTGTTACTCACAGCTTTATGGAGAAATAACTTGCGCTCTGTTTACTTTTCTTCCATGCACACCTTTCCATCACGGAGCTGGTTGCTGCGGTTAGCTTGGCGAGCTAGCTTGGTTTCCCTCGTTGTGCACAGCATGCAGTCCTCTTTGCAAGCCAAACTGACTTTTTTTCAGCGTGAAACTTGCTTGGACCGGGCGGAAACACAAAAATTAAATTATGTTGCACCCTCAAAATGAACTGCCCAATAAAACACGTGCCATCTTCTGTTTAGCAACTTTTATTAAAAGAAAAATGTCACACGTCAACGACAAGCACACATTCCGTTTTTGCCTGTTATACACAACAAGACGCACCTTCACTCGTCCTCTCTGTACAAGAGACAGGTAATTCCCCTTTCTTAAAGGTAGCTACAAACAACTCCAATCTCCAAACAATGCAGCATTCAGGTAAGTAATATTTTAACCTTGGAAGATAATAATGCATAATAGAATTAACTGTAACACAATTTGAAGCCAAATTACTTCAACTGACACTGATTATCCCAAAATTAACAAATTGAAAAATTACTGTTCCAGTGTGCCACACTACTCAAGCCCTTTTCAGACATGAATAACAGACAATTTCCGTTTAATCAGCCACGGACATCACCCGTTTATACTCTTTCACAAATGTAGCACACATCCGCACATCTGTCCGTGATAGAAGTGTTCACACTTACTGGAAACATATTGTTTAATTCAGGCAAGTGGCGTCAGCTGGGTGGAGCGCGCAGGAGGCAGGGCATGTCGCAGAAAGTATGCAGCGGACATGAGTCCCTTGCTGTCCCTTTGATTTGCCGAACTATTTCGGCGTCGGCCCTCACTGCCAGGAGTTTGCGGATCTCGTTGTCTCGTCAGTTTGCCATTCTCCGGGGCTGCAGCTGGATAGTATTGTTCTTATTGCCTGTAGTTGTTAAATGATCCTTCTTCTGCAGTTGAAGTTAATTGTTCCCTCCAGTGAGACTGAATACGATTTATGGTTAGCGTCAATCAACACGCCCACCCCTAACTCACCCGTCGGGGTAATAACCCCTGCCTGTGTTTTCACAAATTGTGTTCCTACACGGGACATGTGTAACAATTACAGGTTCCGGCCCCGTTTGAAATACGAACACATTTTTGTTTCACACATAGTGCCCTTTAACGGGGGCCCGCGATGGTTCGCAAATTCGTACGTAAATTCCAGTTAAATCAAGTTGGGCCATGTTGGTGGAAAGGGGCCTATACTGCGGCCGGGTACATTTTGAGACCCCAGTCCACTGGAATTGAACTTCATTTCCCTTGTTTTTTTTTTTTAATCTAAATGTCTTGTAAATGAAAATCGATAACCGTTCCTCCTGTTTTTTTCCATGGCCTTCCATGTAAGTGGTGGTTTCGAAGAGCTGAGCGTGCACCAATAGAAGTGCGCCGACGATGGAGAAGGGGGCACAGCGGATGGATTCCTGGGGTTGTGTGAGGGCACCCGCCCCTTTTTCATCAGTGGCTTTAATTCCTATCTTTTTGTAAAGATGGAAGAACATTTACCCTGGAATAACTCGCCATCGTTAAACGTGCACCGGTATCAGCGCCTCCGCTGTCCGTCCTTTAATTTTAACCATACATTTTGGTTTTTTGCTTGTTCCGGCTCCTGCTGTGTGGTGGTCACGGAACAGCAAGACCTTGCTATTCCTTGGCGCTCCTCTGTGCTGTTGGGCTGCCTGACAAAAACCAAAGAGTGGTTACATCTTTGCGCTGGTTTTTTTTACTTTTTTTGTTTTTTCCAGGAGGGGGAAATTTTGGATTGAAAAGGAACAAGAGTTTTTCTTTCTTTAAAGAATGAAGGCTTCACCATTAACCAGTTTTTTGAAATTTTCCCCAAGAAGCCTTTGGCCCAGGCCTGAGTTCCCTCCAAAATTTAAGGGACTTTGTTTAGTAGTTTAACAGAAACAAAAATTGTAGACATTGAAAGAAGGCTTTAAATTCTTCAGTTTTCCCAACACTGTTTTATTTTTTCCTTGAGATTATTTCTTATTTAATAGTTTTTTCTTGGGAAGATGGGCTTTAAATATATATACTTGCTTTAGGGCAAAAGGCAAATTTCAGGCGGTATCCCAGGAGTCCCTTTTTTATGCATTTCGTTGCCCCAATTTCACCCGAAATGGTAATCTCAAAGTATCAAACAACATTTCCATGTAGTGAAAGTGGTTTGTTGGGTACGGACATGTGTTTGGTAAGGGGAATTGTTTTTTTGAAATGGGGAAGGTTTTTGGTAAAACACATCCATTGGGTTCCAGCAAACGAGGTTTTTCAATCCCCAAACCTGTGCTCGATTTTTACCCAAGATGCCCTCACACATCTCGCATCTGGTTTCGCTCGCTTACTTCTGGCCTTCTCTCTCTCTCTTCTTCTCTGCCTTCAACCAAAAAGAAAAACAAAGCATTCATTTTATCAGTCATAGTTTTACCATATAATTAAAAACATCAATAAAACAAAGGTGGGTGGTCTCCGCTCCAGGACTCTCACTGTTCCGCATCACGGTAGCGACGGGGCTGCCGGTTCTGTGGGGACACACAAACAATATAAGAAAAGACAAAACAAAACATAAATATAAAAAAAGAAAGACTTTAGAACAGGACAAAGCCCCACCACCAGCGACCCCAAAAAAAAAAAAAAAAAAAAAAAAAACCAGGGGGAATAGAATAAAAATAAAGAATAGATAACATAAATAAAGGGAGAAATATAAAATCTTTTCAAGGGGTGGTGGGTCTTCTTTAGTGGGGAAGGGAACAAAACTTAGGTTCTGGCCTGGGCGGCCCATTCTCTTGGCCTAACAGTAAGCTCCAAAAGTTTTTTGCAACCTATGTTGGTTGGTTCTTTCGGGTTTGTTTGCAAAGCCCAGATAAAAAAGGGGGGGTTGAAGGGTTTTTCTTGCCTGAAACGCCTGGGGAAAGATCCTTCCCACTATTCTGGCCTTGGGATCGCATTGGTTATGAAGGCCAGAATCTTTTTGGAACCCCCGTAACAGCCCGACTCTTCCAGCAGGCTTTGAAAAAGAACAAACTTGTCTTTTTATCACATGTTTCAAAAACCATGTTTGGCCAGTTATATCCCATGGGGCCATAATTACTTGGGGGGGAAAGGGGGGGCCCCCCTTTGAACAAGGTAAAAACTTGTGTTGGAGATTCGCCTAATTGACCCCAAAAGGCCATCTTCACCACCAGAAAAGAAGGGGGCCCAGAAAATTTTTTGGCTTTCGCCATTCAGATTGATGGCAAGGGTTGGGCTGACCTATCTGTCCCGGGGTTGGTGGACTTGTGTGTTGGCCAAACAACACAGTTATGGTCCCAGGTTACCACTACATTTTTTCCACTGGCACATTGGGGGGAATTTTAAATGAAATCCAAAAGTTTGGTCCCTAAAAAAAAAGCCATTGTTCTTTTGTTAGTTTGGGAATTGTTAGGTTTTTTTTTCCCAGGCCTGGGGGTTTCAATTTTAACGGGGGGGGAAAATAAAGTTAGTAGGGAGGCAGGCCATGGACCGTTATTTTCTTGGTTCCTATTGTCATAATCACATACCAAACCCCACCATAAAAAAGCTGTTTTTTTTTCTTGGTAGAAAATAAAATGGAGAGTTAATTTTTTATATGGAATGAAGGCCATTATGGCATTAAGGGTTGGGGAAATTTTCCCACTCAAAGGGGTTTTTTTTTGGGCAACACCACCCCTGTTTGAAATGGGTTTTTATTGGAAGAACAGCCTGCCCTTTGGGAACACCCCATCCCCATCCCTTTGGCCGGTTAAAGGTTTGGCCAGAAGGGAAAGGGGATGAACAATGGTTTTTTTAACATTTCCCTGCCACTTATAAGGTTTAGAAAATAATCCAGCCGGACTTTGGCCCCACCCAGGTTGGTTCTGGGTGTGGGGGGGTGGGGGTTTTTTTTTGATTTGTTTTTTTTATGTTTATGAACACTTTATTTTTATTATTTAAAATATATAATTTAAATTTATATGTTATATTTATTTATAGTTATTTTTGGAAACGTTTTTAATAGGAATGTTTTGAAAAAGGCTACCTTTCGAACAGGTTTTTCCCCAATCAAATTTTACGGTTAGTTTAGCCATACATGCTGGCGGTAAAAAAGTTTTGGTTTAATTGGCCTTGGAGGGGATTGGAAATCGGTTTATTTGAAACCCTAATTGGGCCAATGGGACCAAGAAACTTTACTTGAAACTTCTTTGGGGAAATTGGGATGAAGTTCGAATACCTTTAACTTTGGGGGGGAATGTGGTTTCTTTTTTTGGGAAATTTGGGAATTTACTTGGAAAGAAGTGCTGATAAATTGTCTTTGTAAAGTTTTTTGGGTTTTTATCAACTTTTATTATCTAATTTCTGCACACAATTATTCTTAAACACCAACAATTACAGATTTAATTTTATTAAATGTTTCCTTTATTATTTATGAGGTTTTAAGCCAAAAAAAGCTTAACTTCTTTAGGTGGCCCTGCCCCCTGGTTTTTTTTTATTTATATTTAACTGGAATTTTTGTTTTTTTTCCGCATAGGTTTTGAAAAAACCTGCCCCCTTGGGGTTTTTCCTGTTTGGGCCTGCCTATATTTCATATCCACCTTCAAATTCTTTTTTGAAATGTTTTTCACGACCAACTGGCAAACCCTCCCAAACCCCATTGGAAAAAAAGGCAAGGCGAGGCTTTGTTGGTACAAGCTCTTTGGGAAAAATTTCAAGATGAAATAGAAGAAAAAAACAATTTACCAATCAATTTCCAAGTCTTGCAAGTTCACTTTTTAAGAAAAAAACTGGGTTTGGGGTTTCAACTGTTTTAACACAACTGGCCTGGGCCATATTCAAAGCATTAGAAAAACAAAATGAAAAATGGTTATCTTGGTGTATGTTTTTGGGAATGAAATCAGTCCCTTTTCTTAAATTGGGGCCAATCCACCTTGGGGAGAAATTAGAAAATAGGTTTTTTAAATTCTTATAATCACTTTATCTTTTTTTTGAACAAAATTAAGCCCTTTTCAGGGCCCCCATGCTTTTTGGGCGAATTCCCCCATTAATCTCACTAAATTTTATAGCCGATCTACAAGCTTGGGCCGGAAAAAGTTCCCCCATAAAATTTTCTTACAGGTAATGCCGACCCTACAGTTGTTTTTCACAACG
>NW_023340206.1:78478-85674 GCF_004916995.1 Morone saxatilis | reverse complement strand
AATGTGTTCTACACGGACATGTGTCAGATACAGGTCCCGGCCGTTTGATACACACATTTTCATTCACACATAGTGCCTTAACGGGCGATGTCCGCAAATTGTAGTATTCAGTAATCAGTGCATGTGTGAAAGGGGCTATAGTGATAATTTGAACAGTCATGGCATTGACTGCATTCCTTTTTTTTTAAATAAATTCTTATGAAATATAATTTCCTCTTTTTTTCAATAGCTTCCATGTAATGTGTCAAAGTGACTCCAATAGATGAATAGGGCACATGTCTTTTGTAGGCTTTCAGTGCTTTATTCTATTTTGTAATAACAAATTATGGAATATGCATGTTTATTACTATAGCTTCCATTTAATTACCCATACATTTTTGTTTTGTGCTCCTCTGTTGTAAAAACAAAGATGTATTTGTGCTCCTCTGTTGTAAAAACAAAGATGTATTTGTGTTTTTTATTTTTGTCTTTCAGAGGAGGGGATTGATGAGGAGAGTTTTCTTCTTTAAGATGAGGCTACCATTAACCAGTTGATCCCAAGAGCTGGCCCTAGGCTGAAGTTCCTCAACAAATGTAGAGGACTTGTAAGTAGTTAAGATCAATGTAGACATGAGAGGCTTAATTCTTCAGTTTTCCACACACTGTTATTATTTCTGAGTATTATTTCTATTTAATAGTTTCTTTGGGAAGATGGCTTATATATATACTTGCTTTAAGGGCAAAAGGCAAATTTCAGGCGGTATCAAGAGTCTTTTTATGCATTTACGTGCAGTACACCAATGTAATCTCAGTATCAACACATTTCAAGTGTAGTGAAAGTGGTTGTGGTAGGACATGTGTGTGGTAGGATGTTTTTGATGGGGAGTTTTGTAAAACACATCCATTGTTCCAGAACGAGGTTTCAATCCCACTTGTGATTTACCAAGATGATTGTGAGATAGTAAATCCGCTTGGTTCTAAGACTGGGATTCACAAGTTAGGTCTTATTTATTTCATCTTGAAGAGCTTGCCACCAGACCTGCTATCAAGTTTGCAGTCATAGTTCCTTTTAGCAGTGTACAAATCTGATGACGTAGCGACCTATGGCCTTGATGCAATCCTGCACCCTATCGTGGAAGAGATCAGGTGTCTAGAGAGTGATGGCATCCTTGTTAATACCCCCAACTGTCAAGGTGTTGTCAAGTTCACGGTGGTCCAGGTAGTTGGAGACAATTTAGGCTTGCATGGCATTCTTGGCTACATTAAAAGCTTCAGTGGAAACTATGTGTGTCGGTTCTGCAAAGCAGATAAAAGGGGGGTGAGGTCTCTGACGCTGGAAGATCCTGCACTATTGCGTGATCGCAATAGTTATGAGGCAGATTTGCGTACAGCCGACTCCTCCCAGACAGGCCTGAAAAGAACAACTTGTCTTTTTATCATGTATCAGACAATGTGGCAGTTGACATCATGCATAATGTACTGGAAGGGGTGGGGCCCTATGAAGTCAAACTTGTGTTGAATTCGCTAATTGAGCAAAAGCATCTCACACCAGAAAAGCAGAAATTTATGGCATTTCGCCATCAGATGATGCAGTGCTACTATTTCCTGTGTGGAACTGTGTTGTGCCACAACACAGTAATTGGTCCAGGGTACACTACATTTCTGGCCAACATTGAGGGATTTAAAGTGATCCAAAGTGGTCTAAAAGGCATTCCCCTTTTTAGTGAATTGTATGTGCCAGCCTGGGTTACATTTAAGGGAAATGAATATAGAGCAGGCATGACCGTATTCCTGTCCTATGATCCATATATCACATACACCAACAATAAAGCTTGTTGTAAAGAAGTGGGAAACACAGTGGTTTGATAGGCATTTATTTGCATACAGTGTGATTCCCACTCAAGTTTTGGCAGCTGTAGATGTGAGAGAGCTGCTTGATCACCATCCCATCCATGCAGTAAAGTCGCACAGAGAGGATGATGACAGTTTATACATTTCCCTGCACTATAGTTTTTTAGATAATCAGCCGACTGCCACCAGGTGTGTGTGTGTGTGTATGTATGACACTTATTTATATATTTAAATATATATATAAATATAATATAAATATATTTATATATTTTAAATAGTATTTTGACAGGTTTATAGATGTTGAAAAGGCCTAGCTCGACATTGTCCCCCATATTAGTTTAGTTTTTAGCCATACATGCTGCGTAAAGTGTTGATTGCTTGAGGATGATCAGTATTTGACTAATGGGATGGGAAGAACTACTGGACTTCTGGGATGGGATGACGTTACCAAACTACTGGGATGTTCTTGAAATGACTACTGAGATGTTATAAATTGTACTGTAAGTATTTTTTGGTTTAATCACTTAATATCTATCTGCACCATATACATATCCACATTCCGTCTTTTAGTTTACATTAATGATGGTTAGCAAGCTATTCTAGGTGGCTGCCACTGTTTATTATATTAACCTGGATTTTTTTTTTCTGCATAGGTTGAACCTGCTGTTGCTGTGCCTGCTATCTCACCTACAATCTCTGATGTCACACCAACTGCAACTCCTCCAAACCCCATGAAGGAACAAGCAGCAGCTGTGGTACCAGTGAATCAGCTGATAGAGACAATACACATCATTCCACAGTTTGCAAGTTCCACTTTAAGACTTGGGTGTCACTTTGTTTAATCAACACTAGGCTGGGCAATTAATCAAAGCCAAAATTTAGAAACAAAACTGAATGTATCTTGTGTATGTTGATTGATCAAGATGCTTTTTTTTTCTTAAATTGGCAAATCCACCTGGATAAGAAATAGTAATTTTCTTATAATCAACTAAATTCTTTTGATTAGCCTTTTAAGCCCCATGCTTGTTTGGCAGAATTCCATATCTTCACTAAATATAGCCGATCTACAAGCTTGGCCGGAGTCCATATCTTAGCAGAAAATAGCCGACCTACAAGTTCACAACGCATCGCATTTCAATTCTTTGAGCTTGTAGATCAGCTAATTTCTGCAAAAGCTTCCCTAAAATATGGACCCCTTAAGCCCTATGTTATATTTTGCTGTACAATGGTGGTGCTTGAAAGGGTGAAAATATCTCTCTACAAGCTCACAACACATTGTGATGCACTGTGAGCTAATCGTTCATTAATTGTAATCAAGGCAAAAGTTTGAAATAATGGTGATATGGATTTGACCCTTCCCTTAATAAAAAGTAAGAAATCTGCAATCTTATCTCTTCTTGCAATTTTCTCAGGATGTCCGGCAGATTCTTACAGGCTTACATGATGGCAAGCAAATTGAGGGCCTTGATGAGGATAATGTCATCACAACTAGCCAGAGACGTCTCCTCGTCCGTATCTTGGTGTTATACCTCATTGAGAAGTTTGGAGGGAAGTACTTTATTTATTTTTTATATTGAATAGGGTTCCTGTTAAATACGCCAACATTCGCATTTAAAAAGTAAATTAACATGTAGTTTATTTTTATTTCACTTAAGATAAAACAGGACACTACTTTGAGGTCTGACATTGACCTAGATTTGCTAGGAAGAACCAACATTTCACCTTGGCGACTTTTCCAACTGCTACAGCTATTTTTTTGGGATACAACACATTTTTCAGCAGTACTTAAAAGGGGTAGTTTGAATTATAGGACATAAAGAAAGATGTATGAAATGCTTACCGTCAATATAGTCGATGCAAAGGTATTAATTAATAACCCAAGTCCTGTGTTTTGAATTTTGATTTGGTTAGTTTACGTTTACTCCACAAACTCAATGCATTTGTATTGTTGACTTATTTCTTTTAAAAAATGCTGTCACTGATATGCAACTTATCAATGCGCCTCTGCTGTTCACTGCCTGCACGTGTCCTTATGCGAGCTTTTGCATGTGCATAGGCATTGATAAAAGGTTGCACAGCAAATACAGAAAATAGTGCCTAGTTGAATGGAAACAGCGGTTTTATAGAAGAAATAAGTCAACAATACAACTGCAATTAGTTTTTTGTGGAGTAAGGTTTTTTAAATTTATTTGTTCCAGCCAACTCACTGGAACTACTTGATATGGATCATAACCAAATCAAAACTTTGAACACAAGACTCTGGTTATAAATTAATTAAATTATCCCTTCACATTGCCTATATTAACTGTAAGTATTTCATACATCTTTATGTCCTACAATCCAAACTACCCATTTAAATGTAGTTTTCACTTTTTACCTGTGTGATGTGTTTTTTCTGTTTTACAGTCCTACAACAGATATCAAAAAGGCACTGGCATCGGGTTTGGTTCAGTTTTGCCAGTTTGAAAGACTCATCAAGCAGTGGCAGCGTGAGTGTTCTTTGAAAAATGTCATTGAGATATTTATTTGGGGTGTCATGATCCTGATTCAATTAGATTTTTAAGGTTGCAATCCAATTCGATTTTCAATTTAACTTTACTTAGTTAACTGGAGTCAGCCGAGGGCTCTATACCAGGCCCCCTTCTGTTTTTGCTAGATTTCCAATGTAGATCTCCTGTTTCTGGCAAATCCTCACCAAAGAATACACACTAGGGATCGTACATGTGAAATAATGGTCTTGCGGGTCCTTTAAAAAGTTTTAAATAAAAAAACGGGAATTTTAGGCCTTAAATTTGGCAAAATTTGGCTGGAAGTCACGACCACGACGCACTGTGAGCCTGTAGGTCTGCTGTTTTTGGCAACGGAGCGTGGAAAAGCATAAATTGAGCTTAAAAGCTAAAACAGTCAGTTAACAGACACAACACAGCTCACTCCTCCTAGAAACGCTTCTGTGCCGTTTGATGCCCGCTGTTATGCACTAAGCAGCAGGAACAATAATTGGTCCACTTCTCTGAGGACAGACAGACGTACAGAAAAACCCTGTCCTAACCGTAGCCCACGCTGTCAAAGTCAAACGTGCCTCATCTCTATTTATTAAAGATTTAGATTTCTTGGCAGGAAATATGGTACACCCCAGGACGGAGCCACCGGCCAGCCACTGGATTCCTGGAAGAAAGGCTGCTGAACATCAGAAGGAGGCTGAGATCAACCAGCAGGTCACAGAGCACGGCACAGACACCACCGCAAACGCCAGATGATGGCGCTCTTGCAAGGGCTCTCATACCAGGTAATTATTCAACTGAAAAAATATTTGATGAAGCAAAACATCCATATTTCAGTGACTGACAACTTTCTTGTTCTTTTTTACAGAATGTACCATATCAGACGAACGTGCGTCACAGCTTTAAGAATGGTTGAGAAACAATTCTCAGCCCCTCAGCCAGATAGAGACCTACATGCAGAACACAGCAGTCTACAGGGCCAAGTGGATTAGGGACAACAATTGGACCATCGTTTAGATCCTCGAAGAGTTCCCTCGCCTAATGACCAAAGGCATGGCAGGTTTAGGGAAATATGATCTTACATATGAGGATTATAACATTTATTAGTGTGCCACATTGAATTGGTTTTAAAAATGTGTTTTCCATTTCATCGATTGCACAGGACTTTCTTGTCCTGCATGGGGAGGCTGCATCAAAGTTGTTTGAAACTTGGCTACGCATTTATGCTGAGAAGATCCTGCACCTGGCAAGACGGGAAGGGAAGCTGACATTGCCCCTGGATGGATTAACACCAGGTAATATATTCTTGTCTGCAGACCTTGTAAATGCAGGGGTTTCCTGGGTTTTTAGGGGGATTAGGGGGGTGGGCAGCAGTAGCAGCAGGAGGGTTTAGCGTTCCTTTGTCCAACATTTTTGAAGGTTTTTGACCAAAAACGGTGCAATTTCACATCATTTTGGCCACTATCATTACTATAGGTAACAAAAAAAAAGTGTAAATTTGCTTTAGTTATTAACACCTGTATTTGCACAATTCACAGCCTTCTTGAACATTTTACACAGTGAAAAACAACATGAGCTTTGAGAATAGTGAGTGATATCATCATAGGAATAGAGTTAAACAAATCTGTCAGCCCCCCCACTAATAGTAGGATTAACTAAACTACAAACTAACCAGCTGCAGGGCGGGAATTAGCTGCACGTAACAGTTAGCATGGGTTTTATTTTAGTTGGATATTGAATGACAAAATCACAGGTATGCCATTCCTGCGAACTCGCCCTGAGGCAGCTGCCAGCCTTGCTTCCACCTACAACTGACAAAGTCGGCCGTGGCCTCGGTGCTAAAGTGGTTCGCCACACCATTCAGGAATGCAGCTTGGCCTTCATCGACCATAAGCCTGTAAGTCCTCCAGCACATCTAAAGGGGAAACTTTATTCATTTTATTAACAATTCTGGGCTCAAGAATGTGTGCACACACACATGCATATCCAGGTTTGTTTTACTATAGTTGTGGGGACAGGCATCAAATATAGCTTGACAGTATTCGGAAAATAGCCGATCTACAAGCTTACAATGCGTTGGTCACTATTAAAGCATCCTGGGCTTCTAGAATACCTCAGCAGAGCCACAGGCTGAATACCTCTGTACCACACCGTACTGATGCAGTAATTTGTTCTAAAACAGGCCCCAACAAAGTATTGAGTGCAGAAATTAACATATTTATCAGAAGGTTGACACTTTTGTATTTTAACACATTTGGACCTGACTCTATGAGGTTGACTCTAAAGAAATCTTCTAAATCTACAAAGCATTTGCGGCCCACCTATCTGACCACCTAACCTGGCTGCCTATCGGCCAGATAGGATAGACAGATTGGTGGGCCGGACGCATTTTCAGAGCATGTTTATTGTAATGATAAATCATCAATCGATTTATGGCTTCTTAGGTCAATTGAGGTCTGAATCCTTTTTTAAATAGTTTTCTGTAATGTGAGCTATATGCCATAACCATCAAGACTTAAAGGAGCTTGCACACTGCTCCAACAAATACCAACAAACGAAAAAGGTTTGGAATATTTCGTTATGTGCAATGAAATGTAGACTATTACAGTTCTACTTTTTGAATTAAAGATGCACTGAATCTTTTCCAAATTGTAAAGCTAACTAGACTTTATCATAAAACAATCATTTCTCTAGTGAGGACCAGGAAAATGGCCCTCACAATGTCTATATTTTAATTCTACTATAGTAGTTGGTAGACATTTGGTCCTTACTCGATCGCACTCTCTCACTTGCTCTCTTGCATTCTTTCTTTTTTAGCCTGGAATAAACATGGTGGAGTATCTCCATGAGGCCAAGGCATGCAAA
>NW_023340206.1:72916-78378 GCF_004916995.1 Morone saxatilis | reverse complement strand
AGTTGCGTGGAGTGTGAGGGCCCGTTCATCGCTGCTTGCAGCTTTAAGTGTTATTATTATTATTACTTGTATTATTACTACAGTTACTATGATTGCTATAATCACTGCTCATTGTCCACCATCATTGTTGTCATCTTCTTCATGTTCTTTATCACAATCAGTCACTACTATTGCTATACTAGTGTAGTTGTTGCTACTGTTGTTCTCTCTCTAGAATTGAGGACACACTATCAGCTGCGGCTCAGAAGCAGAGCGGGTCGTCTCATCGGAAGGTTGTTGGTTCGATCCCCAGCTCCTGGTGCCACATGTAGAAGTATCCTTGAGCAAGAATTGCTCCCGATGCTGTGCATTGGTGTGTGTGTGTGTGTGTATGAATGAGTTAGTTTCTGCCATTTTTTTTTTTGCCATCACTGAGTGAATGTGTGTGAAAGGGTGAATGTGGCACATAGTGTAAATGCGCATTGAGTGGTCGGAAAACTAAAAGGCACTATACAATTACAGGTCCATTTACCATTACCACTATCTCATCGACTTACAGTGAAGTCGTCTCTGTAAACACGATGATATTGTTTCTAAAGAAAACTTGTTGACGTGTTATAAAACAAGAATATCTTAAACAACTTGCAGCAACACATTAAAATGATAGACTGAGTTTAATTGAGGCCTTTCTGAACCAGCGGATACACAAGGGCAGCTTTAAGGTCCTGATCAGTCAAAGGATAACATTACTGCACACATTACAATTAAGCACAAAAACTACAAATTAACTTTTTAATTGTTCAAAACACTCTTAAAATTTTTGTTTAGGCTAGGGTTGAACATGGTAATACTTCCAGACATCTGCAGTGTTTGTCTCACGCTCTCTATCTCATCTGCATTCATGATAGAAGGATTGTGAATGTAGGAGCTATAAGGACATTTCAATTATTTACAAAAGAACTGTGTGCGTGTGTGTCAGAATTCTGTAGGAGCTTTGATGTCTTTGATCCATAAACATTCTAGAACCTTCAGTAGAACCTTACATCACAGGCTGCAGTTAGTGAACACAGACCCAGACTCTTGTGGGTTGTGAGCTATTCTCACTTGACTTTTCTATCAAGATTCTGAATTTTGTAGAAATATTTGCACAGAAATAATGTAATGAGGTTTTGTGTATTCCAGTTGATATATTTTTTATGAATATCAGCAATAACTTCTTGGTTGGTTGCTTGGTTTGGAAGTACAATTCAGTAAAATAATCGTAAGTTGGTATGTTTTTTACAGGTACAGGGGCATGAAAAACATTAGAATATTAGTTTGGGAAGGTATATTGATTTTTGATGTCATTCATCAGTCTTTCATCTTGCTATGCTGAATCCAAACAGTAGTTTCACATTCAATGCACAGCTTAAATTATTGATGGTCGTAAAGTAAAGGGGCTATAGAGTTATTTTAGTGCAAGCACAAATTTTATTTGAATTGCATACTTTTGAATGTGAAATGTTCAAATACTGAGTATTGCATGCACAATATGAAATTGAATTTAATTCGTATTGCCTTGTCAGTAATGGCCTTTATGATTCTCACCTTCTGTTAAACTTGTTCTTTTCAATGCCTCTCATTCTTCTTCAGGCCATGTTAGGGGATGGCTGCTGAATGATTAGGATTTCCAACATATCAGTAAGCTGCGGTTGAGGAGAAAAATCTCCCAAATATAAAGACAATCCAAATCATTAATCAGTTGATGATGCACCTGATGATGAATATGATGATGACGATAATAAACATGATGAAGTATATGATGATGATTATTAACATGATTATAAAGATGAAGATGCACATGATGATGATGATCATGAACATGATGATGGTGAAGATGATAAACATAATTAGGTTGATGATGAACATGATGATGATGACGAATATGATGATGATGCACATGATGATGATGAGCATGATGATGATGATGATGAACATGTTGATGATGATGAACATGATGAATATGATGATGACGAAAATGATGAACATGATTCTGATGATGATGATGATGATGATTAATATGATGATGATGATGCACGTGATGATGAATATGATGATGAACATGTAGATCATGATGAACATGATGGTGAACATGATGATGATGATGATGATGAAGATGCACATGATGATGATGACAATGAACATGATAAAAATCTTGAATATGATGATGACGAAAATGATGAACATGATGATGAACATTATTATGATGATGATCATTATTATGATGATGATGATGATTCAATTTAAGATTCAATTTATTGTCCTCCAAGGGGGAAATTCATCTCCATCACTGCACCTGCAGTAAAACACCATACAGTCAACAAAGAACCGCTATCCACAATCAACAAATTCACAAAAAACAATCAAATAATAGTTATGACGAATGGACCTTACACTCAGTGCACCCGTTTGTTTAGAAAAGCAATAGCTGCAGTCAGCTTTTTCCAAAGTGAACATCTTTTGCCCTCAGTGTTCTGTACCTCCCCAGAAGGCAGTGGGGTGAGATATTGGTTGAGTGGTGTCCTAATGTCCAGTTCTATTGTGGTTGCAATGTGTGAAATGGCCCTGTTGTTTAGTTCAGTGAGACTGGGTGTGGGGAGTCTGATTATCTTGGCCGCTGTGTTGGTGATGCGTGTGAATTTTGTCTGATTGGTGACAGTTAGCATGTTGTAGAAACAGGAGGCGCAGTATATAAGGATGGGCTGGATGATGCTTTGATACAGTAGTAGGAGAAGAAGTCCTTTGAGTTTACAGATGACAGATGTCTTTGCTGTCTCCTTTTTAAGATGTCAGTGGTGTGTTGGTTGAAAGTTTTTTGTCCAGTGTTACTCCAAGGTATTTAATCTGTCAACTATTTCAACTGTTTGGTTATTGATAGTAATGGGGTGCTGTGGTGTCGGGGAAGCAACGATGATTTCTTTGGTCTTACTGACATTGAGGTGGAGATGGTTGTCCTCACACCATTTGCTGAAGTGTCTGATGGTGCTGTGGTTGTCGAGGACGGAATGCTTGTCTGTGAACAGGGCAACAATGGCTATGCCATCTGAGTGATGGGTGGTGATGGGTGACAGACTGGTGCAGTCTGCAGGGTCTGGTTGAGGGAGATTTCTCAGCCATTCCTCACCCACTACAAATAAGTCCTGTTTGACAAAGCGGGCGAAGAAGGTGTTCAGTTCAACTGCAAGGGATTCTGAGTTGTTTATTGCACTGTGTTTGGGTTTGGTTTTACATTCAGTTAGAATTTTAACTTTCTGGAAAGCCTGTTTAGTGTTCATGCTGCCAAATTCATGTTCTAATTTGTTTTTGAATTCCAGTTTTGCTTTGAACACCTCATTTTTCTTTAAGGGTGAAGGCTTTATGTTTTTCCTTCAGGCACTGTTTTATTTGGGAGTGATCCAGGGTTTAGAGTTAGGATATCTTTTAATTACTTTAACTGGAATGACAGTGTGTATGCAGAATGTGATATAATCTGTAATGACATTAGCAGATTTCCATCAAAGATACTCCAGGTGGTGCATGCCAGGGAGCCTTGGAGTTGTGTAATGGCATCCTCAGACCATTGTGGATCATGGTAGCATTGTAGCTTGTGGCTTTTCAGTATTTGTTTGTACAGAGGAAGTAAGCAAATGACGTTGTGGTCTGCATCTCCGAGCGGGGGATATGAATGAGCATGGAAAGTGTTGGTGATATTGCCATAACACAGGATCGAGGATGTTTTCTCTCCTGTTACTTACTTGTTCTGTCAGCTCTGATGATGGTGAAGTTGTCCAGGCTGACCTCGGCGTCAGGGACCGACACGTTGAGCCAGGTTTCGGACAGGGCAATGATGCAGATGTCCTTAAATGCCCTTTCTAGTCGGCACCGGGCATGAAGTCCATTTTATTCTGGAGTGAGCAGACATTAGACAGAATGATGGAGGGAAGAGGTGGTTTAAATGGATGCTTCCTTACTCTGCTGTGGATGCCTACTCATCTTCCTCTCTCCCTTGGCCGAAGCTCTGGTGGTAGATCCACTTCAGGCTTGATGTTACACAGCAGCGAGGTCCGGTGGAGCAGGAGTTCATCGAGGCCATAGGTAAGTGGCCTGTTGTCGTTGTCTGGCTTTGTGATTTCGGATCATGGTAGGTCAGGCGAATGTATAACTTAACACAGAACACTTAACAATACATAAAGACACAAATTATACATAACACAAAAACTCAAGCAGAGTTCAGTGTGTGCTGATGCAGCAGAGCGTGCGCCATTTTAAAATTCATGTTAAGATGATGATGATGATGATGACGATGACGATGATGATGACGACGATGATGACGATGATGATGACTAACATGATAATGATGAACATGACGATGATGACGACGACGATGACGATGATGATGACTAACATGATAATGATGAACATGATGATGATGATGATGACGATGATGACGACGATGATGATGATGATGACGACTAACATGATAATGATGAACATGATGATTATGATTTATGATGCACATGATGATGGTGAACATGATGCTGAACATGATGATGATGAACATGATGATGAACATGACGATAATGATCAACATAATGATGATTAACATGATGATGATGATAAGTTTAACATCAGAAAATTGAAGGACATCCAGGTTTTTATGTCATTAAGACATGCTTGTAATTTAGATAACTGGTTAATTTCATTGGGCTTTATTGATAGATATAACTGGCTATTATCTGCATAAGAATGAAAGTTAATGGAGTAATTCCTAATAATGAGGGAATCATATATAAGGTGAATAGAAGTGGTCCAAGCACAGAACCTTGTGGAACTCCATGCCTATCTTTACTGTTTATGGAGGATTGATTCCATTCATTACCATGTTCAAAAACTGAGAATGATCTGATAAATAGGACTTAAACCAGCTGTTAATGTGATTTCAGTCAGGGTTTAGAATTCAATCACAGCACAGACAGCACTAGTTAAATCTACATAAATCGGAAATCTCTGTACAGAGATAGGTCCAGGGACAATTGTTTAAGCCTTAGCAAACCTAATATTAAATACTTGGAAGCAAGGGGAAGACATCTACCCTAGAGAAAATCTAAAGAGAAAAGATAAACCTTCTTATAACTCTGAATGCGTTATATTCTAATTACAAAATGTGCTCACACCTACAACCCACAGGACAGGACAGGTCCTTTGAAATGCTATGTTCAATGTAAATTTTCCAAATGTTGGACTGTTCCTTCCCATTCCAGTGTTATATTACATTAGTCTTCAACAAAAAACGCCAAACGTAAAGAAGGTTTTCTGGTTAAAAAATGTACAATGAAAATTTGGACCCTGGGTTTTTGGGCCGCCAAAAAACTACCAACTTTGTTTTTTAAAAATGTGTTTCGGGTTGGAAAAAAATTCCAAAACCATAGTTGGGAAAAACATCAAGACAACGATTGCCTTTTCAC
>NW_023340206.1:65216-72891 GCF_004916995.1 Morone saxatilis | reverse complement strand
ATGATACTGATAATGGAACTGTACAGACTGAAACTCATCTGTTCAGCAGTGAAATAGTTTACACAAGTTCTTCAAACAGGAGGTAATACACTACCCTCATCTAACCACCAGAAATCATATATCACTCAGACACATTGAGAAACCAGTATTGACCAGAACCAAAATCTAGGTGAATGTGGATTCTCTGAAGGTGTGTGTAGGTGGTATCTTATGTGTGTCCACAATCTTTGTCTGGATGATCAGGATATGACCTGTACTAATCTAAACACCTTCCTGTTGTTCCTTCAGGCATTTCGATGTATCTTGTTACTGTGTCTTGTCCGAGTGTGAGTTTACAGTGAATATCTGATGTGAGAGAATAAGAACACAATGCAGCTGCAGATATTGATCCTATAAAATCTGATCATTTATTGACTACTTTAATGATGACATCAGAGATGCTGATGAGTGTTTGAAGATGGTTGAATGTGCTACTGCTTTGTTTTTTACACCTTACACTCTTCCCATTTAGACCTGTTTCTATAACCATTCAGCTCTTCCAGCCTATGGCTTCTCACTCTGAAAGGGTCAACAATTACATCACTCCTCACACACTTGATCACAATATCATGTCCATTGCTAGTGTGCTTCTCCCCACATTGCTGTAGATCACCACTTTACTATTTGTCTATTACTCATATTCCCACAAGATACCCGGATGCCGGGCTCCGCTTGGCTCAGAGCAGAGCGGGTCGTTCCCCCATATCGAAAGGTTGTTGGTTCGATCCATGTCCTCCTCGCTAACTACGTTTCGAAGTATCTTAGCCGTTCCTGATGCATTTAGTTATTCGGTATTGTGTAAATGAATAAGTTAGTTTCTGTTTGAGTGACTTTGCACATACGCTTGATGAAGGGGAATGTGGCAATAGTGTAAAAGCGCTTTGACGTGGCTCTGGAAGACTAAAAGGCTGTTCTGTTACAAGTCTGGCATTTTACCATTTTTTTTACCCACCTACATGTTCAATAAAGGTAATTCCAACCAAGTGGTTCACTTTCTAGTTTCTAGTCTTCTTCCTTATACAGCACATTTATTTTTGTTAAATGATGTTCCTTTTATGAGTCAAATTCAATACATGTAAAGCATGTTATGTCTAAACATCTACTAGCGTTATGAATAAGCGTGTGGGACCAGTGGGGAATTACTGCTGGGGAGCAAGGACCAGAAGGAGCAATACTACACTGGAAGTGGGGCAGACAAACTGAGGCTCAGACCAGAACCTCTGTCTCAGGGGATGAAGGCAAACGGTAAGATTAGAGCAGTGACAATAAGAGGCAATGAAACAAGGAATTAAATTTGTTTTGAACTGTTAACGTTAATACGCATCCAATTGTAAGTAATGAGCTGTCCAATCAGCATTTGTTTTAGTTGAAGTTGGAAGTTATAAAATTCCTGTTTTTTGAATAAATACTTGTGACGTTATGTTTATTTCCTAGCTGATTGTTTTGACCACATTTGAAATCATCCACTTTTATTTTTAATTTAGATATTTAAATCATTAAATTATATTAAAACATGGTGACGACTGCTTCTATTATATATCAGCTGGAAATTCTTTATGGGGGCCAGCCCTATCAGAATTGCAGTTCCCCCCCAGGATGAGGCGATAAATGCATATATCCTTCCAGTGCGTCCACCATGGCGCGTTTTTTGGCTAAATTATTTTTTCTGTTCACCCTTTTGGCTCCCAAATAAAAAACAAGATTGCAACGGCGCATACTCTTCAGGCTTCAAAAATGGTAGGTTTATCAGAAACCAATTGGGTTGATCCATCTACGTATTGGGGTTCTGCTCTACTTAGTGACTCTTTTTTAGGATACATTTTCCTCTTCCTCCTCCAAGATCCAGCAGAAAGCGTCACAAATTGAAGTTAGTCGATGAGTTTCTTACATAAAATAGTTTTATTAAAAGATTTTCAGATCAGATTTAAAGTGCATTTTTTAAGACAGCACTGGTGAGAAAGTTGACCCTTTCAAATGCACAGACAATGGATTTGTCTCTTGTTAGGCTTGACTTGTTAGATAATATATGCTTGGCATTTGACACCACTGACCATGCATGATCCTATCGTTACAGACTTGAGCATCTAATGTTGGCATGATCGTGGAACTCGTCACACTAGGCTGGTAATAATAGTTATCCAAATAACTGAATCTGGGTCCGTCGTATATTATGGTTGGGATTGGGAAATAGATAGGAAGGAGGTTTGTTGACAACAGGCAAGTAATAAATCTGAATGGCCTTTGGAGACACATGATAGACACAGGTGTGAAAGGCAATCGTGTCTTGATGTCCACTATGTTTGGATCACCGAAACGCAGTCAGTTATAAGAAACAGTTGTAAGTTGCGGTCCAAATTAACGTGGTTCACTGAAAATTCATTAACATTAGTGACTAACCTATTTTATTTTACGTTTGCTGTGAAGACATGGTTATTTACTACTGATTGAAGGAACAGTCCAACATTTGGATAAAATTACAATTGAAACGATTATGGCATTTCAAGGGACCTGTCCTGTCCTGCCTGCGTTTGTCAGGTGTCGAGTCAGGTTATTGTAATAAATTCATCAATGAACTTTGTTGAAATTGAAATGGATTCAAACTGATTGAAAAGATTCCTCATTGACATTGTGAACTTCTTCCACTTCCAGTCCTTTAAAGATGGAAGCTGGGATCATTCAGTTGTTGATTTGTACCTTCTGTCATGTGCCGTTTGAATTCTGGCTCTTGTTACAATAAAAGCATAATGTTATTGTGAGTGTTTGTTGTCTTTCTCAGGTCAGAACTACTGGCATCATTAAACTGAAAAATACAGTATATGGACAAAGGTTTTTTGTCCATATACTTGGCTGGCCTACACCGAGCCCTGACCTGAACCCCATCCAACACCTTTGTGATAAACTGGAACACAGAGTTAGACCTGATCAGCCAACATCAGTGTTGATGAGTGTTAATGAGAAAACAGATGAGATTGCAAATAGAGTGTTGAAATGAGATGGTGAAATAATGACAGTTCCCTTTGGAAAAGCTGAGGCCAAATCATTAATAACGAAGGCAGTGAGGGATTCATGCAGAAGAAGTGGGACACAGGTGTCATAGGGCAACATCATTGAAGGTGAAGGCTTTCAAAGGTAAGTGTAGAAGAGAGGAAGAGCTTTGCTTAAGATTAACACTAGGATGTACTGGATTCAAATCTGCCCTTTATTTAAAGTCAAAGTGCATTTTAGATAGATGTGGTCTTTGTCATGTAGGCGTTCCTACAGCTGACATCCATCATCCTTCAACACCTCCATTACACATCAAACACACATCATACACTGCTTTTTCTGCTCATGTTGCTGACCTGACGGCCTTTAGCTTATGTTTCTGGAGTTTTTGTTAGGGACACGTTAGGAATTGGCAGCTAAAACAGATGGAGATGACACTATCAAAGTGAGGAAAAAGAAGTCAAGGGGTGTGCACAAAAATGAGCAAAATAACATAATGTACAACCGCAGTGATATGTTTAGTGTTCTATGATTAGGTGTGGAAAATAAACTTCATTGATTAAAGATGTTACGACTTTAGTTGTAAGATCAAGGGGAAAAGACGCGCAACAATTAATAATTTACCCAGGGTTAAAGAAAGATGAGAAAACAGAATTGTTTGTACTAACAAAACTATTTATATTTAAACGTTTTAATCATAAATGAAGAGTTCAATATTAAAAAAACTACTTCCTTAAAAAAAGAAAGTGAAAAATAACCATTTTAACAGAAAACATGAATTAAACAAACCAAACACTAATCTGTCTTTGTTTTAAAGCAATTTGAATGATTGCTAAAAAATAATGCCGGTGCGCCTGACCAGTCGGAGGGGAGGACGGTAACTGGAACAGGACACACAAAACAGAGCAGAGGCAAAACAGACTATACTCGTAACAAAAGATAAGATAAGATAAGATGTACCTTTATTGGACCCCCGTAGGAGAAATTCAAGTGAGACACAGCAGCATTGGGGAATATAGTGCAAAAGAGTACAGAAGTGGAAGTACAATAAGATATCACAAAATAAGAATATTACAAAATGTAATACAAAATAGAGAGACTCAAGATGTGACCTGGTCACATGACATGGGAAAATGATTTCCGTGGAAATATTGATATAAATATAAGAAGCATTGACAATGTATTAAAATATGTGTGTCCTAGTTTGTTACGTTAAACAGAGGAACCCAAAAGCAGATCACAAACTTGGTTGGTACGATTCCAAAATCCAGGGAATGAAATGGTGAGGTATAGCTCCTGCTAGCAGTGGTGAGACGGTATGGCTAGACCCCATGGCTAGACCCCAGGCAGAGTGGAACTGGAATCTTACGGCAGCCTGGCAGGCAGGTAGCTACAGGGAAGGGTATGATACTGAGACACACACAGGGAAACCAAGGAGAAGAATACTTCTGACTATAACATAGTTGTACAGTGTAAGATGGTTTGGCATTGATTTTTAGTAACTTGATCACATGACGTGAAAATCACATGACATATTGAAAAGAAACTGGATTTCTGTATTAATTATTGATGGTCTCTAAATGAAACCCCTGTGATGAAGAGAATGTCT
Source organism: Morone saxatilis (assembly GCF_004916995.1). Lineage (NCBI taxonomy): Eukaryota > Metazoa > Chordata > Actinopteri > Moronidae > Morone > Morone saxatilis. The sequence continues at coordinate 68,258 of NW_023340206.1, read as the reverse complement.
GTTGAATATCAACTTAAAACTAATTAATTGCGTTGGCTAACAGAGTTTGAAAATGAAAGATTTGAGATTCTTTAACAGGAAAATTACATTTGAACAAAAACTCAAAGCCACCAGTAAATAGAAAATAATCATTGATACTGTTGGGATTCTTTATAAATTCTGTTCTCCTAAAAGTATTATTCAAGAAATTAAAATCCAAGAACAGCTTGTTCTTTGCTCCCTTTAATAAAGTATTTTTTCTTTTTTTGAAGATAATTATGGAAGCCCATTTCCGCCAGAAAAAAAAGACAGATAAAACTTATTGATAATAAAAATATCCTCAAAGAAAGCCAAAAATATGAGATAAAAAGTAAAAATTATTAGATAAAAAGTCATTATTATGAGATATTTCACACAGCAGTTCAAGTAGCAGCTCTTTGGTGTGGGGAGATTTACACAGAAATGGATTGTGAGTATATTGAGGACTACTTTAAACATGGCTTTACAACAAATGAAAACCTTAATTTGGTTGCTGATTCACATGGGATTGTACTAAGCAAGCGCACCCTTGAAAGGATTTTAAGAAAGAAGCAACTGGCGTAGAAAGAACAAAACTGATGTGGCTGAGGTGGCAACTTTCATTGAACAGCAACTGGAAGCATCTGGTCAGTGCCATGGTTACAGGTGGATGCACCAAAAATGTTGGTTACATGGAATTGTGACTGACAGAGAAACAGTGTGAATATTACTACAGTTATTGGACGGTGAAAGTGTCGATCTGAGGTCAAGAAACAGACTGTGAAGGCGTGTTTACCACAGTTTATGACAAGCTTGCATTTGGAATTGCAATAAGTGGATGCATTGATGGATTTTCCAGAAAGATGATATGGCTGGAAGCTTACAGAATAAAGAATTACCCTAAGATCATTGCTGTCTACTTTATGGATGCTGTGATCAATGTGATCTGGTGGGTGCCCTGCCAGACTCAGACTTGATATATTAACAGAAAATCGCCATATGGTTGAAATCCAGCGGTTTTTGCATTTTTCTGAGAACCAAGCTCTAACAGACAGCGTAACCTTTGGTCCAAGCACTGGAAACCAGCGAATTGAACGATGGTGGCTGATCTTACGAAGTTAGTGTGTCCAGTTTTGGATAGTCCTATTTGATAAACTGAGAGAAGATGGCTACTTTTCAGACAACTTTTTGGACAAGTCCTTGATCCAGTTTTGCTTTCTTCAAACAATACAGGTAATTGACATATAATGAAATAAATGATGACCAATAATAGTTTTAAGAGCCACAAATGACCATGTGTAACAACCTCAGTGCCTGTGTCCGGTGGAGAGAATAAATAATACCCATGTATTGTTTCTTGATGTGTTATGGTATACATTTTGCATCATTTCCTGTTGCTGTGTTACTGGTAGTGATAGAGTGATTGTGCTGTTCCCACTCATCCTAGTAAATTACTGTTAATTCTTCATTACTGCAGCTGATTTCCTGCTTTACACTTAAGCATATACTGGTCCTACTCAAGCACACGAGTGCACTGTTCAACATTAGTTGCACTGCAGAAAAATACATTTAACAGGTATTAATATTATGTGCCAACCTACCATATTACAACAAGAAGACAAAGCTTAAAATGAAGCAAATCATGTGCCAGGACTACTTAGTAATTAACAATCCCCAATATTTTTACACACTCTGTCTGACTGAATATTATTTGCCTCCTAGGAAGAACTTGTATTGACTGAGTCTGTAAAGTCCACAATTCACAATCAACTCATGGACGTCCCTCCATATTGCATGCAGTCCCTCAACTGTACGGAGGAAGGGAATGTTTGCACCATGTGGACCTGGAGAAGGTTAATGTCTGCCTTGAAGAGTGTGTGTTCAAGGACTTCCCATGTGATGAAGATGTGTTCCATATCTGTGTCCACATTATGTCAGAGCATAATCTGAAACTAACAAATGATGTGTTTCAAACAGTTAACCTGTATATTGAACTAAATGTAGATCCTTAACTTACCTGGGCCTGTGTCACATTTTCTATTTGTTTCATTCCAGGACAAACTGAAACTTGCGCATTGACTGAAATTTGTCATATATTCACACATATTTGAACCTTTGATTGAGAAAAATATAATTGTAGCTATTTTAGAGACATTAAAGATGTACCAAATATGTTCAGTTCTTTCTAACAAAATGTATGTACACACAAAGTACTGTGTTGTTTTTACATTGACTATAAAAAAAGGCAAAATTCTCACGTGTTAACTCTTTATTCAAATACTTAAACAATCACAGCAAACAAAACTGCACTTGCTTTGGTTTTAAATGCATCCAACTTGCTTAAGTAGGGAGCCTTAAATAATAATCCATCTAAAAGGCTTATGGAAAAGTTGACAGTGCCAAGCTGTCTTTTGGTACATAACATCAGCACCTGAACAGAGCATGTTGTGCTAGAAATATGAAATTTTAAAAAAAAGAAGATGGAAATTATAACAAGATAGGATTTCTATGTGATGTGAGAGAAGAGTGAACTTTGTGAACACAAAGTTTCTAAATCTATCAAGTAAAAATAGACTCAAATAAAATTTTCTCTCATCCCAAATTAACCTTCAACATTACAATATGTGATTCATTTAATAACCAACACTATGTTCTTTGAAATAACACATTTGGACTCAAGTTGTCCTTTAATTTGACACAGATTGAGTACATTGAGGACTACTTTACTACTACTTTAAAAGTAGTTTTACAACAAATGAAATACATAATTTGCCTGCTGATTCACATGGGATTGTAAGCAAGCTCACCCTTGAAATGATTTTAATCAAGAAGCAACTCTGGCAAGAACAAAACTGATGTGGCTGAGGTGGCAACTTTCATTGAATAGCAACTGGAAACATCTGGTCAGTGTCATAGTTACAGATGGATGAACAAAAACGTTACAACTTAATAGTTGTAAATAAATTCCCTACATTTTTCTCTCCCAAATTACCCTCAGCATTACCAGATGTGATTCTTAATAACAAATTCAATTCAATTCAATTC
>NW_023340206.1:63485-65191 GCF_004916995.1 Morone saxatilis | reverse complement strand
CAACCATTCCATTACTTTATGTTCATTAATGTGATAAGTGTGAGCCGCAAAGCTCGGAAAAGCTAATTAGAAGATAATACCGACAAGCTAAGCAAAGACACTCCTAGTATGTTTGGTAAACTTGTTTTAATAAGAACAAAAACCAAAAAAGTTGAAGCAGAGGCACCGATGCTAGGTGAGAAGGGGACGGTGCGAGGCAGAAGACTAACTTTAAAAACCAGATGGAGCCCTCACATTTCCATCATAACTCACTGCAGAAGAAGTTTAGAAGAGAATAGAGAGCGATACGAGCAAGCTAAGCTAGCTTCAAAATGAATAGAAGATCCTGGAAGAATAAACAAACAATATTTTTTCCCATTCTTGGTGAAAAGCGAAAATAAGACAGATTCGGAGTGTGGGAATTTCTTTAAAAGAGAGACTTACAGATGAAATGATTACATACAAAAGAAAAACACACAAACACACAAGGACCCAAGAACCAGCAAAAAACAAAAACACACCAAAACAAAGAAAAAAAAACAAAAAAAGACACACAACAAAAAAACAGAAATACCAACCAAAACAATCTAAGAAAACTAAACAACATCACCACTACTAGAACACAAAACAAACATAAAAACCACAAATACAAGCATAACAACAACAACAAAAACATCCAACCACCACTCACCTAAAGCGGCAGTGTTGCTCATGGTGGGTTACTGGTTGGGTCTCCTGTAAATAATGTTATAAGGATTCCGTCTAGAACGTCTATTAAAAAGTGTCCTGAGATAACTTCTGTTTATGAGTTGCGCTATACAAATAAAATGAAAGGAAAGACCCTTCGGCTCTAGGTTGGTGGTCGTCTGCCTCAACCACAACACTTTGTTGTCTGAAATAACTCATTGGTTATTTGTGAGGTCTAACAATATAAGCCATCAATTTTACTGCTTAAAAGAATGTGTTCTGAAACTGAAAACAATGTTTAACAAAACATAAGTGGCAAAAAGCAGCAGAAAATGAGGACTGCATGTTAAAGCTGTGACACCCTCTAAGATTAAACAAGGTAGCTGTAAGCCAAAACTCTGGAAAAATAAAAAATCCTAAACTGGAACTTGGACTGCCATCACAGGTTCCAAGTCTAAGTTCCAGTTGGCTGAAATCTTTGGATCTTAGACAATGTCCATTACCCGGACGTTGCTTTCCAAGACTTTTTTCATTTCATGTCGAAAATCTGGGTAGTTGTCATAACTGACTGGCAACTCCAAGTAACAGCCACATGTATGAGCAACAGGTCTTCTCTGAAATCCCTGAATTTGTGTGAAGCTGACAGTGATGCTCTTTCTTGTGAACAAGTCTGATCCAGTGCAAAATCTGAGGAAAAAGGAGAGGTGCTGGGTGTCTGACTCTCTAAGGTATGCACTTGACAATTATTTTCTCCTGGGCATTCTGGGTACTGGGGTAAATAATACACCTCATAAGTGTGTTGCTCGACTGTTCAATCACAAAAGCGGGCTCTTGAATCAGATTTTGGTGAGCAAGCTCCCTCAAGATTTGCTCAATGTTATCAGCTGTTGGAAGCCTCCGGCAGTTGTGTATGTCCGTGATTTCCAACAATTTACCAAAATCGTGACGTAGGTATGGCACTTTGAATCCATTTCCCATGGTGCACTGCTCATAGTAGTCATTTGGGCGGCTGTGGCTCAGAGGCAGAGCGGGGCGTCCCC
>NW_023340206.1:59727-63385 GCF_004916995.1 Morone saxatilis | reverse complement strand
GTGAATGTGGCACGTAGTGTAAAAGCGCTTTGAGTGGTCAGAAGACTAGAAAGGCGCTATACAAGTACAGGTCCTTTTACCATTTACCATTTCAAAATTCTGACAGTACATCACTCAAAACACCTCCATCATCTACAGCCTTTTCAAGCTTTCCATCAGGAAGAATAACTTGAAAGTAAATGTCACCCTCCATGATACTTTCCTCAGAAAACACTTGAATAAGTTCTTTAAGAATCTGTCCACGATAAATAGCAACAATTTTTTTCTGTCTTTCTCTCTGATTGTAGCTTGTCCCTGCAACATATCCGTGGGAGGAGGCAAAGGTGATTCAAAAGATAGTTCCTGAGAGAAAGGCAAGGTATCATCAAGACTCGAGTACTCCATCCTAGTGATGCTTTCTGTGTGGAAAGTTACAATGCCACTATCCTCTAAAGCATCCATGTGAAGTAATGTTTCATGTTCAGTAGACCCACGTGCATCAGTTGGGTCGACTGTGGTGTAAAGAAGGGAAACACTATAACTGCTTGCATTTGAAAATACTGTGCTGCTTCCAACATAAATGACATCTGAAGTATTAATCTCCACAATGTTTGTTGCAGTGCCTGGAGTGTGGTGATCGGTATCATGTCTGTCATGTGTCTTGTCACCTTCTTGTGCAGTTGCATCACTATTCTCCTCCTTCACATTTATGTCACTGGTGATGTCTCTCTTCTTGGTTGTCAAATAGAAACGTAACGGCAGTAACTTTGTCTTTTCATGGAGTTCCCCAACTGTAATGCTCTCCACTAATGGATGCTGCTGAAAGTCAGTTAAATCTATGTCAAAATCAAAGACTCCCCTCTGCATTTTTCCCATCTGGGAAAAACAATTGCACAGCCTTTCCAATCAAGTTCTGTTTTTTACTTTCCTTTGGCACACTCTCTTTTCTGGTTCCCCCACCCTTACTTGTGCGTACCTGCACAAATTCCCCCTCCCTGGAATGCGGCCATCCCAATTCTATTTTTCTCAGATTCTTCTGAGCATTCTTTGAAATGGTTTGATGCTCTCTCTCTTAGGTACATGATCCCCTTTGTTTCTTGAGAGCTTTCCTCGAAGTCACTCAAAGATTTTTGACTTGTGATTACTGGGTTCTTTTTCTTTCCGTCCACAGTATCCAAAAACAGCCAGTTGATCACCATAAGATGTCAGATACTCTCTTAGTTGGTCATCTGTCATGAGGTGTATGACACTGGAGTCGATCTAAAATGAAGAAATATTTCATGAATTCTTAGGTCAAGTGCATTAAATTATAAAAATGAGCTACCTGCATATACAGCACTAGATATTATATACAAAGCTCTTTCAAACTTCCTTTTTTTTAGTGTGTGATTTGTCAAAATTAAGCATTTCCTATACTAACTACCTCCTCCTGCTCCATTCGCTGTATGTCTTCCTCAGGCACATATCTTGACCTTAAGTAGTCACCTAGCTCATCCAACCTTTAACAGTTCAGAAAACCTCTGCAACTCTGTTGAATAAAATTAAATCTTAAATGTGACCTCAAATAAATAAAACATAATCTATTGATTTTCACAAAGTCTTTGATGTTTATGTATTTGTTATCCAAGCATCTTCACAGTTATTTCATGTTTAAATAAGGCAAAACCTTTCATTATGCTCTAAATGTTCAACTAAGAAGAAAAGGAGCATTGTTTCATTTTATTTTTTTTTAAATATCTAAAATCAGTTTCTTGGTTTTCAGATGTTTTAAAACTGCCCTCTGATATTGTCACAGTTTCAATACTTCGTAAGTTAATAAATAATCACTCCATTTAATGTAATTGTGAAGAAGCTTATGACAACACTGGATGATTTAGTACCGGTAGCAACTGTAGTTTTTAATAAACTGTTCGGCTGGATACTGTTTCAGTTATCAATAAAATACACAAGCCTATTAGTACAATGCATGTGTTTAAAAATTATATTTTTTGTAAAAATGAAAAATGGTTAAATATGCCATGAGGATATTCATGTATGAACTATGTAGTAAAAAGAGATTTGTACAGAAGGACTATTAATTGAACCAGCTTGTATTAATAACTAAACATCTTGTTACATGCAAACAACGTGTAGTTGGCCATTTTCAGATATTTTCCCTTGTTATAAAATTTTCATGAAGCATTTCCTTAAGCTTTACTTTTGTACTGAACGTGTTAACTCAATGATGGAAACAGAGCATTTCATTCTTAAGTATAGTACTTTGTTTTATCCCAACCTTTATTTATTTTTTATTTTTTTTAAGGGAGCTTTTGAGCTTATAGCTTCTAGGTAAGTTCCATAATACTCCGGATCCAATGTGAGACTGTGGGGACAGAGTCTGAAATCCACTGTAGATACATCTCCTTGCATTAAACAGCAGCACCTTAAGCAGCTTTAGTGAAGGGGGGCTAAGGTTCAAAGCTGCTGGTTGTACTCCCAGGATACAGGAAATAGGTTCCAGGGCTAGTTTCCTCTTTAAAATAATATCAATTTCACTTTGATCCAAAAGTCATTAATAAGAGGGCATCCAAAAATACAGTGGAAATATGAACCTTCAATAATTTTACACTTATTACAGTATTTTGAAAGCAGAGGATTGAATTTGTTACGTTTCACAGGAGTAATTTGAAGCCTGTGTACAACTGTAAACTGCAACTCCCTAGCTTTGTTGGTAAACAGGCAGCCTGTGGAGCTAGACCAAACACTGTCCCAGTCGTCATCTGAAATCGCCTCTCCAAAATCGGCTTCCCAAAGAGCCCTAACATGAGCCGTGCATACGTTATTTGGGCTTGATAGGGCCCTATAAAACCTGGAAATAAGTTTTCTGGAGCCTGGGTTTTGGATCTGTCCTTCATAGCCGAGAGAGAAAACCCGGGTGTAGTTTAATAATAGAGCTAATAAAGCTACGTATTTGCAGGTATCTAAAATGATGGTTCTGTGGCAGATTATATTTCTCTCTCAGCTGCGCCAAAGTCACTACAACGTCGTCTATCAACAAATCACCCAATGTCTCTATAACCTTACTGGACCATGAGGAGAAGGCGTGGTCTATCAAGCCAGGGCAGAAGTCTGGGTTTAAGTGGATAGGAACAAGGCGAGAAATGAAGCCCTCCTGGCCCTCAAGTTTTCTTGCTAGTCTCCAGACCTTTATAGTATTCTGTAACAAAAAGTTGCCTTTTACATTAGGCCGTGTCCATTTCTTAGACACATATAAAATGTTACGGAGAGGAATAGGGGCCACTGGGGTAGCTTCTAGAGTGAGCCAAGTAGAATCAGGGTCACTTCTGAACCAATGCTATAAATAACTACAAAGGCAAGCAATTTGGTAACGTTTAATATTCTGCACCACCAGACCCCCTTCCTCAAAAGGACGTTGGTGAGTTTCAGCCTAGCACGTTTATTTCTCCAGAGAAAGGAAGATAGAGAGCTATTTAAAACTGAAAGTGATTTCCTTGTTAAAAGAACCGGGATCATTTGAAAGGGGTATAACAACCGAGGAAGTATGTTCATTTTAAAGAGGTTTACTCTCCCCAAAAGAGACAGTGGAAGAGCCGTCCAGCGTAGTGATGGGAATTCCGGCTCTTTTTAGAGAACCGGTTCCTTTGGCTCGGCTCACTAAAAAGAGCCGGCTCTTTCGGCT
>NW_023340206.1:56057-59627 GCF_004916995.1 Morone saxatilis | reverse complement strand
TAAATTCCCCGTCCAACTGGCAAAGCAGAAGATGTCTGTCATCCATTTGCATACAAAAGCCGAACACAACGCAGAGTCAAATTAAAGAAGCGTCAGGCCAGACCGGCTACACTAGCATAGCTAGCAAACTCTCGGCCATGGCAGCTAACACAGCTCCTGCTAACGTTAATAGCGAAGGTGCTAACGCTAATCCTAACGTTGGCCTACCTGTCCGAGATGCTACTGACACAATCTCCATGCTGGTGGCCGAGCTGGAGAAGCAGAGAGCTGGTTTGAAGAATGATGTCTCTGGGCTGATTCAAGAGTCTTTAAAGCCACTTCAGACAACCATGGATGCCCTCCGGGACACGGTCGGTTCATTCCAGACCCGCCTTGCAGCCACGGAAACCATCGCCGGAGAAAACTTTGAACGACTGACCACAGCCGAAGCCACAATTCAATCTCTCCAAACCCAGAATCAAACATTGTGGGAGCGCGTAGACGACATGGAAAACAGATCACACAGATCCAATTTAAGAATAGTGAACATCCCGGAGGGCAGCGAGAATGGTAAGGACCCGGTTAAGTTTATTTCTGAGCTCCTGGCGGACTGTATGGGTCCTGACGTGTTTAACTGGAAAGGGCTCACCGGTCACTTGGTCCGAAACCGAAAGAGGGGAAACCAGCAAGACCATTCATCGTATGCTTTCTTCGCTTTCAGCAGAGGGAGGCAGCCCTACGGTGGTCCAGGAACCATGTGGTGAATTATCAGGGGACAACCGTGAGGTTTTACCCCGACCTGAGGCCTGCACTGGCGAGAAAACGAGCAGCCGACGTGAAATGGGCACTCTTCCAGAAGGGAGTTCGGTTCCGTATGATGTACCCGGCTCGCCTGGTGGTAACTTTTGAGGCGCAGACGTTCACCTTCGAGTCACCTGAAGACGCCCAGGAATTTTACAACTGTCGGGTAATTAAGTAGTGATAAAAACGCCTGTGACTGTTGGCGCTCATTATTGAGTAGAATGGCCTCTACATCAGGCACTGGACTTAACTAACTGGACTTTACACAAACAATACTTAGATTCATTCTCATTGTGAACTCAGGTATCCTTTTCCGTCCAATGTACTTATTTTTTGTCTGTTTCTTTGATTGCTGTTTGTGGTTATTTTAGGCACAAGTGTTGAAACAATCTGTATGGCATGTAAATATTATTACTTTAGAATTCCCCCTTAAGTAAGCAATTTAATACATGATGCTAGGTTAAAGCCCATCTTCATTTGTTTTTGCTCTAAGTGTCATATGTGCTTAATATAATTCTTTTTTATTTTATTTATTTATTTATTTTTATCCTGACAACTTCATTAACCATACATTTGAATAGTTATGTTATTACTTTTGCACAAAATGATGGGAGTACCTCGAGCGAAAATAGCGTTAATCAGGATGCACTCCCAGAAGAACAGGGGAGATATGGTGAGCCTGCAGTTTTCCTCAGTTGGGGAGGCACACATAGGCATTGATTTTATTTTGCTTTTTTATGTTCTGTTATCTTGGGTAATTGGTGGTTCTGTTAGGGTTGTAAGGGTATTGGGTGTGTGCATCCATGGACTTCAAATCAATTTCAACAGTTTTATTAGCTTGTTCTCATCATTTTACTATGTATTTTTAAGTGGAGGCACTCTACTCTTCGGAGTGAATGCTGGGCTCTGGTGCGGTGGATCATGTATTCCCGCAAACATTACTGATAGATCTAGTAGACCATGATCAGGACACAGAAAAGTAATTGGAGTACAGGAGGGACAAATGTAAGATTTATTTCATGGAATGTCAGGGGTTTGAATGGACCTGTAAAGCGAGCTAGAATATTTCTTAAACTTTTAAAATATGAAGTTGCTTTTTTGCAAGAAACACATTTGATGGTTAAAGACCACATATTAAAAAAACTGTGGGTTGGCCAAATTTTTCACTCAAGTTTCAACTCTAGGTCGTGTGGTGCAGCAATCATAATTCATAAAAAAACACTCTTCAACGCCACAAACATTATATCTGACCCACATGGCCGTTTTACTATTGTTTCAGGGTCCCTCTATCACAAACCTGTCCTACTAGTTAACGTATATGCACCCAACTGGGACGATGAGAAATTCATAGAAAAAGTAATCTCATCCATACCTGACTTAAACTCACTCTCCTTAATTTTTGGAGGTGACCTGAACTGTACAATTAACCCTTCGTTTGACCGCTCCAGCCCAAAATCTAAAATCCCCTCCAAAATGGCTAAAACATTGTCATCGTTTATGAACCAAATTGGATGTTTTGACCCCTGGCGCTTTCGCTTCCCTCACAGCAAAGTATTCTTTTTTTTTCCACGTTCACCATTCGTATAGCAGAATCGATTACTTTTTCATAGACAATGTATTACTCCCCTTTGTTAAAAACATAGAATATTCCACCATAATTGAATCCGACCATGCCCCAGTAATATTAGATCTTTCCTTTCCACTTAACTCCGCTGACCGAGCCCCATGGAGATTTGATACTGCACTACTGACAGACGAAGGATTCTGCCAAATGATTTCGACAGCCATTGATAATTTCCTAGAAACCAACAACAAGGATAATATCTCCCCCTCCTTGCTTTGGCAGACTCTTAAAGTGGTAACAAGGGGGCATATTATCTCTTACACATCTACGGTGAAAAAAGCTAGGAAGCAAGAACAATAACAACTTCTCAGTTCAATATTTGACATAGACCGTCAATACTCTGCCTCTCCCACTCCAGAACTCTATAAAAATAAGCTGGATCTTCAAACCAAATATGACGTATTATCGTCCGAAAAGACAGAACGTATATTACTGAAATCACGAGGCTTTGTCTATGAACACGGCGAAAAGGCTGGTAGACTGCTAGCGCACCAATTAAAATGTAAGTCTCCCGATCCACAGATTACACAAATACAAAAATAAAACGGGGAGCTTACTACAGACCCCCTCGAAATCAACAATACCTTCAAGGCATTTTACTCATTCTAGTGATGATACCGATACGCAAAACTTTTTTACGAATTTAAACGCCCCTGTTATCAGTCCCGCCCATAAAGCAGAACTAGAACTACACTTTCGACTAACAGAAATTTCAAATGCGATTTTCGGCGATGCAAAGCGGCAAAGCCCCGGGTCTCGATGAATATCCAATTGAATTCTACAAAAAAAATTTCAACCAAATTAGTGCCACATATTCTAGAAATGTTTAATGATTCGCTGGGTACTGGGGCCTTGCCACAGCTAACTGAAGCATCCATAACACTTATACCGAAGCCCGAGAAGGACAGAACACAATGTGGATCATATCGGCCCATTTCGTTGTTAAATAGTGACATTAAAATTTTAGCTAAGGCACTTGCCCGGCGTCTAGAATCAGTTACAGATGAGGTTATCTCCCCCGATCAAACAGGTTTCATGACTGGTCGTCACTCCTTCTCTAACATCCGGAGCCTTCTTAAAGGGGAACTTGGCAACTCTAGCCATTTCTTCGCTGGTTTTCACTTTTGTCATCGCATGTTTTCTCAATGAGCTCTCCCTACAGCTCT
>NW_023340206.1:49097-55957 GCF_004916995.1 Morone saxatilis | reverse complement strand
CCATTTTCACCGGAACAGGCCATTTAACCATCCAAATGATTTCTAAACGGGTTTATTAAGCTGAAAAAGTTGCCAAGTTCCCCTTTAATGTCATATATTCTCCCGCACCCGGGGGGGTACCAGAAGTGGTTATGTGGAGTGGGCATATTTATTTGAATGTCTGCAGGCCTTTGGTTTCGGACCAACTTTTATTGCCTGGATTAAACTTCTATATGCCTCACCAAAGGCATCAGTGGTCACGAACGGGAAGCGATCTGAATTTTATTCATTATCAAGAGGGACACGTCAGGGGTGCCCACTAAGTCCACTTTTGTTTGCATTCGCCATTGAGCCTCTGTCTATCATGCTAAAATCATCCCCGGAAATAGTTGGAATTTCTAGATGGGGGAGGGAACATAAGGTGGCTCTATATGCCGACGACTTACTGTTGTATGTGTCTGATCCGGTGCGCTGTGTTTCCCACATAGTCCAGGTGTTGCATAGATTTGGTATCTTTTCGGGATATAAGACTAACCTTACGAAAAGCGAGTGCTTCCCGGTAAACAACCTAGCTCTTGCAATTCCACAAAAGGACCTGCCATTCCACCTGGCTGAATCTGGCTTTAGAGGGTAACCCTAACCCTAATTAGGAATCAATATTACACAGACTTTCCCTAAACTATACAAAGATAACTTCATACCCCTCATTGATAAAATAAGAAACGATTTACAGAATTGGAGGTCCATTAATCTTATTAAACTGTATTAAAATGAACGTGTTACCCCGATTCCTCTATCTTTTTCAATGTCTCCTATATTTTTCCCAAAATCCTTTTTTCAGTCCATTGATAAAATTATATCATCATTTATTTGGGGGGGTAAAGCCCCTAGAATACAGAAAAGGCTTCTGCAGTGACATCGATCCCAGGGCGGACTGGGTTTACCAAATTTGCTTCACTATCACTGGGCGGCTAATATTCAGAAAATCCTATACTGGCTTCATGCTCCAAAGCTGTCGTGGTGTGAAATAGAAAATGAGTCATGCATCTTGACATCCCTTTCCGTCTTGGTTACTTCGAGTCTCCCTCTGTCTACTTCACCCTATACCTCTAACCCTGTTGTTACCAATACTTTATGAATTTGGTCACAATTTCGAAACCACTTAGGTTTAAGAGATTTCTCTCATCTGGCTCCTATCTGTGATAATCATCTTTTTGTCCCGCCTAGATTAGATAACACCTTTGCCCTGTGGAAAAGACTTGGCCTCTCCAAATTTAAGGATCTCTACAGCGAAGGTGTCTTCTCTACCTTTAGTCATCTCTCTCAAAAAATCAACCTCCCCATCTCAAGTCGTTTCCGATATTTCCAGATCGTTTCCGACACTTTATGCAAAATCTAGAGTCAGACTTCTCCTCTGCACCTCAACCTACTGCTATGGATGACATCTTCCAAATTCCCTCCAATTTAAAAGGCTTCATTGCGAGAATCTATTCCAACATATCATCTCTCGGAGACACCTCTCTCAATAAAATTAAAAGGAAATGGGAGGAGGAGCTTGGAGATGTAATACCTGAGAAATCCTGGACTGAAGCTCTGAAGAAAGTTAATGGAACTACTTCATGTGCTAGGCTAGGTGTAATTTAGTTTAAAGTCTTGCACCGTACCCACCTCTCCAAGTCTAGGCTGGCCAGAATTTATCCTGAGGCGGATGAAAATTGTAGCAGATGTCATGTTGCCCCGGCAACATTAAAACACATGTTCTGGTCATTTTCTTCCCTTTCGGATAACTGGTCAGCGGTCTTCAGAATACTTTCACAGGCACTATCCTTAAATTGGCAACCTAGCGCCTACCCTGCCATCTTCGGTATAGTGCCAGCTGACCAACAGATTATTAATAAGCATAAGGACATTATAGCATTTACAACTCTACTTGCCCGCTGAAAGATTTTGTTGCACTGGAAATCCCCCAAACCACCCAGCACCTCCTTATGGATGAGTGACCTTATGCTCCATTTAAGTCTTGAAAAGATAAAATACACACTTAGAGGGTCTTCTTTTCTACCTGGAACCTAGTAATGTCTTTCATAGACAAATTTAAAACTCTCCCTGATAATTCATGAATCCACAAGTACTAGATCCTGAGGGGTGACGCATGATGTTGCACAGCAAGCACGGCCTCTTCATTTATTTTCAAGCTTTACTTATAAATTAGCTGCTTCCACTCTCTTTTCTTTTTTGGGATGCACTGGATGTTGTAGGGTGGGGGGATGAGTGGGTTGTATTTGTTTATTTGTATATGTGTTCTGTGAAAAATCCAAAAGTACTGTCCTTTTATATAACTGTCTTTCTGTATCTTGTTCTTAATAATAAAAAGATAGTTGAAAAAAAAAAGTTAAATACAGTGCACGAAAATTACAGCTTTGAGTTGGAATGAGGACATAACGGAGCATTGTGAGCTGGCGAAGCAGAGAAATTTGCCCAACATCATGACAACTGTAAACCCACTTGTGATGGTGCTACAGAAGTACAAGAAAAACAAAGTGACTTTATCCTGGAATGCATGATGAAAGCAAGGTGACTGGTCAGTGACTATTGCAGTGGACCATCTAGACGTAATATTCAAAGCACCGCGACCAACCGCCATCAAACAAGCATTGTCTTGTCTTTTTTTGGGGGAATGAATTTGGGAAATTGCTCCCGCTGCTGTGTATGAGTGTGTGTGTGAATGATTAGTTTCCAATCCGTTCTGCCATGAAAGGTGCCAACTGCTGAATGTGTGTGAATGGGGTGAGTGTGGCATGTAGTGTACAGCGCATTGAGTGGTCGAAAAACTAGAAAGGTGATATATAAGTACAGTCCATTTACCATTTACAAAAGAGTGATAAGTGCATGAATGCCCACTACCCAGAGATATCCACTCTGTATTGGAGTGAAGTCATTTCAGATAATTCTAATATGGTGAGGAAGATGGTATAAATTATCTAGCCTAGAGTAAGGTTGACCATATGAATTTCCTAACCTCTTAGAGAGGGAAGGTTTACTGATGTTCCATTCTCTCAAGGTCCAGAACAGGGAAATTAGATACTTTACCAGCTTACACTGTTCAAATATACAAGTAAAAGAAATTAGGACTACAGTAATCAGTCATTATGACTAACCACATCTGACTCAATAGCTCACATAAAGTGTACTTAGAACATGTAGTCAACCTGCATAAGAAGGGAAATCTATCATCTAATCACAAAAAAATGTAACACAGGGGTTTTCTATGTTTAGGCACAATGGCATTTATATAATTATTTGTAAGTGTTGGCATAAAATGAGAAGTTATCATTCAGACAATTACAAAAGTGGAAATCAAGTTTGAAAAACCCAGGATATATAATATATCCTGTTTTTTTCTGTCACTGCTTGGTGCTGTTGCTGCTCTAGGTTACTCCATATTTTCAAAACAATATATCCTAAGGTGTTTAACAATACTTTTTTATCTTTACTGTAAAAAACAGGGAGGGCTTAGCCCTGTTAGCCCATATATACCAGCTGTCCCTGCCTAGGTTGTAGGGAAAAAGTATATTCTGCTATATACAGTCCCCTTATGTGGCTCAGGAAAAAACAAGGGAGCAAAGTAATGTAACCAATTCATGTCATCTTTATGTACTATGATTTCATCACATAGTATGTGGATTGTTCAGCAGGCTTTTTTGTTTTTGTGAGTGACAAACTATATTATGTTGTGTTATTCTATGTTTAATTTTACAGGCTTACAGTATAATATTTTATGTTCATGTATATTCATGTGAGGACAAGGTCATAAAATAAGTTATACTGTTTAGTTCATAGGAAAAGCCACCACCCATATATATTATTTAATATTATTTATTTGATTTAATTTCATTGCATTATAGCAGTTCATGTTCATTAAAATGTGCATTGCTTTATGTTGTTAAAAGAGTCACTGTGCTCCCTGCACTCAGGCATTGTAGTGGAAATGTGTTGTTGCTCCCTTCAGCCACAAGAGGGAGTATACCCTTAAATGAGTGCTTCTGTCAGGAGTAAACAGAGTAAAAGCACGTACATTGTATGGTAGTGCTAAGAGAAAACGCTGGACAGAAACGTGTTAACAATGTACGCAATGTCTGTGTATTTTGCAGGTAAGAAAACATAAAATGGTTAATAAGCAGATGTGTAGCATGGTGTCAGGAGATTGTAGAGATGGTGGGAAATATATATATTCCTACTGTGTATGTTTTAGTGACACGTAACTTTTGTTGTTTGCCATGTAAATGTAGCAGCTAAGAAAACTTTTGCTGGGATCTAGTGTTGCTATATTTTGTATGTGTTCATAATGCTTTTGCCCAACTGTGAATGCAGTTATGATGAAACAGAGCCACAGTAATAGTTTGAATGTATTTGTTTTGCATTAGTTGGAAGCAAGTTTTGTTTAACTGTCAGGAGTAAACAGAGTCAAAGCACATACATTGTATGGTAGTGCTAAGAGAAAACGCTGGACAGAAACGTGTTAACAATGTACGCAATGTCTGTGTATTTTGCAGTGCAAGTAAAGGAAGAAAATACTAAGTCACACTGAGTCTTTATTCTTGTGTGCAACATTCATCTTCACGTATTTACATTCTGGTTGTCTCACCCTAGTTAGGAGAGTTGTTATTCATTGTGCCATGAGCACATTCCAAAGGCCAAGGCTGTCTCATGGAGACCCAACAGGTCTCAGGGCATCAGATGTGTTATGACTACTGTTTATCAGACATTAGACATCACCAATAGACATCCTTGGGAAAAAGGCTACATTCTTAGAGAGAGTCATCAACAACACACATCAACCAATTACAATGAATATAAACCTACACCAAAACCCCACTCTCCTATCCTTCCACTTGGTCTGGCCCAGATTATTTATTTTGGTTAAAACTGTTATTTACAACAATTATTAATGTGCTGTATTATTGACCTTTGTACAATTCTTCAGTTCTTCTCTGTGTTGTTGTGTCCCTGTGTTTTATATGCGTGTGCTCTCTGCCTTAATTGGGATCTCCTCCTGACTGGCTGGCTATGTGGGCTCGGCTGACTGAGTACCCGCTGCTGGTTGGCTCTTCTTTAATATTAACAAAACACACTTGCATTCTTTGAAATTCCTGGACTTCCCACAACTTGAGGGACAGAAACTTGACAGCAGCAACTCGGCTCTGTCCTTGGTCTACAAACTTTGTGATATTTAATTTGTCTGTTTATTTTTGCTGTTGTTGCCATTTTCTTTTGCACTCCTGTTTTTCTTTATGTTAGGGAGTTTAGTAAACTGGGAAGGGAAAGTCATTTTTGACTTTTTTGTGCATATGCATAGCTAAGTTGTTTGTTAAGAGTGTCAATAATATTAAACCCAGTTGTAAAATATTTAAAATGCCAAAGCCATCAGTCACTATAATGGAGTGCCCTTTGTTACATTGCACAAATCTAAATCTAAAAGAGACTACCTGCTATCTCCCCCTCAGTGAGAATGATAGGACCCAAAACTCTGCCATGCATTGTCATGTCTCCTTGAGTGTCTTTGTCAAACCTAGTCTAAAACTGGTTAAGCTCTTTGGCAAAGGTGGCAGTATCTGTGGTTAAGCAGTGTGTTTTCCTAGTCTCTCTGTCTATCATTGTATTAAGACAATTTCTGACCCCTGTAATACTGTGGACAACAACACACAGCTCATACAAGCTAATTGGATGCCACCTGTCCAGTGCTATAGAATTCAAGGAGGAATTTTCAGAATATAAATACTTGATTTGTGTCAGACTGCTGAACCCTCATATTATTCTCAACTGAACTTCACAATGCATTTTTACACAGAACGAGCACTGTGGATTTTGTCCTCCATCACTTCCATTGAATTTACATCAGGAAAAGATCTCTTCAGGGCCAGAGTGCACAGCAGCAGCAATTACAGACACCAACCACTCTTTCAATGGTCATATAGCCATGTCAGATTTAACGAGACAAACATCAGCATTGAGCAACGTAAGGAGATATGGACATACTAGGTCATATTGTCCAGTGCAGCAGATGCTGGCTGTCCTTTAAAATTATTGAGGAAATAAAATATCAGAAATGATCAACAGAGCAAAGTCCAATAAAACAATAAAAAAGTCTGTGTATGAGTTCATTTTTCTATAAAATATTGGACCAAACCAGGATATAATTTACTGAGTTCTGATCAGATTTTACAGTTAGTGACAAATAATAAACTGAACTCTCATGTACATCAGCAGCAAGCTAAGTTCAGACTATAAAGACTTTTCCTGATGTCACTCAATGTATTTTTACACAGAACGAGGACTGTGGATTTTGTGCCCCTTCACTTCCATTGAACTTTCAGATGTGAGACTATAAATGTATGTAAGAAACATAAAGGGCGACTGTGGTCGTATCATTGACGTGTGAATGTGTGTGTGAATGGGTGAATGTGGCATGTAGTGAAGCACTTTGAGTGGTTGGAAAGACTAAAAAGGCGCTATATAAGAACAGTGCATTTACCATTTACATATTAACAGTTTACCTCTTTGCAGCAGAGGGTTGTCGTCCTTTAAAATCAATGAAGCGATCATTGGACCGGTCACTCTTGAAGGACAAACAGCTGGGTTCAGGTCCAGGTCCAAGTCTAAGACACCAGAGAATATGTATCCTGACTATTATTTAAAGAACATGGTAGGTAAAGTATTTTTACTATAGAATTCAAGGAGGAATTCTCAGAATATAAATACTTGATTTGTGTCAGACTGCTGAACCCTCATATTATTCTCAGCTGAACTTCACAATGCATTTTTACACAGAACAAGCACTGTGGATTTTGTCCTCCATGACTTCCATTGAATTTACATCAGGA
>NW_023340206.1:48359-48997 GCF_004916995.1 Morone saxatilis | reverse complement strand
ATTTGAGTAAATGTACTGACTTTATACCTCTGCTGAATAATATAATCCTGAATTATAGTTTTATGAATATAAAAGTGCAGCAGCTTCATTGTCTTTGTAAGTAATCACATCAGTCCTGCAGTGTCAATATTATAGCATGCATTCACCGACACAAACAACTGTTCTCCAGCAGCTCAGGCAGCGGGAGTACATCGGCTCGTCTCCGCCTCCTCCACAGGCTGATTCAGGCAGCAAAATGTGCCTTCAGTCATCAGTAAGTGCTGTTACACAGTAAGAAGCACTCTGTGTTCAACTCCTGAGCATCAACTAACTCTACTGCTCTTATTCCCCCCTTTACACTCACTAACATCTACACAAAATGGCGGATATATTTATAATGTAGCTTGTTTCAGTTTGTCCTGAGTTTAGTTCAACTTTAGTTCAACAAGTTGTGAGTTTGGACGCTCTTTCTAGTGGAACTAAGTTAAAGATGGCTTGTGTTAACGAGTCAAATATTTCAATCTTGTTTCATTACCTTCAGCCGGAGGTTTAGATGCAGAAAACGATCTTCTTCATAGAAAGTGAAAGTAAAGTGTAAAAAGGAAAGAGGAGGAGAAACAGTTGTAAACCGGCAGCAGTCCATTATCTATGGAAGCCCA
>NW_023340206.1:47296-48228 GCF_004916995.1 Morone saxatilis | reverse complement strand
AATTATGAGATAAAAAGTCATAATCATGATATAAAAAGTGTGCATGCGCTTCAGTGGCAGTGTTTTCAATGGTCCCTTCATTCAGCATCTCGCTGGCCTAACCACGCTCACAATATGCAATCCTAAATGAGGTAACTATAGGTGACTTTAGTTAGATTGGATGTTAGACGTAATTGTAAGTCTTTTAGTCTGTCGTTGCTGTTAATTTATCTTCGGATATGTGAATATGTCATTGAACCCCTAAAGTTTTGTTGTAACGTTTACGCCACTAGATGGTATCCCTGAAATGACAACAGTGTGTGTTAACTTTACTGCGGCACTGAGTAGCTTTATTTTACTCAAAGGCAGTTACATCAGCCTAAACATATCTCTGTAATCAAGAGTTGTTAAGTCAAATATTGCCATAGCTATATCCTACTGTTAATTAAACGTGAAGCTGTGAAGTCCTACAGTATGTTGAAAAGTAACGTGTGGATATTTTAACATATTTTTACATGTGCACGAGTTGTCCCCTGTTGCTTTCCAATTTAGCTAGCTCTTCTGGGGCACATGCTAAAGCCATACCGATTATTCTCAGTAAAAGCATCTCATATGAATGAATAGGTGGCCCGCTCAGCTCATGTGGATAGTTTTGATTATTGCATGGATATCTTGGCTAATTGCTGAATCTAGAAAACATGCGCTTGATAATGCAGGCAGGTATATTGGCAAAATACAAGTAAGAGAGAGCCTTAAACTGTTCGATTCCATCCCATCAACTTTCCTGCTGCTGCAACCTTAAATGTGATTTATTGACTTTCATGTAACTTTTCACTATAGCGCTTATAGTTGCCTGCTTCTATGTGAATGAGCACTACACAATTTATTATGTATTCAGTACACTTGTTGGGTCATGCGTAAGGTATTTTTTTTTTAAGTAATTTCCCCACGGG
>NW_023340206.1:46256-47280 GCF_004916995.1 Morone saxatilis | reverse complement strand
ACGGACAGTCAGACATCTGATCTCCTGTATCAGCCCACAACTCTGTCTCATGTCTGGTTATCTGAAAAATATCTTGCTGCATCATCCCCTTACTTGCCACATATAAAAATACACATAAGAGTGAGTTGTTGCCATTTGATTTGTGTTTTAATGATCTCATCACTATGTATAAAGTATACCGGTTGGGATAAAAGGTGGCAACATGGCTACTGTGTAGACGTGTCTTAGCCAGCTCCTGTATATTTAATCATTATTAGAGCACCAAACGTCATTTTACTCTCCTACTTTGGTTGTTTTTTATTTTAAGACTGTTTATAAAACATTCTGGTATGGCTGGGAAAGGTAGCTCTCGCCTAGACCGCGTAAATCTGACTCGGCACGTTAGCAAGAAGGCTAACCACCCGCCATCACCCAAGCATGGCGATGACGACGGGGAAGACTCGTCTCTGGCGGCAGTTATTAAACTTATTGAAACTTTCCGCAGTGAAACCCGCTCTTCGATGAGCACTCTGCAGTCTGTTATAGAGTCATTCGGGGTACGTATGACAGCGGTGGAAACCTCACTACAAGACTGTGGTGACAGGATTACTGCACTTGTGGCGAAGTGTGAGATTTTGGAGAAGTTGCTAATGGCTAACACCGAGGACCTCGAGTTGAGGAGCCGCTGCCAGAATCTACGCGTGTACATGGAATGGCCTAGAGTCACGGCATTCATGAACGACTTCTTCGCTGAGACGCTGGGCATGGATATTCCTGAGGGGCCGGAGATGCTGAACCGGGCACATCGCTTTGCTCTTCTGTTATAGCTGGCAACTTTAACTGTTACCTAAATTCACGGCTGGACAGATCTAGTAAAAAAGTGAAATCGAATATAGGGCAGGGCCAGTCCTTACTTGGCTGCTGCAACAACATCCATTTTATAGATACATGGAGGACTCTCCAGCCCACCGATAGGCAGTATACATTTTATTCTAGGGTTTATAAGTCATCCTCTTGAATTTATTTTATTTAATTTTTTTTTTTT
>NW_023340206.1:39489-46156 GCF_004916995.1 Morone saxatilis | reverse complement strand
GTCGAGCGTCGGTCCTGTACCTTCCTGTGGCAGAAGGGGGGCAGGGCCTCAGACATTCGCCTCCAGGACTGCTGGCGTTCAGACTGCAGGCAGCTCAGCGGCTGCTGTATAGCTGTTCTCTCTGCTGGTCTGCTTGTGGCCCGGTTGCTGCTCTGGAGGGCTGGGCGGCTCGGCTATGATAAACAACTCTTCCTAATGAAGTCCCCTTCGTGCAGCCATACTGGTTTTACACCTTTTTACAGCTCTGTCATTGATGCCTGGAGGACTCTGAGCTTCACTCGAACACCTGACCCCGGGCCTGGGATGTGGCTGTTTGAAGAACCTCTGTTTAAAAATGATTTCCTGTTCTGATACATCTTCTCTTCAGCCACCCTAAAAAACAGTGTTCATTGAGGCGGGAAGTAGTGAAGCTGGGCCATCTTACGAAGACATCAATTGAGAGTCTGGCTGAAGTGACGGGCATACGGTCAACCAGAGTCTGCAGAACCTGGTGAATGGAGTGTGGCAATCTCTGTCGGCACCACTTCGGACTTTTGCGCAGAAGCCGAAGTTTGGCTGACCAGTGGAGTAGAGGACATGAGTATGTCTTCCCCCTTTGAGTGTGGAGTCCTGAGGTGGGGGGAATTGGAGAGAGGAGAGAGGCCTTGTTTTTAACCCTAAAAACTCCAGCACTGGGAATTTCAGCCTCTGTACAAAGTAAACAGCTGTTTACTCCAGCTGTGTGAAGGTACTGAATTTCTCTTCTTGCAGGAGTCAGAGAGTCAAAGTGGACCGAGGTTTTAGGCTCAGACCTTTTCTCCTAAATGGCAGCTGGCGGGTCCTGTATAAGCCTCCTGTCGAGAAACGGATGGCTGACATCCAGTGGAGGATTATACATGGAGCGATAGCTACGAACAGAACACAGAGCTCACTTTGACCCACGCACTGGGGAGGGTTGTCCTTTCCTGTCCACTAACAGAGACCTTAGACCACCTGGTGGTGTCCTGCCCCGATTGGTAGATGTTTTTTAAATGCTGCGGAGGTGGGTGGGGGCTTGGGAGAGGTTTTTCTCTGTCCCCCTCTTTGTCTTTGGACCAAAATACACACCCAAGAAAAGGCAAACTTTGGTTTTAATCAATTTTATTTTTGCAAGTGCCAAAACTAGCGATCTGGAAAAGCCGAAAAAAACAACTGCTTGAAAAAGGCTGGACAGACCCAGTACGCTGTCTGAGGGGTTTAGTGCGCCCGTCTCTGAGGGTAGAACACACATATTTTAGACTAACCAACAACCTGGATGGTTTTAAAGCTGTGTGGGCTGTTAGGCAGGTCTTGTGCTCACTGGGGGAGGATGGCTCTTTGGTTTTACATTTTTAGAATGATGGTTGTTCTATAGTGTTTTTTGGGAGATTAGTTATGCATCATTTGAAATAAGTATTTAAGGGTTTTTTAGAATGTTGTTGTTGTTCATGTCTTTCGGGTCTGTCCCACAGGACTGGTCCATCCCTCAGGTTGGGTCCCCCTAGTGGCCTGGCGCACTTTCCGTTTTTTGGAGTGAATTTGCAGCAATTCTCTCTTTGAGTTGTTTTGTGTGTTTTTTGGTATTTGCAGCATTTTTCTTTGGCAGTTATTTTGTGGGTTTGTAAGTTTTTTGCTTCTGCTTCGTTTCTGTGATTGCAGCATTTTTCTGTTGCTGCGTTTTTCTGTTGCATTTGTTTTATGTGTTTGTGTGTTTTTGGTTTTGCATCATTCCTGTGTTTGCAGCGTTTTGCCGTTTGCAGCACGTTTGCCCTTGTCGGCCACCGTACCTGAGGCCTAAAATCAATTTCTTCTGTTGAGATTTCAGACACAAGTTTTTAATTTTGGTCTTTGCCGATGGAGAGGGGATCTAATGTGGTCAGACATTTTTGAATTGTTGACTCGTCTGTCTTATCAGACTGTGTATATAATTATTTGTAGTATGTTTCAAATGCTTTCTGAATAATAATTTAGTAGTAACCTTATTTGTTAAGGGATCCCTGATTCTGTGAACTGTACTTTCTGCTTGTTCTTTCCTAAGTCTCCATGCAAGTAGTTTAGATGCTTTAGGACCCGCCTCATAATAGCTTTGCTTCATGAATCTTTTTTGAAGAAAGTTCTTTCTCAATTTCCTCACTGAGAATCTTGTCGATCTCCTGCTTAACTGGTCTCATTTGTTCAAGTATATCGGTGCCTTTACTGATACTGTGGGCTTGTTCAAAGTTCTTTAGTTGTTTTTGTAGGCCTAGCAACTTTTCAGCTTTAATCTTTTTTAGTCTTGCAGACTTAGCTTTTTATTTTCCCTCTAAGGCAGGCTTTAGACGCATCCCACAGAATGGCCGGGTTAACCTCCCCATTATCATTATGTTCCAAGTACATTTTTAATTGATCAGCCATTTCACTTTTAAATGTGTTCTTGTTCAATAAGCTCAAATTTAGTTTTTGGTATCCCATTTAAATTTATTTTCAGGTTTAATCCAGAATGATCAGAAATGTCCCACTGTCCAATTGTGCAATCTTTCACTTTATGATAGTCTTTGTTAAAGATAAGAAAGTAGTTGATTCTTGAGTGAATATTATGTCTTGCAGAGTAAAATGTGAATTCTTTATCAGATTGGTGTAGGTCCAGCCAGATATCTATCAGTCCTAATTCCTGCAGCATCTTGCTCTTTTTCCTCATTCTATTAGTTGTGTCTAATTTCGTTGTGCTGGTTAATTTTAGTTCTTAGTTCATCCAGTTGTACTTTTATGTCATCTCGGAAACTGAGTCGGTTTTATGTCAGTTCTGTTTTCATTTCTGATTTAAACTCCCGCATGCACTCCGCCACCACCTTACTCACCACTATATGGAGGTTGCTGAGAGCAGCAGGTGAAGCCCTGTCTTCCATCTTGTCGCCTTTTTCACCTGTGTGAGTTTCGTTCACATTGTCTTCTTTTCGTGTTACTAGTTCTGTATTGCTCCGTAGACCATCTCTCCCTTTTTTTCTTTTATCCCCGCTCATCGTTAATTTAATTTAAATCACTTTAGTTGAGTTATATACTTGAATTACGGGGAATTATTTCTATTGATGCAAGAGCTCTTCTCTAAGCTGCCATGCTGGTAGGTGGGCCACCGGAAGTCTCCCCATTCACACACAGTCATACACTGATGGCAGTGGCTGCCATGCAAGGGGTCAACTGCTCACCAGAACCAGAATTGTGGGCAGCATAATATGCGTTTTCATTAAAGTTGTGGTTTCATAATGATTTTATCTCTCTTTTTCAGTATTGCTTGGTGTTGTCACAGCCTTTATAATGGAAATGGAACTTTAGCTTTTTACATGTTTCATTTTTTGGTTTTCCTTTTTTGAAGGAATCTGACTCATTATTTAGCATCCTGCTTTTACATTTACAGTTTCCATTTAGTGGTGTTAAAGAAATGGCTCTCTTTAACTGTAAAAAAGCGTTAGCAATATGTCACTTCAAAATGACATTAACCCCAGCCCACAGTACAGCAGCAGTAGCTGTAACTGGCCATACTCTGCACACAAATACTAACTACAAACACAGCTTGTGTGTCAAACAATAATAACTCCCGTGCTATTCTGATACATTTGTGTTGCAGTTTTCCTTGAGGTTGAAGAAGTGCCTGGCATTATCAGGGAGCCACGATGACAGCAAACGATCTTTTGGACACCCTAAAGGATTTGACAGAGGATGAATTTATGGAGTTCAAATGGCATCTGAAAGGCTACAGAATCATCAAAGTAGCAAAGCTGGAGAAGGCAGGAAGGTTTGACACAGTGGATCTGATGGTGAACACTTTTAAACATCATGGAGCTCTGAAGGTGACCAAGGAGGTTTTAGAGAAGATATCCAGGAATGATCTTGTGCAGAGTCTGTCAGATACCAGCTCAGGACCAGAAGGTCAGTTGATTTGTATTTCCAGGTAAAAAGAGCAGCTGACAACACAGTACTTGAAAAGGAACAAGGTCTCATTGAATTCACCAAAGAACAAAATTAGAGGCCTGATCTCAAGTTTCAGTTATCAGACATTGTTATTAAGGTGAAGTTATTGTTAAGATGACAGGCATGATGGAGTTAACAGATTTAATTGTCTTTTATTTACTCCTTTTTTTGATACACTGGGAGATATTAATGTCACAGAGGAATGTGGATGGTTTTCTTATTAGTGTGGCTATTTTATCCCTTCAGTAAAGTCAAGTATTATAAATTAATCAATGATATCAACATTTATGACCCTGTATAAATACTATAGTATAATAAAGTGTGATAAAAATGTTTGCCACAAAATATATATTAAGATCTAAGATGAAGATTAGGTATGTTTCTTGTGATTATGCAATTAGTCAGTCAATTAGTGAGTTATAGTCTCTTTTTCTTTGGGTAATGCAATGTCCTTCTGCAGTGAGATGTGATGGGTTACATCTCCTAATAGGCTTCAGAGATGCAGAGTAAAGGGAGTTTACTCAATCTTTTCTTCTCTTTTCTGTAAAACTGTAAATACCGGTAAGACAAAATCAATATACAAGTCAACATATGTAGTTGTTCCTAACATAAAGGCGAACATGTCACATCCCAGCATAATTGTTTTTTAAATTGTTTAGTTTTAATAATTATTTTCTCATTCATTTTTACTTTAAATACAGTGCTTCATTAAAATATGTGTTATTTGTAAAAGAACAAGATGCATATTTACGCAAAATAATCAAAAAAGTTCCAAAAATGACAACAAATGACTCCCAACGAGGGAGCAAAAGGAGAAAACTGCTTTTCTGATGCACATGTGGAAACTAATCTGAAAGCTTCATGGTTTAACTCTGACCTTTGAGTCACATGATGTCAATTGACCAAACACAGAGCTACAACAGGTGTTAGTGTTAACCTTGGTGATGGAATCTGTCATGGTAGTGCTTCACAAGTAGATTTGTATCAAGTAATTCTGCTCTGTGTGTAACAGCCTCTCTCTGTGTGCTACGTAGAAGTTGAATGCATCTCTTATTAGATCCCAACTCAGTCCAAGACTGCGTTGGAGGGGGGTAGGATCAACATCCAGATCCAAATCCTTAAATCCTTTCACATAGTCTTCTGATGCTTCCATAACATCCATAGCATTTTCTGTGTCTGCTTGAGAAAGTTGATGGCTTCTGCAGCTGTAGGAGTAGACAGGAGTCTTTCATCAACACAGAATTGTCTCTCCAAAAAGTGCTTTGCGTCAGACCTATACTGAACTTCACCATGCCCACAGCAGGAGACGGATGGTTACTGTCATCCTGGGTCCTTGTTTCCAATCGTTGGAATATTCTTAATCCACTTGAAGAGAGATTTTTCAATGACCTCTGAAGCACCATAGCTGTTTTCAAGGTACTACCGGCCTGTGGCCGAGGTGGGATTACCTTTTTGCACAAATCATCTTCACGTGGTGTGCAGACTGATTCCCGAACCATTTTGGCAGGGGATCTAGCTCTTCACTGGCACCAGGTGCAGCCTGTCAGTCATGTTCCTTATTGGCAATTTCCATGCCCAGTAATTCTCTGGGCAATCATCAAACTTAAGTCCAGAAGAGTCCCCTGCGTGCTAAGAACTGCTCATGTTATCAAGAGGTGGATGTGGCAAGGCCTTGATGGGTTAAGATGTATGAAAATGGATTCCCATCATTTCATCACTTCTGGCTGCTTGAATGTCTTGCTAGCAGCCAGAAGTATATCAAATAATGATATCCTGTGCCAACTTTAGGTGTGGGAACCTCATTTAGGGTCACATTTCTACCCTTTTCTATATACAGTTAGGTACACTTACTTAATTACAAAAGAATGATTTGGAATTTCCTGCCAATCACATTGTGAGGCAATCATTGCCTAAGTGGTGGCAGGGTCATAGCGTTCAGGGATTAGTCTTTCACAAGTTTGTGACCTTTTTTTACTGATCTGTGGTGCATCTAGGATTTGCTTGCCTTATTCCTGTATGTGAGTGCTACTAAGGTCCAGTGACAATGAAGCCATATTACACTTTCACAATAAAACAGCGAAGCTAGCTAAGCTGGCCTGTTAGCTCAACACACAGCTAATACTCTAACAGACTAGTTGCTGGAACAACTGCTCACTGATATTGCTGGAGTTCATCAAACACACTTGGTTATTTCACCACATTAATCTCACAGTAGCAATAATTACAATTTACATCATCAGTGACTTCTGCACCAATAACGGCATAACAGAAATGCGCAAAAAAGAGGGAAAACAACCGCTCTGTACTTTCAAAATAAGAGTTGTGGTTTCAAATTGAAAGTCTTTGAACATGAAGAATTCACAACATTCCCCTTCCGTTCTAAGCATGTAGGAAAAACTACTGTGGCTGTGAAATGCACAAAAATTGCGAACGTCCCTATCAAGTGTTTGGTTTGTCCCTTCCGGGCTATTGGAAGGCAACCTGCAGCATCTGTAGATAAAAATGGCTCATTGTAGGAAAAGCATAACAAGAACAAAAACATAACAATTCCTATATTTAGGTGATTGTACACACATACCAATGAACCATGTCACTAGAGTCATTTTTTTTATGCCTTTATTTGATAGGACAGCTGGAGACAGACAGGAAAGGGGGGCAGAGAGAGGGGATGACACGCAGCAAAGGGCCGCAGGTCGGATTCGAACCCTGGGCCGCTGCAGCAAGG
>NW_023340206.1:32425-39389 GCF_004916995.1 Morone saxatilis | reverse complement strand
AGGTGGAGACGATAGGACAATCTCGTACAAGGTATATTACCAATGCCTGTTGTTTTGAGAGTCCTGAAGCACAGATGCGAGCTGCTCAGTGAATACAATGGAGTTGGACAGTATAGGTCGCTCTAAACTAATCAAATAAACAATCCTACAATTCCAAAATGCTCTTATGGACAGGAATGTACCTGCTTATATGACTAATGATGATTAATGCAATAAGCAAAATTGCCAAAATATTCAACTATCCCTTTAAGGAGGTGAGATAATAAAGAACAGAAGATGACATTCAGTGGACACATTTCCCTGTTTACTTTTATTCTTGCTAATTTAAGTGAAATGTGGTACAATTGCCAATTCAAAAAACTGCATGACGCAAATATATGGCATGATAAAGTATTGAGTTAACTTTTCTTATATGTGCTTCTGTGCTTGAAGAGGATATCTGAAGTGATCTTTGATGCATCCACGATCATCTAACTCTCCATATACGCTTTCAATTTCTTAAGTCAGGCACATTCACAAAAGGCTTGTAGTTAACAGTCCATCTGAAGTGGCTTTATATTCCCCCTGAATGAAAAGCAAAGCTTAAAAGCACACAACTGCAATAAACATAATACTATGATTGTGAGTTTACTTCAATAGACTTTGGTCTAAAGGTATAAATGTAATCATAACATCAAAAACAGATGGTGGACGATGGCTCCTCTCTCTTTACTGCAGGATGGAGAGATATAGAGGATGTTTTGTACCCACAGGCATCAGACTTTCTAATTCTTCACTGAATGGTAGATGAGCTGCCAGAAGTGAATTTCCCTATGAGGATCAATTAAGTTATTGTTGTTATATTAGACCATATAATAGTTACATTGATGGTGTCTATGTAAACATTTAGCTATTGTTTTGTTTCATACCTAAAGTCATGGACCAGTGAGGAAGATAGAGACTCTATGTAAATAATACTCCATTACCTGATGTGACAACCCCCCATCATCATTCCTGAGGGCAAAAAAGCATAAATCATAGTGTACTCCAAAATATATTGGTGACATTGCAAAACCAAACAAACATTGATTTATTGAAGTAACAATGCATTTGCGTATAGTACACGTAACAAGAGCAACAAATTACAAAGCTATGTCAATAGCGAATAAATATGTATGCAAATACAGTAAAATCTAAATTTCTATGGTACACACACACACACACACACCAACTACTTACACCTTGTCAGGCTCTTTGTGTACAGGACTGCTTTTGTGGTGA
Organism: Morone saxatilis; assembly: GCF_004916995.1. Classification (NCBI taxonomy): domain Eukaryota; kingdom Metazoa; phylum Chordata; class Actinopteri; family Moronidae; genus Morone; species Morone saxatilis. The sequence goes on along the minus strand of NW_023340206.1, from coordinate 38,129 downwards.
GGTTCAAATGGCTGTAGTAAAGACATAATTTAATTCAAATACAAGTATTTGTTTAGTACTGGTAGGCCGATGTCAAAAACCTACACAGGTTGAAGGCAGGTTAATCACAAAAATGATCACTCAAATATGTTTTAAATTACACTCACCAGTGTATCAGCTAGATCAAATTCTCTTGATGTTGTTTTTATCACAATCTCAGGGTCGGAGTCAGATGTGTCTGGCAATTCTCCAACTGAAAAACATGAAAATAAGCTCACCTCAATGAAGCTTTCCCAACGTTCTCAAAAGAGCAAAAGCAAGCTCTTCATCAAAGTCTATATAAGCTCTTCTAAAATGATTACAGACTCTGATGAATCTGAAACACTTTTCACATTACTTTTGTAATGATTATATGCTAAATATAATTACATTACCGATACATACTTCATTTTTCATTTATGAATTCAGTGGCATTTCAGTGTCCTTGCGAAGCAAGTCAAACGACACAGGCTTTGAGTCTAATCTAGAGGATTGTTTGGCATTTTACATAACACTAGGTGTAGTGTTTTATTAAAACTGTGAAGCAAAAAATGTGTAGTATAATTCTTTAAGTGATGAATGACCAACATATAGCATTATAGCAAGTCCAGCCATCTTTGCACTGGACACAACTAGGTTATAACAACACAGTTTACCTTCCTCAAAGTCTTTTTTCTGGCAGATAAAAATGATGACCCGCTGATATGACTTGCCAATTTCTTCCTTGTATGCTTTTAGAGTAAATGGTCTTTGTGTCCCCTCATTTTCCTCACTGCCTCATTAAGCAGATCTAGGGCAGTGATGTCAGGATGTGTAGAAAGGGAAATAGTTTTCCCATGCTTTGGCTTGAGAACACCACCCTTCAAAATGGTCATCAAACCAATATTTATCTGCAAAATAAATAAATAAAAGTGTAAGTTTGTAATGTTTAAATATCAATGTTTACTTAAAATGATCAATAACGCTATGTTACATGTCACACTTGGATACAAAATGGGCAATTATTAACTCAAAATATCACTGAAAACAGAGTAACCCACTGTTATATTGAAGTGGCCTTTATTGTCATTATACAATGAACTGTACAACTGAATTATGAGGTTAGAATGGAGGGTTAGTCCTGAGCCGCTGCGGGCAAACATAATTTTACGTGCCCATCAAAAACCCAGTAAACAGCAGATTACATTTCGATACAGGTAATTGGTAATACAATGATTTGCATGTCACGGTTACATATTCATCATAATAAGAAACTAGCAAATATGTACAAAAGTGAAAACAGGACAGTGTCATTGTCTGAGTAATATGGTCGTGGCACAGAAGCACATTAGTATTATGCAAAAATATACTGGTCACCATAAAGATGACCCTATCATCAGGCTTACTTTTAGAGGACTGAGATGATGGAAGGATGTCAACAGCTAGTTAACAGTTGTTCATTCTCACTCTGTAACCAACTTACCTGGACTTTACATATTTTCTTTGCTTTCATTTTCCCACATGAAAAGTTTTGCCTCTCTTCCGCTTTTCTCTTTCGGTTTGAATAGTGTGTGATTCTACATGGTAGCAAAGGAAAAATATGTTACATTATACATACACATACATACAGCAGTAGTCTAATGTTTTAAGCATACAAGAAACACATTTTGACAACACATTATCTTTTGTAAAATAGGGGTGCAGTTTTGGTGACACATAAAAAAATGAAGCAAGAAAGTGAACAAATCTAAAAACAACACACACAATCTTTTCTTTCTGGCCTGCAAATTTCTAAACTAAACCCTGAAGATGCTTCATCTGTCTTCAGTTTCACTGCCTACTGTAAGTTATAACCTGCATCAATACATCTTTCACTCCAAACGGCAAGATTCATGAAACACCTGCAAAGGAATTGTCGAGTAAGGTCTGGAAACTGACAGTTGGCCATGATAGGTCCTGTCCTGAGATGTGTACAGTATTAGATGTAGCTGCGTATTCCAAAAGGTAAGTGAAAAATCAGTATATAAACTATTCAGCAGTAACCAGATGTGCTTTCAAGAAGTAATTGATTTGGCACTTCACTTCTCTCCTAATATGGTGGGGATGTGACAGTAGTTTCATTGTAGTGGTGGATTAGCGGTTGTATTAGTCAAACATATCAAAAGTGCTTTCAGCCTGAAACATATACAAATGTGGCTTGTACTGAATAGAAATATGTGATGTAATATTATGATTTCCTTTCAATGTTGATGTGTGTGCAGTAGTTGCAGCAACATGAGGCCATCTTCTAGATGATGATTCCTTGCAGCAGCAAGCCGGGTCGTTATTTAGCATGTGGCTGCAAGCTTCTTGTCGAGTGATCAATTAAATAAGGTTAGAGGTACTTTTGGTGCACATATTCGTAACACTGAAAGACAGAATATAAAGCCAGAATTATAACAAAATTTCTTATAGTAACCACACTGCAACCCAGAACACAGTGAATCTTGTGTTTTGTGGACATTTGACAAAACAATTTGCTTTTATTTTTGACCTGCTGAAACCACCTGAAAACGAACTTTTCGCCGAAAGGTAATCTGTGAGGGAAATTATACATATCAAAGAAAATAATCATTGTCATATCCTTTATGGCAAACTATAATTGTGTTCATGTCTTCAATGTTTGATCATTCTGTATGTTATATCATCGGTAACCTTTAACTGAGTGACTTAGTTGTGCTTTTTATTTTTTATACTCACTTTGATAAATGCTAAATCTAAACTGCTGGGCATTTATTTTGGTTTGGACTGTTTCTCCTTAAACATATAAGAAGACAGCTACTTGGCATTCTGTTGCTCCATGTAAAATATATAAATAGAAGAGAAATCTATATAATATATGACAAAACAAATCTGAAAAAAATTCTAAGGTTAGGTCAGACCTTAGCTTGTAATTATCTGGAGAGCTCCTTAAGATATTCTGGATATTTCAGCAAATGGGAGCTGGGATGAATGTTATTATCAGAAGAATAAACATGGAAAAGCAAATGTGTGAAGGGGGACATAGTAACTTAGGGGGGGGGGTCGCCACTATGGGAATAATTCGCTGAAAATTAAGATGAGAGTATGTTTAGACTCCTTTTATAATATATATAATACTGACAAAAGCAAAACAGGAGGGATAGTAAGGTTAGAGTTCACAACACATGTTTTTGGTCCAAAATTGAATTGCATACTGGGAAGAGAATCTTATACCGAAATACTTTTTAAATATTGAATTGAATGATTGTATAATTTCATCTATATTATCGGACCCTAAACCCCCAGATGAGAGCTATGGAAAAAGAAGGCATACTTGTTGCACATCCTTATTACTGATGGCAAAAATAAACAAAAATTAAATAAAGCTGCCAAGCAGCCGTTTGGCAGCGACTACGAAATCCACACTCCACGCAACCTCGGGACGGGATGTGGCTGTTGTCACGTGCCGTCGTAACACGTGCGGACCACAACATGAAAGATTTCACGTAACATCAGCTCAAATCGGCCACGCAGCGCTTACTTCCTGTGCCAGTTAGGTGCGCTATCGCTATGTTTGAAATTGTCATGTAGATCGTGTTAGGGTGGGAACTGTTATCAAACGCGTGAAGTTTTCATTGAGATTGGACAACGTACGCTTAAATATAATGAGGAAGTGTTCAGCGGCGAGAAATGTTACAGAATATATGAAGTTTTTGGAGATTGGCATTCACCTGAGTTATGAGTACTGTTTTACTGGCAAATCGGCTGGAAATTCGACGAGTCACTGGCACATGGTTCGACGTACAGTTCACAAATAGCTCAACTTTTTATCCCATTTTGTGTGACCACAGAATTCAAATTGGCAAAACTTGACGGCACGCCACGGACACGCCTTCAACGTACAGCACAATAGCCAACTTTTAATCAGAACATATTTGACTGTACTGACTGTTTTGAAGCAGATCGATGAATTCCCTAGGAGGAGTTCGTTCAAATAACAAAGCGAAAGTTCGCGAAGCTCAAAAATGAAAACAAATGGCGACTTCCCGTGGGGTTTGGGGTATGGGTCCAAGAGGCTTTTTTGTACGTCTTGGCAGGTCCTACACGTGCCTACCAAGTTCGTACATATCGTGAAAACGTGGCGGGCTGCTTTGCTTTAAAGCCTGTGGAGGGCGCTACAAACCTCGACAAACCCGTTTTTGGTGATGTGACCTACAGGCACCACTAAAATACACGTCCCTGCGATTTTCATATTCATAACTTATACCCGTCTCCGCACAGTGATTTACCATAGCCACAGAGTGCACTAGTGGCGGACTGTTGACACATTTAATTAGCGGAGCCTCAGTGAGCATGGGCCAACGCATCGTACCACCGTTTCATTTTAACACACGTGCCTGATGACGAGATAATAACACTTGTTTCATTTTAAAGAGCGGCGATGGCCTGAAATTCGTACAAGCGATCCCTAAAGGAAGACATGCTGGATACTATGCGACTTCAACGTCTTTTGGTGTCAATCGGAACATACCAATATGGAGAAAACTGCTCCACTTCCTGTTTTGGACCAACAATCTAAAGGAATGTAAATAATTCTATAACAGGCTTATTTTTATGAATAATCAAAAATTCTTCAAATTACTGTTTTTCGCCAGGACGGTCCAGATGCTACCTGACAATTTCATGGAAATCGGACAAAGGGTATAGGAGTAACACGGAATGTGTTTTTTGACATCTTCGTGCTCTAGCGGAAAAGAATTATAGTCGGAGTGGGCGTGGGCTATATGGGGGTTTCAGGCTCCATTCACCAAACGCGTGGTATAAGGTTCCTCTGAAAGTCATCAAAATATGCAGAAGTTATTAAGCCTAAACGCCTTTTTTTTAATTTTTTTATTTTTTTTATGATAGATAGCGCCACGCGAAAAGTAGATAGTAGTAGTAAGTGGGCGTGCTATATGAGGGTAGATTCAGCTCCATCACCGAACGCGGTGAATTTTGAAGTGCGACAAACTTAGTGGAGAAGTTATTAGCCTAAACGCACTTTTTAGCACTAGTGCCAACTCGAATGCAACCATAGATATTCACATTTTCGCCATGACTGATAAATTGCCGAGTTTTCCATGAGTTTTCGAGCTATCGTTGAGGCTTCCAATAAATGCGTATTGTTTAGGAGGAAAAAGAATTCCTTCTTTACAATAGGCCTTGCACGTAGTGCTCGGCCCTCAATAATACACTACATAATAATGAATAAAATAATAATAATAATAATATAGGTAAGCAAAGAAACATAGCAATACAATAGGGACGGCGCCAGCGGCTCGGCTGGCTCAGTCCCCCAAACAAGAAACTTTAATCTTGGCTCAAAACGACCACTGCCAGCTAGCTGTAAGCAAAGCTGTGACAAGCAGCTGTATATACGATTCAGATATGCAGAAAGTATCACAATAAAATTTATAAAAACATGACTCAGTACTAATTTAATGTTTTAGTAGAGCTAACCTCTTTGGGCGCCAGAGGGTTTTTTTCTTTAAAATCACGGAGGTGACATGTGACCAGTCAGCTCTTAAAAGAAACCAGCCGAGCTGGGTTTCGGTTCCAGGTTCAGGTCCAGGTTTCAGAGTTCAGGTTCAGGTCCCAGGCAAGTCTGGCTGTGTGGCTGCTGCTCTGGGGCTTCGAAACAACAAACACACACAGAGGCATTGAGTGA
>NW_023340206.1:32241-32400 GCF_004916995.1 Morone saxatilis | reverse complement strand
TTGAGTGTGAATAATGGTGGTGCAGTGACCTGAGTGGTGAGCTGTGACATGGAGAAGTTAGAGATCCTCATCTCACCTCTGAGCTTTGGTCTGGCTGTCATGTTCCCCCCACAGAGTGCTTTTAGAGGGAGGGACTCCCTCCTCTCTGTCCTCACACTG
>NW_023340206.1:32099-32219 GCF_004916995.1 Morone saxatilis | reverse complement strand
TCCACATCAGCTCACACACACACTGTGATCTGGAGAGGAAACACAAATCATTCATGAGCACATCATCTAAAATAATCCTTTACATCATTTCTCCTGTAAAAAGATCTGCTGTTATTTTCT
>NW_023340206.1:29724-32080 GCF_004916995.1 Morone saxatilis | reverse complement strand
TTTCATATCAGTGTCAGTTGAATGCTGTCAGACAGCAGTGTGAGTCAGAGGAAGCTTAAAATATGAACTTATTCATTTGGTGTGGTTTAAGTGGACTTTTATTGTGACGGGTCACTTCCTGGGACTTTAACCCGAGGCAAGTTGATTTTGCGCAATGTCCAGGTAGCTAAACCAGTGGGCACTCTGTAGTTCGCTATCACCTCCTCTTACACACCGGCCAGGCCCGCTGACGACGCACAACAAAGGATTAAGGAACGGCACAAGAGCCTGCCTTTTCCTGTGATCTCTGGTTAGCACTACCCGCTAATGGGCGTTAACAAGCACCTGCAGCTTTAAACACAAAGTCTGCCAGCTGACTTTACCGGAGCAACACAAAGTTAACGCCGAGTTGTTAACTCTGCAGAGCAACAGAGCGAAACCTAGACCTTTTACTTTACTTAAAGTACAATCATAAACAAAATGTACTATAAGTGAAAGTTTCTTCATACACCTCTGGATAATTAAGTCCCGAGCACTGACCATGCGTGGCGTCAAACATGGACGCACATGAATTTGCTGTAACTTGAGTGTACTTGTCCATTCAGCACCTGACCACATCTATGTGGTAATATTCACAAATAGTGATAGTATCATATACTTTTATATATATCTTCCAGCAGATTAACAAGATCCAGCTAAAATTCTGTCAGAAGAATTAATCGGATTTACTTAAAAATTGGTCAGTACAGTCAAAAAACATTGCTGATTGTGCTGTTACTATACGTTCAAAGGCATGTTCATGACGTGCTTTCAAAGTCGGCCAAATTCCGCTCTACTTGCCCCTCCCCTCAGACCCCTCCTCTCAACGCCAAAACAATGACAGAAAGCTGAAACTGAAAATCAGTGACACTGAAAAAAAACTGACATTGTAAAAAAATCTGTCACTGAAAAAAGAAAATCCGCCACTGAAATAAGAGTGACATGAAGGAAAATCTGAAGATTGTCATTGAAAAATACAAAAAAATCCCAATAAAATAAAATAATAAGATTTTAATTATTTTAATAAGTATATATATTTGGGTTTTTTTTTCAGTGCCAATTTTTTTTTAGAAAGTCACCTTTCTGGCTCCATACCTGAGATCCTCAGTCCTGAGAGCGAAGCCATATTTAGTGACTCAGACAGCGGGAGATCAGCAGGTCGTCTCTGCCTCCTCCACAGCCTCATCACATATGGTAAATGGTAAACGGACCTGTATACCACCTTTCTAGTTTTCCGACCACTTAAAGTGCTTTTACACTACGTACCACATTCACACACATTCACTCAGTGACAAACAGAAACTAACGCATTCATACAAATTCGAACACCGATCGGGAGCAATTCAGTATCTTGCTCAAGGATACTTCGACATGTGGCACCAGGAGCCGGGGATCAAACCAACAACCTTCCGATTAGGGAAGGACCCGCTCTGCCTCTGCACCAGAGACAGCCACATCACTACAACAGGAACAGAGCCAGCGGCTCAACTTCTGCATTTTATTCTGAAAGGTCTGACAGGAAACATTAGTATGCTACTGTGTGGGACTGGTGGAGACGACATTTTGAAAAGCAGAATGTAGTTTGTCTTCTAACAGCTGAAGAAAGGAAACAAACATCAGCTATTGATCATATTGTTTGATTCCAGTCGATCAATAATCCAACAACATGTAGATTTCTCTTCAGAAATAACAGTTGTCCAAACTTTGTCCTGAAATAAGAGCTGAACAACTACTGCAAACATTATATAGGAAGCAAGAGACAAACTCTAAAGTGGTTGAAGACAACTCTGTTAAACTATCAAATAATCCAACTTACAGTTTCTGCAAACAGTCCAAAGTGTTGAAGAAGAACACTCTCACTCCACGCTTCACATAAAAGACTTCGACACAAGTGAGCTGTTTCCTGGAATGAGTCAGAGCTCCGCCTCGAATGAAAGCAGGTGGGACGTGCTGCAAGAGGAGCAGATTTTCACAATAAAAGGACCTTTAGCTGCTTTACAACAGACTGCTGTGTAAGTGCTACATTATTGACTGAAAGTTGTGATTGAATGATTACTGCTCTCTTTCTCCATCCTCGATTTTTGAAGGAAGTTTTTAACAGTCTCTTCTTTTATACTAAATGTCTTATATTACTCCCTTTCCTCTGGTACCCTGTTATTTAAAAAATGCCCTTGTTCAGCCCCTGCTAAAGAAACCCAGACTCAATTCAAATGATTTTAATAATTTTAGACCTATCTCTTAACTTTTTTTGTTCGATTACTGCAGCTCCCTTTTTTACATCTGCAGCAAAAAGTCTCTCGCCTCCATATAGCTGAGCTGCCATAATTTTAACAGGTAC
>NW_023340206.1:26302-29706 GCF_004916995.1 Morone saxatilis | reverse complement strand
ACATTTTAATTATAACTTTTAAGGCACGAAACAAAGCTATATCTCTGACCTTGTAATCCCCCATGTGCCTCCATGGGCCTTAAGGTCCTCAAATGCAGCTCTCCTGGTGGTTCCAGAAAACAAGTTTAAAAAACAAATTTGGTAACAATTGGTGACATTTTGATAGTCCATCTGCTGACACTCACAAGATATCAGTAGCATGTTTAACAGTGTATCAGTAGCAGACAGGTAACATACATTCAACTAACTGCCTTTATTCACTATAAGGTGAATTTTCAAGTGTTGATCTAGAGACTTTTTAAAAAGTGTCTGTGACTGTCAACATAGTTTTTTCAACACATCATTAACTAATATTCAACTAACTATCTGTAGAGTGTGTCAGCATCTTTTAAAGTCACTATCAGAAGCAGAATCCATGGAAGGTGATCTGTAGATATAAAAGACTCATTCTAAGGTAACAAAAAATAACAATTCCTATACTCAAGTTATTATATATTTATAATAACATACCTAAGAATATTACATTCCCTTTTCTGTCAATGGATCCTCCTGAATGTTAAACAGTGAAGTCATTCTTCATCATTCACTGAACATATGGTGTAGGGGCAAAAAATAACAGCACAAAAGAACATTCAAAATAATTCTCAACACTAAGGCCAACATAAACCTTTAAAGCTGTCTTGTTGCCCACACACAGTAAAGGGAATGAGCTCTTTGTTGCTTTTCATTTCAAAGATCTTTTCTGCCAGTTCACCAACTATTTTTTTTGACAAAGTTTGAACTGGTATAGGGCACTTTTGTCCACTATGTAAATCTCTGCAATTGCTGCCGTGTCTTTAACAGCATTTCTTGAAACTCGATGGCTCACCTGCTGTTGTGAAAACTGAATAATGGGTGAAAAAAAACACAACCTTTTCATAGCTTCAAAACCAAGCTGAACGGAAAAATCAACAGTTGAACATACATCAGCGTGATAAGAACCAACTAAAATGACTTTGGGAAGAAAAATGATTTGACATGTCCCATTTGCTAACATGGAGGCATTATTAAATTATTATTAAACCAATACTGCAGTCAGCCACCAGAGTGCAATCACAATCTTTTGGTTCTATATGTCCATGGTACGTGTGGGTAGAGAGACATGGGAAAAATTGCTTAAAGTAGTTTGCACTAACATAAAGTGGACACTGAGGTAAAATTAAACATTTAGGAAACACTATATATTTCTTAAAGTCTAAGCTGCTCCCAATAACCAGTGTAGGCTGATGTGGTTTAAAGATGTGTCTCCAAGACAGAAAGTGGAATATGTTGCATGTTGCCTGCCAATAAATAAACAGTTGTCAATTCATGATTATTACTAACCTCTTTGAAATGTTTATATTTAATATACAATGTTGCTAAAATACCTAAATAAATAAGGCTACACAATATACAGAAGGCTTCTTCTGTGATCAGTATCAGCTGATACTGCTTCCAGCAATTGGCCCCAAAAACCCTGACTGGAGCACCATTATTTAAAGTGGTACATATGAAGTTCATCTTGAGTTATTAATGCGCTGAAGGTTAGATTGTGTATGAACAGACATTGCATAAGTACAAATAACGTGCACAAAACTTAAAATGGGATCTCTGGGGTTTCATATATGCAAAAAAAAGGAGTCATGTAGGAGAATGTGCATTAGTATGCCACTTTCAAACTGCATCAGGTATTTCAGTGAATTCCTCCCAATTAGCGCTCATGTGTTATAAACTGGCAGTTTTTAGTCATTCACCTATAATAATTGCATTTAGGTTTAAGGTAATTTAGGTTATGCACATATTCAAATGTATGATTACAGTATATGATAGCCATTCCCGTACTCAATTATGTCTCATAAGTTGTTTTTTAAAGTTAATTTTGGGTTGATACACGGATTGATTTGTTACAAATATTTGATGCAAACTCTATGTGACCATGTTCAAGGTGAGATGTATAGTTTGCGATGTGTCAATCAGCCGTGCTAGAGAGATCTTGAGTTTTTTCTGCTGAGCTGTTGTGATCTTGGGTTGATGCGGCCAGTCTCTCTTTATGTGGCTTTAAATGTATTGAGTTGGGGAACAAACAAAGGTTGACATGAGTTGCCAAACCCTGAGCAAAGTCATAAACAGAGACATTTGGCAGGTCTTTCCAGGACATGCCCTCAGGTTAAACATTAAACTGTCGACTACTGCCCACCTACATTTAAAGGAAAGTTGAAAAACAGTTACAGAGTAAATATGCAAATACCTAATCTCAAATTTTAACAACTATCTGTGAACTTTACCAGATGCTCCCCAGATCTTCTGGAATTTCTTGTCATATGCATGTCTTGCCTTCGTCTCCTCCCTTAGTCTAATAAGATCCATCCGTGAGCCAAGTCAAATGCAGATGATAAGAAATTAAGTAAGACATCACTGCATAATACAACTCAATCATACATACATCCAACATTTCAATATTATTGTTATTATTACCATATCATCATCATAACTAAAGTTTTTTTCTTTTTCTTTCTATCTCTCATAACTAGTTTTATTTATTTTTTCATTATATATCTACTATAGTTCTTATCTATTTCTTTATATCTCATCATAATAAGTCTATTATTTATCTTTCATATATTATCATAACTAAGTTTCTTATCTTATTTCTTCATATCATCATCATAACTATAGTTTCTTATTTATTTATTTATTTTTCCCTAACAATAATCACGATAATGACATTATTATAATCAATATAATCAATATAAATGATTCATTATAGTTCTAATAATTAGGCTTATGATAGTCATTGTCATGATATATTGGTTTACATTAGGTTATGTTCACATATATGTATATAAATATATATCTGTTATACCATATGATCTGATCTGAGTATGTTATTATATATTATATTGTGCCATATTACATCATGATATATTATATTATAATGTCTCGTATTGCCCTGTATTACATCATATCCCACATTATCTAGTCACATTATATTAGGTTAAATTATATTGCACTATACTATGTTAATGTATGCCATATTGTATTGCAGATTATTATTTATTTATGTATTTTTCTCTTTCTTTCCTCTTCCTCCTCTTCTCATGTTTATACTTTTTAATTTATTTACTTATCTATTTTAAGTGAATCATCTATCTATCTATGCTATATTATAAGTGTATATAATTACCATACCATCTGCTTCTCACCCACATGCACACACCTATACTACCTATATATTCAGTATATATGTCATTGTAACCTTACGTTGTTTTATGTTGTTATCTGTACTTGTGGTGTTATGTATTTGTAAAAAAAATATTAATAATAATTAAAAAAAAGAAAATGATGATGATGAAAAGCAAGATACTGAAACTGATGATGATGATGAT
>NW_023340206.1:25742-26202 GCF_004916995.1 Morone saxatilis | reverse complement strand
ACATTAGTGTAAAAGATCTTTGAGTGGTCGGAAGACTAGAAAGGCGCTATACAAGTACAGGTCCATTTACCATTTACCATTTACACCTGGCTGACTACACTAGCTAACAAATGTGGAAAAAAAACATCCAGGCTCCTCCTGCTCATTGTTCTCCAGGACTTTAACATAGAAGCCTTTGTCCCACCAAGGACACTAACACACAGGACCACTGTGTTTTTGAGGCTGCGGATACAGATCTTGATAGACTCACCAACACTGTTAAATCTTACATTAGTTCTTATAAGGGCCTTGTGTGTGCACATCTTCTGCACATGCAACAACCACAAAACAGACAAAAAATCAGACCAAGGAGGAGGCCTACAAAAGTGGGGATAAAATCCTGTACAAGCAGGACAGAAACACGCTGACAAAGGAAGCCAAAGTAGCAAAAAAGGAAATACTCTGAAAAGCTGAAAAACTG
>NW_023340206.1:23080-25700 GCF_004916995.1 Morone saxatilis | reverse complement strand
CCTGCAGAACATCACCAACTACAGGAGACCCCCCACACTGCGGAGAACCATCAACTGTCTGACGAGCTGGATGTGTTCTATTTTAGGTTTGAAAAGACCACATTCACGCCCCCCCTCTGCTCCAACATCAAACTTATACCCCCTGCCACCCTGTCACAACTCAGGAAGCTCAACCTGCCTCAGGAACTGCTGATCCAGTTTTACACTGCCATCATTCTGTCTGTTCTCTTTTCATCCATCAGTCACTCACCAGGGACCTGAGATGTCTTTCAAAGGTTTTTATAATATGTGACATCAGTTCCACTGGCCTGTAATCCTTCAGAGTCCTAGGATATCCTCATTTGGGCACTGGACCAATACACAAGGTTGAACACAATGACTGTTACTTGACTGTCAAGTTACTTGCCTTTGACCCCAAAGTTCAGGAGGCCATCTAAGACAACCTTCTCAGTATATGAAGGCTAAAATGCCCAACACTTATCTTCAATGTAGAAAACACTGAGTTGAGCACCAAATGGTACAAACTTTTACAAAAGACTCCCACTGATCCACCAGATCAACCTACCACATTTTCTGGGTTAGTTTAGGGTCTCATACAGGGCTCATGTGGGCATCTAAGATGGGTCTGATACTAAGATTTCAGGTGTAGCCCAACATCCAAGTACCAGGCCCAACATCTCAGCATAGACCCCTATTTATATATGTAATGGGGCTTATAGGTGGATGTTGGGTCTGATACTCAGACGACGGGTTCCACTCAATGCTATTATTCTAATAGATCTCCCTATGTTGTGCATACCAGCAGGTAAAATATTTATTTCAGCATGCACTCTGTACCATTGCACTGTTGTCTACTGTCTACAAATGTTATTGTTTTGTATTTGCTTTATATATATATATATATATATATTTAACATACTACATAGTTTATGTCTATTTTGTTGAGCGTTTATTTCCAATTTCAATTTTATTATTATAGCACCAATTCATAACAGAAGTTATCTGTTCTAGACTGTACGCCTTATTTGTCGAGCTTCAACCGTGCACTCTCCCATGTCTCCATTACTTTATCTTATTTTTAAGGTCTCACATTGATAATGTGTGTGTGTGTGTGTGTGTGTGTCAGTCTTTGATGTCTTTGATCCATAAACATTCTAGAATCTTAGAACCTTATATGTGTCATTTAGGAAGAAACAACGACTGACACATTTCAGCAGGATTATTTTTAAGGAAGAGAGTAGTATCTGCTGTATAAATGGACAAGAGGAAACAGCTGGAAAACAAGCACCTGCTGGAAAAATAAAGTTAACAACAAGAAAGTCCAAATGCCTGGTAAGGTTTTATACATATAAGTCCAAATGTTTTGAGCATTCATGGTGGGATGTTCTTTTAGATGATATGTTTGTTCATTTGATATGATGTGTATCATAATCACATAGCTAATTAAGGGTTGGTGTGTGAAGTATTTTTCAAATTACCATTTCATTGCTGATAATGTTTGTGAGTTATTTGTCTGTTGTGAACTATTTTCACTTGACTTTTCTAACAAGATTCTGAATGTATTTGCTGAAGTAATATTTGCACAGCAATAAGGTAATAAAGTTCACTGATGCTTCTTATACAGTGATGACAGGAAATCAGGTAAAGAAAGAAGAAACAATGGTCCTATATTAGGTCCAATATTAGTTTGGGGAGACAGTATATTGATTTTTGATGTCACATTCCCAAGTCTTTCTGATTCAAATAGTAAAATGTTAAACTCCAAAACCAATATGGAAGTTTTGAATTTGAAATGTTCAAACAGAATATTGCATGCACAATTTGAAATTGTATTTCACGGACCGAAATTGAAATCTTATGGTTTGAAATTTAATTTAACTCATATTGCCTTTAACTTGTGAGTATTATTTCAATTTCTGTGTAGTTCCAAATTCATTTTGTAATTTAGTTTTTGAATTCAGTTTCAACTCAGGGGCACTCATCTAGGTGACTCTAGACTACAATAGAAGAGCTCTGATTTAATCAAACTATTTTCAGAGGACTGCAAGGATTTCTGGGTATGTAGGCCATACGGTGTAGTGTCTCCTGAAACCTGCTGCACATCACAACTCATAAGTCAGTGTATAAACACTTTGGATAAATGTATTTAATTAAATTCCTCTATCCTCCTTTCAATCTATAACTCCTTTATAGATGCACACAAAGGTTCCATTTCAAGTATGTGACATGCTGTATCTTCCAATATCAATATGACATCAGTTAAAGTCTCTCTTAGACGCAGTGTTTTCAAACCTTTTTTGAGCCAAGGTACACTTTTTTCATTGGAAAAAATCACGAGGCACACACACCAGCCGAAAATGTTAAAAAATGAAAACTCTGCTAGCTCATAGTTAACAATTATTAAAGTCCTTCTGCGTCAAAGTGTCTTGTGTCAAACAAACACAAAGAAAAATATTTCTACTCACTCAGTGTGAAACCTGGGCCTGTTTGGATGAACACAGAGCTGATATCCTGGCGGGAATCGAAGAAAGACACACACAAAGCTCTTCCTCAACAGCTCTCAGTCTCTCTCTGTTTTTAGTTTTTATAGCAGTCAGACTTGAAAAGCTCGCCTCACACA
>NW_023340206.1:22459-22980 GCF_004916995.1 Morone saxatilis | reverse complement strand
CTTGACGAATCGGGCGGCGGTCCTGTCGTGCTCGTGAAGAGAGCTGGCGGCGGTGGCGATCTTCTGTCTGAGGTCAGCTGGCACTAGGTGGAGGTCGCTGTCATCGGCCAGTTCAAGAAGCAGCAAGGCCAGTGCCTCCACTTCCTCTATTCCTGGCAGATGCAGATGTCTCTGGCTCATGAGCACGTCTTGCAGGGCAGGACTGTCCTCCTCTTCCACCTGTTCTGCCCGGGTGAGGACGACATGCTTCCCACAGACTCTGTCGATAGGATCCTCCTCTGACTCTGAAGACATGCCAAGACCCTCGTCTGCCATCTCGTCATCTTCTCCTTGCTCCTGTTCAGCGGACTCCGCCGACTCCTCCGACTCCTCACGGGACTGCTCTTCCTCAACTGCAAATATGTAATTGTACTAATCACAAATGTGTCTACACAACAGTTTTTTTTGCACCAGGTTTGTCATCATTGCTAGAACATGCATGAAAAACTATGGATAACTAAGGATAACCTTGCTTCACGTGT
>NW_023340206.1:20195-22307 GCF_004916995.1 Morone saxatilis | reverse complement strand
GAGCAGCGAAGTTGGGCTCCAGGACGTGTTCCTTGCCGAAGAGAACCTCGGCCTGCTGATTGATGCGCTGGATCTGCTGCACGTCCATGCACGACGTCTGCCGACCCTGACCACCAGCAACACGGAGCGATGCCATGCGGTTGTTCCACTGCACGGCAAAGGCCATCAAGTATACCTGACACACATGACCACTTTGACTGTTATTGACTGTTACTGTATGTGTTTACAAGTGATGACTAAAGATGTGAAATAAAATGCATGATTGAAACTATGCCATGTCAAAGTGTTTTAAATTACACTGTATGAATTATACTGTATGATATGCTATATGAACCTGTGTCTGCAGTAAAGCTTTATATATATATTATGTTTTAATCACTCACTTGAAATGGCATAATCCCACATCTCTGTGAAGGAATAGCATTGAACAGGTGTGCGTGCAACCCCTCCAGAGAGTTGCTGCCTCGCCGGCACTTCTACTTTTTCAGCCGAACGCCATTCAGCACCACCACCTTCACAGAAACATACAACTGTACGCCAGGGGGATCCTGTGAAACACAACATATTACAAGGTCCTTATTTATTCTGGTGTCCTTTTGAAATGTTGCCAAACAAGTTTGAATGGTTTCCCATCAATGTCAAGGCCGGCTGGTCCCCGGAACTCAGCAAGGATGGACTCGATCACCAAAGCAGTCTCCTGTAACACGATGATATATTCTCAGCGTTGAGTGTTAAATCACATTACATTTACATGTACACTTACAGTTATTTTCAAAGCTAGATCTGACTGATACCGTAGTCCAGTACAGTTGAATCCATATCCATGAATCCATATATGAATATGAATATGAATATCACACTTACCTCAACCCCACGGGTAATGCGCCTGACGTACGACCTGATCTGATGAGGCTTAAGGAAGGCCATCATCTCCTCATCAGAATACCTGGCGTACAGCTCTGGGTTGCCACTTCTGACCGCCTGGAGCATCATGTCCGCCTTGTTGTAGGCAAGCACGGCACCTGCCAAGGCACTCATAAACGCCCCGTACTTGGCGTGGCTCTGCTTGACGACAACAGCGTCCCAGCGGTGCAGCCAGTGGCGGATGTCCAGTCTGATGACAGCACCTCTTTTCACCCAGTCACCAAACAGGTTCTCCAAGAAGGATGAACCGCTGTCACTGAAAATGAGATCATGACATTTTGTTTAGGTGTGTTACATGTTGGATTAGCCGTTTGCATCATACGGTTTGCAATTGTTAAACTTAAAGAGAAACATACACGCCGAGTCGCGCACAGCATTTGGTGTGTGTTGCCCTGTGCTAGTCAGGCATCTGCTCGCGAATTAGACCTAGCTCACACAGTTCCGCGCAGCGATTGACCGCGGACGGGTTAAGAGCTGGCGTAGCCCGACATCAGACACGAGCGCGCTGTAGAACGCTGGAGCGCATTTACGGACCCATGCTGTGCTGTAACACGGAGACCGGGTCATGATATCCAAGCCGCTGCAGACCGCCGCGCGTCGCACCTGCAGGTCGCGCGACGCTGAGTGTGCCAGCGAGCTTAAGCCATTCAGACGCTGGCAAGGCGTTTAGAGGGTGTGAAACTGTTGTTGTTGTTGTGGAAGTGCCCCATGACTGGCGGGAAGGTTAAGCAATTTCCGCCTTACCAAATTAGAGCCAAAAGGTGTCTAAAATTAGTGTACGTCGAGTGCGTCTGGTAGAATTTCTGGGGAATATCCTAGTTTCCCTAAAGGGTCTGTTAAATTTGAGTTTCCTGCGCCTGCTAGCAAACTAACATCGGTGTTATACGAGAGCTTCAAGAGTTTTTCTGTCTTAGCTGGTGATGTTTGGTGAAAGGCTCAGGTCAGAAAGTCTGTTTTTTAAATGCTGTCAGTGGCGTCGGCTTACCTTCCTTAACTTTAAGTTAAGTTAACTGAGCGTGGAGCAGTTTGTAAGTTAACAATAAAACGAAGCTGGCGTTCGTCACATGTATTTCAAGTTATCATGTGCTTCTTGAAAAAATGCTTCCATTTTCAAACAACAATCGCATCGTAAACCGGAAGAAAGCTTTTAAATATTTGTGGTTCCAGCTTTATTATGGATTCGTCCGT
>NW_023340206.1:19834-20170 GCF_004916995.1 Morone saxatilis | reverse complement strand
CGAAAACGGGCGATGAGACCTCTCGCCATGCGCGCGTAGCACCCCTCGGACTCCGCTGCCACCACCACTGTGGTCACGAACTGACCCCACTCGTTGAGCACACTGGTGACGTACTGCATGGTGCCCTGGCCATCGCCATATATCTTCTTGAGGATCTATGAAAACAAAGCAGAACATTAATTGCATGGTGTTTATTAACAGTCCGTCTGTTCCATATGATAAGTACTTTATACTGTACATACCTTCCTCGTGCCATCGATGCACAGGATTTCCCCAGTCGTACTGAGGATTTGGTCTCTGTACATGGGCATCTTTTCGATCTCCATGATCAGGTGC
>NW_023340206.1:19607-19785 GCF_004916995.1 Morone saxatilis | reverse complement strand
CGACGTGTGGGCATCGAACAGCAGAGTTTGGTACAGGTCACGACGCTCCACGTACCACTCGTCGTGGCCCTGCTGCAGCAGCCTCTGCACCTTACTCATGGAGACCGCGTTGAGTCGGTCACTCATCAGGGTGACCACACTTCTGTCCACAGCGCGCTTACCACAGAGTATGGCGGGG
>NW_023340206.1:19180-19472 GCF_004916995.1 Morone saxatilis | reverse complement strand
CAGCTTGCGACAATGTGGGCATGTCAGCTTCTCCGTCAACAGGGTGTAATGGAACTTCATGCCACACACTTGCCTAGCGTAGCTGCCGAAGCCCTTCTTCTCCAGGTACTCCCCTGGTGGTGCGGGGCAGTTGGTGTTGGGGCAGCGGATCAAGGCCTTCATCACACCGACCGGGCTCTAGAAGAAGGCAGGGGTGGTGAAAAAAAGAGAGCATGTTGGGCACAGCTCCCTTGACAGCCATAGGAGGTGGGGGTGGGTGGAACTCCATTTTCTCCTTCAAGAGCTTCCTCTC
>NW_023340206.1:10518-19155 GCF_004916995.1 Morone saxatilis | reverse complement strand
ACGGCCAGGGCCGCACAGAGTTTAAGACTTCTCTGAAATGGGAAAACGCAGAAATTTCAATTAAGCAAATGAGAAGCAGGTTTGTCGGGTAACCAGAGCCAAGAAAAACACACTCTTTTAACAACAGTCGTGTTTTTCTCTGAGTCTCCCACTAATGGTCAACAGTTCGAAAACTTGTGGGAACTGTTAAAGCACACCTCAAGGAGTACCACACAGCTTCGCCACTGTAACCCCCTTACTTCTGGTGATGGAGGCGACAGGTCTTATTTCAAGTTTTATTCGACATGGTGGAAACCCTAAATCCAATCTGCCTCAGAAAACTTGATTCAATAGCTGTTCTGATTGAATCTTTAGTCTGGCAAGCAATTCAATTCAATTACAATTTATTTGGTATAAGCGCCAAATTTTCATAACACAAGTTTATCATCAAGGAACACTTTTCAAATAGAGCAGGTTAGACGAACTCCTTATAATTTACAGAGACCCAACAGTTACACATGAGAAGCACTTGGCGAAGGGGCAAGGAAAAACTGCCTTTTAACGGGCAGAAACCTGGACAGACCTTCGCTCTAGGTGGGTTGGTCATACTGCCTTGACAAGTTGGGGGGAAGAGAACCAGAGAGAGAGAAGAGAGAGACAGAGAGACAGAGAGACAACAGATGTACAGCAACACGAAGCAACAACTACATTAACAGTATGATGATACGATCATCGAAAGAGACGGTGGAACAGCGCGACAGCAGCAACGACGGGACCAGCGAGCAGCGACAACAGCAACCGCACAACAACAATGTCAAACAACAACAATATAATACACGATAATATCAGTGATATTAGCAATGGCAGTCTAGAAGGACACTGGCAGGAGGCTCCACCAGGAATACATTAGAGAACCTGCAGGACGATAAAAGCACAAGAATCCGGGGGAAGTGAAGTTAGTAACATGCATTAATGGGAACATGAATGAGTGGCAGAAAGAGAGAGAGAGGAAGAGAAAGGAGCATCAGTGCACCATGGGAAAAATCCCGATAGTTAAGGCTATAGCCAAGCAAATAACTAAGAGATGGATTAGGACTCACCTGATCCAGCCTAACTATAAGCTATCAAAAGAGAAATGTCTTAAGCCTAACTCTTAAATGTGGAGAGGTGTCATGCGCTCCCGAACCTCGACTGGACAGCTGGTTCCAAGAGAGGAGTTTGGTTAACTGAAAAGCTCTGGCTCCTGTTCTACTTTTAAAGAGACTATAGGAAAACAAGTGCCCAGCCATTCCAGAGAAACGTGTCGTTCTAGAGGGGTAATATGTTGTACTATGAAAAGCTCTTCAAGATAATTGAAGGGGCTTGAAACCATGAGAGTTTCTATAGTTGAAGGAGGAGGATTTTAAATTCTATTCTAAATTTAAGCAGGGAGCCAATGCAGAGAAGCTAGAAACAGGAGAAGAATGTGATCTCTTTTCCTAGTTCTGTCAGTACTGTGCTGCAGCGTTTTGAATTAATTGGAGCGTTTTAATGGACTATATTAAGGGAACCTGATACAAAGAGTTGCAAGTAATCCAGCCTTGAAAGTAACAAATCATGGACTTAGTTTTTTTCTGCATCTGTTGTGATAAGATGTGTCTATCTTTTAGTATATTACAGTAAAATGATAGAGGCAGTCCCTGGAGATCTGCTTTTAAAATGAAGTTTAAATGACAAGTCCTGATCAAAGATAACTCCAGATTCCTGAAGTGGAATAGAGGCCAAGGTAAGCAATCTAGAGTTAGCATTATATCTTTTAGAGTGAGTCTCCTGAGGTTTTGGGGAACAAGTGAAAGAAATTTCCGTTTTTTTCTGAGTTTAACATCAGAAAATTGCAGCTCATCAAGGAATTTTATGTCCTTTAAGAACATGTTTGTAATTTTAGATAATTGATTAATTTCTCAGGCTTGATTGATTAGAGTTATAAATGCGTATCATCTGGCATAGCAAATGGAAGTTAATGGAGTGATTCCTAATAAATGTTGCTAAAGGGAGCAATATATTAAAGTAAATAGCAATTGGTCCAAAGTTAAGACCTTGTGGAACTCCATGTTAACTGTATAATTTTGAAGATTCAATCGTTACGATGAACAAACTGTCACGATTCTGATAAATAGGACCTTAAAAAAAAAACCCAGCCTAAGTGGCGGTTTTTTTCCCCCTTTTTTTTTTTTAAAAAATTTTTTAATTGGGCCAAAATTTTTTTGTTGGGCCTTTTCTCAAGTTTTCTTTCCCTTGTTAAAAGAAAAAATTAAATTTAATGGTTTCCAATTCTTGGGTTGGTCCCAAATTTGCCCCCCAGCCCAATACTTTAAGAAATTTCCTAATTATACACAATTACAAGAAGAAACAAAAGGAAACCAACATTTGTTTTTTTTTTTCAGAACAAAGGCCAAAATTTTTCAAAGGGTCAAAAAAAATTTAACCCCTTTTAAACCTTTTCCCAGAACCCAGAGACCTGTTTTTTCTTTTCCCTTTTTTGTTTGCTTTGGTGGGAAAAAAAAAAAATTGGAAAAAACACCTTTTTTTCTTTTAAAAAAATCCCCCCTGAATTTGAAAAGTTCCTTCAAAAAAAATAAAAAATTTTATTTTGGGCCTATTGTTTAAAAGTCAAACAAACCAAACCCTTGGTCGGGTTTTTTTTTTTTTGAACCTTTTTTATTTTTTTTTTTTTCCTAAAGAAAATCTAAAGAAAAAAAAGAAAGGGAAAGGGGGGAAAAAGGGGTTTTAAGGAAAAAAAAATCCGGGTTTTTTCTTTTTTAAGTTTTTTTGGGGCCCCTGAAAAACCCCTGGGGGTTTTTTTTTTCCAAGAAAAAAGTTTTTTTGGTTTCTCAGGACAAAGAAAGGAATAGGGATAAGTGCAACTTATTAAACTTATTAAAGCTTAGTATTAAACCAGTCAAAATGGCAGTGTTAATAAGTAATATTGAACTGCTTTATAATGTGATCTCTGAGCTACTGTTCCACTTGGAGCAGGTTTGCATTTGTATCCTTTTTGGTTCCCACGCCAAGTGTGGGAGTGGGTAAGGTAAGTATAACTGAACATGCTCGGGTATCAGGTGAGTTGTGGACTCTTTGGTCTGGCCTCTGCGATCCTAGGGACTGTCTTGGTTGGCTCCATTCAGCAGAGCTTACTCCTGTGTGGTAAGGCAGGAGTAAACTCTGCTGAATGGAGCCAGCCCAGACAGTTCCCAGGACCACAGAGGCACACAAGCCTCCACGCCACGTCAAGGCAGAGTCCATGTGGAGGTTGATTTTTTTTGCAATGAACAAAGAACAATGAACAAACTAACTAAGTAACTAACTAAGTAACCAACCTAACAATCTACCTAAGTGAACAATCTACTAAACTACTACTATTGAACAATGAACATTGAACAACCTAACTAACTAACCTAGCATTCTACCTAATTGAACAATCTACTAAACTACTGCTGTTGAACACAATGTTAACTTAATTAATTAATTAATTAAATAAATAAGTTAAGCATCCTTTTAGGGACAAAGACATGCCGTTTGTTGTCATGATCAAAGCAACAAGCCTCTCAGTCACTGTCACTCCTTTCTCCTCTTTGCAGGAGTTTCTTCCCGCTGGAAGGCAGCGCGATCTCCTGCTTGACAGACACTTTGGTCTTGTTTTTGCTTTCCCTGTCGAGCAACTTTAGTCCATCATTGATTTTTTTTTAACATGTCATAGTTCTCGCGACCATGGACATGTAGAACAAACACCTCCTTGTCCTTCTCCTCTGCACTGGAGGCCGACTTGGACTTCTTTACAGAAGTGGTGTCAGGAGTTGGGGCGCTCTTGCGTTTTTTGATTTGTTTGGTTCCTCCGTTCTGCATTTTGACGGTGATTGCCTCCTCCGTCTTTCTGTCGCTGCCTGGACAGGCGCAGACACGCACCGACTGAACATGCTCGCGTATCAGGCGAGTTGTGGATTCTTTGGTCTGGCCTCTGTGGTCCTGGGAACAGCCTGGGTTGGCTCCATTCGGCGGAGTTTACTCCTGTGGGGGTTAGGTTGGGTCTCTTGTCAGCACACTTTTCCACCAGGCTGAAGGACTTCTCTGTGGAACCATGGTAACCGTTCTGCTCATACAGCTCTTCCACTGTGGTCAACAGCTCATACACAATGGCCTTCAACTCCGCACTGTGGAACTGTTGGAACAATATGCGTTCTTTATGGAATCTAGAATACAACAACTGTTTCAAACAGTATTTTTTCATATTCACGCCACGTTATTCGAGTTTCATTGCTTTTTTTTACTTTTTCTCCTAGCTTTTCTCCTAGCTCTTTGCTACACTTCTTAATCAGACTGGTGATGGAGAGGACGACTTCATAGGACACCACCTCATTGGCACACGAGGTGGCCTTGTAGAAGGACAGCAGGACAAGCTTAGGTGGGTTTTTTAGGGCGGGGAGTCTGTGTGCACCCCAAAGTGCCATTCCAACAAAGAACACAGCTCCTCTCAACAATGGTGCATCCTCCATGTACACCCTCTCCTCCATAATGCGGCACATGGTGTAAATGGCACTATGGCCGAGGTGAGTCCCCAACACCTTCCTCATCAACTTCCAGCAGGATTCAGTGAGAGAGTCTGAGGGGAGGCAGTTGTAACACACTACCGCATCCAGTACTTGAAGTGCCACCTCAATATCTGTTGAAGATGTTGTTCTATTGCACAGCTGACAGATTTTCTGAACCATGATGGAGACATTTTGGTCCAGATAGCAGCTGTTGAACTTCATCAGATGTACGAGAACATGGAGAAAGTCGGAGGTGAGACCTATGTCCATCCACAGGAGGACAAAGCGTGCTATGTGCGTGCCTCCTCCATGTAATAGGGTGTTAACCACGATCACCGCCTGGTGATCCTGGTGATGGTGAATAAATTTCGTCTGTGGACTGAACATGCTCAGGTATCAATGGTGATTGAGTTTTTTTTGTGTTTTTTTTATTAACAATGAACAATAAACAATGAACAGCCTAACTAAGTAACATATCTAACAATCTACCTAACTGAACAATCTACTACTACTGCTGTGACTTTGGGTTAGGAGGAGGGATAGCATCCTGTCCCCTGTAGGGAACGGGGGGAGCACGCGCCATCCACCCAGTACCTCCCTGGTCCTGAAATGGCCGGCGACTCGGACGGTTTTCTTTCAGTCTGTTTACTCGGTGGCTGCGGGGGTCCCAGCTGGTGTATGGTTAGTTTTTGCTCTGGCGAAGATGTGGGAGGACAATAATGATCTATCATGTAGAGAGGCACTTGGTGACTTTAAAGATATGAAATATAGGACGGTGTCCTCACACACCAGAGAGCCAGGAAAGAGAAGAGATGTTGACACGTTTGCTGCTGATACCTGCTCGGTTTCTTTCCTCTGCGTTGCCAGGTGTTTATCTATCCCAAAGTTTACTTCTTTTTTGTCCTGTGTTGTGCCTTCTCCAACGAGTTCTCTCCCCTAGCTAGGCACTACACTATGGTTAGGGAAGGGGTCTTTTTCCCTCCGAAATGGGAAGGAGGGTGCACGGTCCATCTAACCCTCGGACCTCCCATAACCCCGGTCCCAAGCTGTTTGACGGGGTCTTTTAGTGTATTGTAGTTCTTGGCTTTATTTTTTTCTCCTGGCCTTTAGCTGTTGTCCCCAGAAAAAGTGCTTTGGTTGTGAAAAAGTTATCGATCACATCTTGGCCAACAACAAAACTTCTTCTACATCAACTCATCTTCATTGTCCGCCAAAAGAAAAACATGAAAACAATTGATTATCAGTCAGAACTGATATCAGGAAATCCTTTGTGTGAACCAATGCATGGATAAGAGAGGTGCAGATTCGCGTTTTTTGTGAGTATCTGCGCAGTAACTCTCCTGTCTGTCCACAGACTCATATTAAAGTGTACCTGTACAGGTGAGAGTATGGGATGTGTGACTGTAGCGTACTGTGAGAGAGGGTTCGAGTCCGCTACAACAGGTTCTCGATCCCGGGTTAGGCAAGGTTACTTTCTCCCTCCGAAATGGGAAGGAGGGTGCACAGTCCATCCAACCCTCGGACCTCCCATAACCCCGGTCCGAAGCTGGTTGACAGGGTCGCTGGCGGCTGCCGTAACAGACCCCCGTCCAGTTGTCCATTTTTATTTTTTTCCTTTTTAATGAACAAAAAACACTTCCTAAAATTTTGGAAGGAAATCCAGATGAAAAAAATCCAAAGTGAAATGAAAGAGAATTAAAATTGAAGTTGAAAACAAAAACATATTTATTTTTATAAAGCACAAAATAAAACAATTACAAACAAAGAAAGATGTGTAAAAAAAAGCATATCAATGGTATATAAAATGTAAGCTGAACAAAAGTATGTTGCACTGCTAATTTATTGCTGATCATAAATAGTAATAGTACTGATTTATAACCCATTTATCGACGTAAGAAACGATAAAATCTAATTAATTAGATCAATCAATTGAGTTTATTACCAATTCTATATAATATATATTTATTTATATAAAAGTGTAAGATGAAATACTTATTATAAAGAAAAATAAACAACTAAAGGCGCTTTCAAGTGAAAGGTTGTTCTTGTAAAAGAAGTCTTGTTTTTTTTTAAAAATATATAATATATTTAGTATTTATTATTATGTTAGTATGAATTTTAAAGTATATAAAAATAAGGTAAGTATGGGTTTGTTGAAATAGGTAAGCATATATTTTTATTATTAATGTTAGTATTTTAATGTTAGAGTTTTTTTTGATGTATATGAAATAAAGTAAGTATTGGATTTGTTTAATAAAGTATATATGTATTATTAATGTTGATTTATGAATTTTTAACTGTATTAATTTATAAATTTTCAGACTTATACATTTTTTGAAAAAACTACGTGGATTGGAGCAGGTTTGTATTTTAAGGTAAGTATAACTGAACATGCTCAGGTATCAGGTGAGTTATGGACTCTTTGGTCTGTCCTCTGCGATCCCAGGGACTGTCTGGGTTGGCTCCATTCAGCAGAGTTTACTCCTGTGTGGTAAGGCAGGAGTTTCATGATCTCAGTCGCTGTCACTCCTCTCCCCTCTTTGCAGGAGTTTCTTTGAATCATCTAATATCCTTTTTTTAATCACCATCGGTGAGTTGTGGCCTCTTTGGTCTGGCCTCTGTGGTCCTGGGAACAGTCTGGGTTGGCTCCATTCGGCAGAGTTTACTCCTGTGTGGTAAGGCAGGAGTAAAGTCTGCTGAATGGAGCCAACCCAGACATTTCCCAGGACCACAGAGGCACGCAAGCCTCCACGCCACGTCAAGGCAGAGTCCATGTGGAGGTTGTTTTTTTTGCTATGAACAAAGAACAATGAACAAACTAACTAACTAACTAACTAACTAACTAAGTAACCAACCTAACAATCTACCTAAGTGAACAATCTACTAAACTACTACTATTGAACAATGAACATTGAACAACCTAACTAACTAACCTAGCAATCTACCTAATTGAACACCAGGGACTGTCTGGGTTGGCTCCATTCGGCAGAGTTTACTCCTGTGTGGTAAGGCAGGTCCAGGGAGGGAGGTGGGGCAGGCAGACAGAGCGGGTCAGTTCAAAGAGGGACTTCAAGTAAACAAACAAAACAAACAAAACAAAACAAGTTACACACTAAAATAAAGCTTAGATAATACTCTTTCCAACAGTATCAGACTTGTGTGTATATTAACTATTACTGCTGTGTAATTAGACACTATGTGTACCCATTTAGAAAACCCAGCTCAGAGAGCTCACATTAGCACATATGTTTAAGCCCATAGCTAACACTTGGATAAAGTGATATATTTTGTACATAAACCATCTGAAAGGGTACCTTATGACCTCCCTCAGATATCATTTTTGTTAACATAGCCCTTCAGATAACTGGAAGCAATACAGTTTTAATAATAAAATAATAAAAAAATGTTGTGTGTCTGATATCCTTTACAAGCCTTATAATGCTTTAAACCCTACAAGTTACACACCAAAATAAAGCTTAGATAATGCTCTTTCCAACAGTATCAGACATGAGTGTATATAAACTGTTACTGCTGTGTAATTGAACAGTATATGTCACTGGCAATGGCACTTTTCATATGTCCACAATTATTAAAGATTATACACAGCACTGTTTTATTCCAGCATTCCAGCATCCTAGCATTGTTAGGGTGGAACTAGAAGTGATATCCAATACAAATATTTACAGATTTGAAAGGTTTTCAGCCTATTTTTGATTTTTTTTCTGGCTGTGTAAAAAATGGCTTCCCCGTGAAATATTAGAAAATATATAAAAAATTCACAGGAGCATCTGGTTTGATCAAGAATGGTTTTGTTAGATTCAGGGGCTCAGGCCGCACACGTGGATATGCATATTATGTGGCTGGGGCAGAGAATGATGAAAATTATGAATGCCACTCATGGTTTGCACAGTTGTGACTCACATTCCAAGAGAGTCTCTGGGGGTCCAATAGTGCTATGGATTGACCAAAATTGATCTAAATTACTCATCTTTGCACATTTGAATGTTTTTCAGTGTTTTTAAGGCTTTTCCAATGTTTTTCAGGCATCTAAAGGTGTTGGCACACATGTGTGTTCACAAGGCAGGGATAAGGC
>NW_023340206.1:10026-10434 GCF_004916995.1 Morone saxatilis | reverse complement strand
CATGGATATGCATATCATGTATGTGCAGCCATTAGTATGGAAGATTATGAATGGTCACCCATATTGCAAAGCTTGTGCGAGGGTATAAAACCAAATGTTTCCCCTTGTGCAAATGACATGAAACTGCTCAGGGATGTTCATTAGGTGCCATCTAGAGGCCGCATGAAGAAAGAATTGACTTTTGACCTATTTTAGGCATTTTAGACAGGTTTGCAATTTTTCATTGTACGCACATATGTTGTCAAACTCATAATTTCCCCCAAATATTATTCCATACAAAACTTTATAGCTCATTTTAATCGGCTTCCCGTGCCTTGAAAAACGGTGTAAAAATTGTCTCAGAGTCCCAGACCAAGGTAAGGCTGTTGACATCGTAATAAAAATAAATTATAAAAGTAATGTGAACAC
>NW_023340206.1:6614-9926 GCF_004916995.1 Morone saxatilis | reverse complement strand
GGCTTGATTGATAGATATAACTGCGTATCATCTGCATAGCAATGGAAGTTAATGGAGTGATTCCTAATAATGTTGCCTAAAGGGAGCATATATAAAGTAAATAGCATTGGTCCAAGTACAGAACCTTGTGGAACTCCATGATTAACTGTAGTATTTATTGAAGATTCATCGTTAACATGACTTTTGTATTGATTGATTGATTTGTATAGTGAACATGTACAAACTGAGATTGACTTGATAAATAGGACTTCAACCAGCTTAGTGCAGTTCCTTTAATGCGAGTTAGAAGAGTCTCTGGAATAGAACAGTATGGTCAAAGTAAAAAAATAAAATTACAGTTCAGGAATCTTAGATACATTTTCACAGCTTTTGCTTTACCCTGGCTACCACCACCTTTGCGATTCTCACAGTCAACTCATCTCAGGGGTCAAAGGTCACAATCCATTTAAGAGGAGAGGAAGTGGTCCAATTAAACTTAAAAAAATGGATGTTGTCACACCCTGATTGGTCAAGAGGGGAATGCACGAAGCTGCTCTCAATCATTGTTTAGGAGTTAGTCCCCCACACCCTGTGCAACAGGTGATCTGAATAACCCTCCAATCAACCCAGAGGAATTTTGACTTTCAGCTTAAATTAATTGGAAAAAAGGGAAATTAATGGACAGCCAAAAGAATGACGATTGCAACATTTATGCTTTTAGCTATCTCTGGTTAACCTCATCAGGAATTGATGGACATTGATGGGAACATATAATCCATCTATACAGCCAAAAAAGTGCCCATATTCATATTATTCAGTGTACTTTATAGTGGGCTTGGCAAGCAGCACCAGACACTCCTCAGTTCACAAAGACAGAAAGGAAAATCTAGGCTCAATGATCTCCAGTCTCTTTGTACATATATGGAGGTGTAACACCCATTAGTTACACACACAGTGTAATCCCCAATTTTCACAGTTTAACAAGTGTAGAGCTATACAGCCTAGTATATTTCAGATGTAGTTGCTTAGTTTTTACCAGCAGGGGTGCGCATTCATCCCACACAAACGCTGGCAGCGCCTTAGTTTCCTTATTTTCTTTTTCTGTTCTCGGTTTTCCATGCACCGATTCAGACCAGAGCACCATGTGAGAGATGAGTGAGTTTGATAAAGTTGATAACTGCCTGTAAAGTTGTTAAAATTACAATTTTGGAGGAAGAGGGTTTTTCTTGTCAAACCTGACCGTGTGGATATTGATTTTTATCGAGTGAAAACTCCTGAACGATTAGCGTAGCATGCTAGCGATGCCGCAACAGCTAATTACTTCCTTATTTTATTGAATATGTCTCCACTGTGTATAGTTATGCTTCTGTGATAGTGTTTAAAAACCAACTACAGACAGATAAACGTGTGTTGAGCTGTGTTAATTGCGCTAGCACATGCTATACAGCTAAGAAAGCTGGTTGTTGAGCTAAAACACACGCAGCTGTGTGAACTTGAGTTTACAGAAGATAATTCATTTCATTTTCTTGGTAAAAACATGATTGAAAGTCATTCATTTCATAATTTGCATACATTAAGGTGTGATGAGTTAAAAAACATTTAAAATTCATATACATAATTGTGTGCTGGCTGTTAAAGTTATTGTGCAGCTGTATATGATACTTTGTGATTGAATAATCCACATTCATTGATTTAAGATAAAAAGAGAGTTAATACTGTACAGTTAAGATAAATAGATAAAAATATAAATACATGAAGAAGAGAGATTAGCGAAATGAATAAGATTTTATTTAAAAGAGATCCTACTACTACTTTTCTTTGCAGGTTGTTTTTTTTGTATGAGTGGTTTCTGATGGCGAGCCAGAGCCTAGACCATTGGATTGTGGAGCGGGACGCAGGCCTACACGCGTGGAGGGTGTGACGTCAGCGNNTTCACTGTGCATTGGAAAGAACATCTCTTCATACGGATAAGACATAAAACATAAAATCACACTACCCGGGTAGATGAACAATTACACAACACACTGAAAGTGAACAATTACACAAACACACTGAAGAAGGACAAACTGTAAATATTGGCTTAATTCAGACTTGACTTTTCTTTCTTTTTGGACTCTTTTGAATTTTCTTTCTTGTTTATTATTTTGGGCCCATATTTCAGAACTCATACTGTGAAGAGTTTTGTTGTTCTACTGAGCGTTATTCAGTGTAATTTTCTGAGTTGTTGATAACTTCTGATACAAGAAAGGAATTTCAGTCATATCTGAAATATTTTATGTTTTGCACTTAAAGGTGGCACTGTTGCCAATGAAGCTATTTTTGTTACTACTCTTTCCAAACCGTTGTCCTGTTCCATCAATCCTCCTTGAGCGTATCTATTTCTTCTGATAGGCCTAAAGTGAGAGTACATGACAGTCATTTTATTATATGTACATTAGACAGTGTTACAGAAGTATCAGAATTAGAATCATAATCATGTTTATTGCCAGTTTTTACACATACAAAGGAATTTGCCTCCAGAACAGGCTAAATCTTGGACTATTTTAAGAGAAGTTTGTGCAAGTTGCTTTGAGTTAAGACTAAACAGCCATTTTAGTCTGCGACGAGGCTCAAGCCTGGTATGTGAAACCAGCCCTTTGTGTGGTCAATACTAGACCTTCCTCAGATCTGGCTTTGGACTAGCATGATATGATTTACTGGATTGATACCTCAATGTAAAGCTGAGAGTCAGGCCTTTCCAGAGTCTGCAAGTCTTTACTTTATACATTCTGATGTCTAGCAGCACACTGTTGAATTATGTATTGTTAATTATGTATTCCTCCAGTGAGATAATACGTTTTCTGCTGTTGTTGAGTCAGAATGTCCTGATCCAGTGGATTTGAATTGTTTTGGCTTAGCCCTTAAAACGAAACCCAATCATTCACTGATTTTAAAAATCTAGGGGAAAAAAAACAAAGCGGGTTGTTGCCAAAACATTGCAAGAAAAGAGCTTTAGATATATTTTAACAAAATGGCTTTGGTGTACAGCATATAGGAGTGCATCAATTCAGAATTGGATATTTTCAAGTAGCCACTCAAGTGTTGAATGAAAGGGTCTATGTTGAAATTTAAGCCTCTGCTCCTAATAGAATTTTGTGTTTGCTTGCAACAAGGGCCATTTGGACCTGAACAATGCAAATCTTTATATGCATGTTAAGATCACTAGAGCCAACTGAGGAAATCAACCCTAAACTAAATTATTTAAAGAAATAATAACAAGAGGAATTAAACATAAAATCCTAATAAAATTGAAAACAAACTCAGTAGCACAAAATAAAAGAATGAAATGTGGAC
>NW_023340206.1:3603-6462 GCF_004916995.1 Morone saxatilis | reverse complement strand
AAAAGAGTACATGCTCTCAAGAAAAGATTCAAATACAAGATTTTACAATCAATGTACAGCAGGAATCGAGCAGATGCTGCTAAAATGATACTTGACGGGAAGGCGAGGACAGCCTGTCAAGTGGACCCCAGATTGGTGAAAAGGACATATCGAGAAATCTGGAGCGGCATGGAAGGCTTTGTATCATTAAGACAATTTGCGAATCTTCCCCCGGTGGAAAACAACCTTTGGGCTGATAACACCCGATGAAGCCCTGAGCACAGTGAAGAGTATTGCGGCATACAGTGCGGCAGGCCCTGACTTGGTGAGGAGAGGTGACCTCAAGTGGGACCTGAAAGGGTCCAAGCTAGCAAGCCTCTTCAACACCATGCTGTACTCAGGCAAGATACCCAGGTGCCTGAAGATGGCTCAGACCACACTGATTCCCTAGATGTCCGATAAAGCGAAATTGGCCAACATAGGGCAATGGCAGCCAATTATGATCGGCTCGGTCACCCTGACACTTTCTCTGGCGTCATGAACAAAAGACTGGCAGGTACGTGTCCAATACATGTAAGGCAACGCGGTTGCTCAGAGAACCTCAGCATTTTGGAGGGAGTAATCAAAATGAGTAAAAGCCAAAAATGGACACTGGCAGTGGTCTTCATTGACTTTGCCAAGGCTTTTGACTCAGTGTCACACCGGCATATTTTAGAAGTCCTACAGCAACTTGGACTTGATGTGGCAATAAGGCGGCTTATTGCCAATATGTACGATGGCAGTTGCACCACCATAATGTCTAGGGGGGAGATGACTGGCCGCATTGAACTGACTAGGGGAGTCAAACAAGGGGATCCCCTGTCGCCTCTCCTCTTCAACCTCGCAATTGACCCGTTGTTGCGCACGCTCGAGAGAGAGAAGGGGAGGGCTTCAACATGAATGCTGAGTCGGTCACGTCCCTGGCATTCGCTGATGACCTTGTCCTACTAAGTGGCTCATGGGCGGGCATAAGCGCTAACCTCCAGATCCTCAAGGAGTTCTGCTCTCTCACCAGCCTGAGAGCAAACCCTCAAAAATGTCACGGTTTTATTATAGACGCTGGCCGAAGGTCTTATAAAATCAACGAGTGTGACAAATGGGTGTTAGGGGGAACACCCATACCTATGATCGGAGTTGACAGCTCCGAGAGGTATTTGGGGGTTGAAATCAACCCTTGGAAAGGGATTGTCCAACCCCAACTAAAGAACATACTAAAGGATTTGACTAAGAAAATTGGTAAGCGAAACTGAAACCAAGTCAGAAACTGGAGGTGTTGCGTTCGTTTGCTCTGCCACGAGTGATATACCTGGCCGACCACGGGATGGTAAGTCACTCAGTGTTGTACGAGTGTGACAGAGATATCCGCGTAGCTGTTAAGCAGTGGCTACACCTTGATCCATCCATGGCAGACGGGCTGCTGTGTTCCAGCTTCAAAGATGGAGGTCTCGGAGTCCCTAAGTTATCCGCTCACATCCCATCTATAACTCAGACGGCTGGTCAGATTACACAAGTCTCCGGACAATCTGACAAGCACTGTGGCAAGAGCTGTTGTCCCCTCCAAAATGCTTCGGGGACTGTGGAACCGAACCATGAAAAACTGTGGTGGCGAATGTGCAGATTCAAGACAATTATTCCAGGCTGATGATGTCAATGTCAAGAAATTGACCACAAACGCATGGCGTGAATTGGAGTTCGCTTGGTGGTGCGGCCTCAAGTCCCAAGGGGCAGGGACGGTGGTATTCCAGGGAGACCATGTCAGTAACCACTGGCTGAAGGACCCACGTGCATGTCGCTTGCAGGAATCTAAATTAATTTTTGCAATGAGACTAAGAACGGCCACAATCTCCACTCGGTCGACTCTCAATCGTGGGAGAGTGGCTGCTGCTGGGGAATTGGTGTGTCGACAATGCCCCGTCATTCAGAAGAAGCGCATGCAGAACCACAATAAGATTTGTGATATCTTGCAGTCAGTTGGGAATGAAGCTGGGTGGTCCATTATGAGAGAGACACGACTCATCACTGCTGCAGGTCAGGTTGGGGTACCTAACCTCATCATGAGTAAGGGATCTACAGCCCTAATCATTGATGTTGCAGTGCCATTTGAAATCACCAGAAATACGCTAAAGGATATCGAACAGCATAAAGTGACCAAATACTCTGGTTTCGCTGGGAAGGTGATGGAAAGTACTTCTGGAGTAACAAAGGTATCGGTGCATGGTTTCCCAGTGGGAGCAGCAACAAACAACACTGTTTTGGCGATGTTGGGTGTCTCCTTAGCGAGAGCCAAAAGACTTTCAGTCCTTTTCAGCCGTAGAGCTGTGCTTCTCACCATCAACCTGTGTAAGTTGTTTAGGAATCTGACCAGATAGATGAGTACAGAGCTGGGGCCTTGCTGGCTTACCCCTGCTTGTGCGTCTCCTCATAGCCTATGGCCATGGGGGGCGTCGCTGGTGGTGGGGAGTCAGTTCCGGTTCCCACAATGGGGTGCCCTCATCTCCAGGAATGACGCAAATGGCAAGCGCTAAGAGGCCCTGCTGGCTTACCTGTGCCAGATAGTCTGGCTGGAGGGGGCTGTCGACATGGAGAATCAGTTCAGATTCCTCAACCAGTTGCCTGCACCCATCAAGACGGACTGGGCGAGTCTTCCAAGATATCAGTACATGGAAACCCACTGTATGAGCTTTGAAACAAGGTGGACTTGTGGATGAACTGCCGTATATACTCATGGTTGCGAAGACATGAAGTATGCCGAGAATGTTCATCACATCATCAACTGGTTCTGGCATACCCTCTTGGGGCTCATTTTCGTGAGGGCTTGGCCTCCTCCCTATCAACCGCTTT
>NW_023340206.1:0-3590 GCF_004916995.1 Morone saxatilis | reverse complement strand
TGGTTGGACCTGCCTTGTGATGGGTCAAAAACGCATGGATTGACAGGTGGTGGGCTCGGCCGTTGTACCCATCTGGTAAGCGCGGCGCTATACTAATATGGCGAGGGTGATAAGCGGTTTAGCGGTAACCGGGTGACCAGACACCAAAACGGAGTCGGTCGGGGGAGAGTGTTTTACTGTCGTTCCTTCCAATCTACAGGTCAGACGGTGAAGGTCCGAAGGGCTGGCCTATAGAAACCCTCTGTCATCCCCGGATATCCCCAATGGCCAAGTGTCATTCTGGGGTATGCTTGGCCCAGGCTCTTAGGCTTCCTCTGAACTGTCAAAGTGAAGACCATTCACGCAAATGAGCGCAGGTAACCGGCGGAAGCAACTATGGCATCTCCTAAACTAGCAAACATGCCTCCTTCTTCAGACACCATCTGCAACTGGATCGCGAAGCACTCTCACTGCTCTCTACTGTATCCTACGCGACACACAACCAAGGGCAACTGGGGCGTGGCAGAATTGCGAGGAATGAGCAAGACCATGTTGAGCTTGGTCTAGTCTGGCACTGGTGAAGAGGACATGAGGGTTTCTGGGCGAAAGATATAAATCCCACGAATAGATATCACACAATTAGGTCACAACAGACATAAATGACAAACACGGGCAAATAACCTAATCAGACATATACCGATATAAGCACTGATGCTAATGATTCAAATAACAAAATATATAACACGATGACAGCATTAACCGCTTATAACGCTCCAATTAATTGTAAGCGTTGGCATTAAGCCGATGTCATAAATTATTACTATAATCATGTGTGAGTACCATTCATTGCGCTGGCTGAGCTCATCTAGCGTTGTCATCTTCTCGTGTCTGTAGTCACTTTTTAAAGTGAACTGTTTTCGGGTTTCTACTTTGCTCCTGTGTTAAGGGGTTCTTGTGTACAAAAGTAAGGTGCTCGTCTTTGCAACAATTTACTATCGCATCTTCATGGTGCTTTCCGCGTCTTCATACAGCAAACAGTCGCCATACGGAGAACACGAAACACCCGCTAAAATAAGTACAAAAACCTCCCTACTTCTGGTCTTCCGTCGCGGCCTCTTCAAATACCACAAGTCCTGCTGCTCAGCGTAAACATACATCAGCCTAGGGGTGAACGATTAACGCGTTGTTAAAGGTAAGCATGTAGAATCCTGACAGTTTGACTATTAGGTTGCCAGTTTCAAACTTAACTAGCATTACAAGACGTGATAACTGCTGTGATATGACACTTTTCCACAGTAAAATCTTGTCCAGCACACCCAACCCACAGTTAATAACCCCCTCAGCACAGTGCAGTGTGCACGCTTGCTTAATGCTTGAAACTGCATCTCTGATTGGTTTCTCTTACTATCTAGTTCTGCGCTATATTCAATATTGGGTATTTTTTTGCAACAAAAGTGCACATTGCTGCTAACTTTGTTTTGTGATTGACTGGTTGACAGTTTTTTTTCTTTCTCCCTTGCAGATCCTGTACTAGTCAACCCCATCAACGTCTATCGTCGTCATTTTTTGCAATACCACAGGCTACTTTTAGAGCCACGTCCATCTGTCTGCCTGTCATCCTGTCTTCCTACTTCTATCTAACTTGCCTGTCTTACACAACAATCTGTCTGTCTGTCTGTCTGTCTCTCTGCTCCGTGTCTGTCTGTTGGGTAGTCTGTTTGTCTGTTGCTGCCTGCTTTCTCTCTGTCAGCCATATTATCATCGCAGCGGGGGGTCGAATCAAAAGAGTGCACCTTATGGTGACGGCACTTTTATTTTTGTGCCAACAAAACAAATGCCACATATTGGTAAATGGAGCCAGCTGCAAGCAGCGACCTCCAAGAAACACCTCGAAAAGTTTCGGACCACAAGCGACGAGGATGGGTGGTGGCCGTGAGAACAACGAACCAACCTCCATTAGGATGAAGCTATAGTCCGTGGTATGTATAGTGCCTACCCCGTTTCTTCCATACATACATTCAAAATTCAGATCACATCTACGAAAATCACATTTAGAGTAAGGTGGCCTAATTTATGGAAAGAGGCATCGCACTCTTCATTCATAAGATTGTTTTCTTTTCCTGCTCCTCCGGCCATCTGTCAGTTTCACCTTTTATTCTAGTTTTTACTGAGTCACTCATAAATTGACCTACTGATTTTTTTTTTTATGGTGACGCTGAGCGTACCACTCACTTGCACATTTTCGCCCAGATTTCTGACTCGGTGACTGGTGCTATGTACATATCGAAAGCTGTTCACTCCAATTACTAAAAGCACACGTTAAGAAATGTACTATGACCCATTCATCATACGATCTACACCAACAGCTTACCATTCCTCATCTACTGTACGATGCCAAACCTGTGCTATCAAATGTCCACAAAGCTCTTGATTGTATCCTCAGTTAGCTGACTTTTCAACTTCTGCCTTGGAGGAGTGTATCGAGAATCAATACCAGTTGCTCTGTTTGTTCCTATACTAGAAGAGGCCTAGGTTCTCTGCTTCTATTTGCCTCTTGAGCTTTTTCTGTTATGGAGGTGGGGGCCAGTCTCTCCGAAAGGCCATCATCGCCGGATACCAGTATACCCTGGACTACTGTCATCACTCAATGTTAGTTCATTTCTTTTAGTGTAATTCGTTTATATTTAATAATCTAAGCCAAGTTCTTCGTCGTTGCACGCTTGGAAGAACAACTCCATGCATGGGCTACAGCCCGTTTCTCCTTCTTGGCAAGGAGACAAAGAAGGCGGAGCAACAAAATTGTCAGAGTTTCGTAACACCTCATTGTGAACTTACTCTTCATGCCGAAACCACACTCCAGGACAGATCGGTCATTTTAATGACGTCTGTTTGTGAAGGTGAGATGGACGACTGTATTTGTTCGATCTTACAGTTCACCAACTAGTGTCATTGGTTTTAAAACCATTTGCTCGCATTTAGACTGTTTGCAACTCACAGTTAATATGATATCAATCACTACTCTTAATTATTGATTTAAGCATGCAGATGGACCATTAACAAAAATAGCACAACCAAAAGAAAACCATTAAATTGTTGACTGGCGGACATCACGATGCAGTTTTTCTAGCACACATTCCAGTTGCTGTCACCTTCCTTTTGAATAGATAGGTCATGATTTACTCTGTTTTTTTCCTGTTATAAACAGTGTTACTCTATTCTACTTTGTCTATAGTCCACCATAAACATCACACACAGATTCCTACAGATTGCTATATAAAAGACAGTACAACTAATCAGAAGCAAAGGACTACACACATTCCGTCAGCCAGCATTAAATCGGGCACCAGGTTGAAGCTCTTGGTTGACTCTTGTGCTTCAAGCTACGCATCAACAAGAATCTTGTTCATAATTGCATAAGTTGGAGTCAGGACATTCCTGCCAGCGTGATGATAGGTGGATCACACTTACCCCTCACACCGTGTGACCGCCTTGGAGGCGCTCAAAAGCCAGGAGCAGCAACAGCACCAGAGGCGACAAGGAGTTAAGGCAGATCTCTCCACGTGTATACACATTCATTATAAATACACACATTTTTACCCATCAGAGTTTTT
>NW_023340205.1:0-4663 GCF_004916995.1 Morone saxatilis | reverse complement strand
ACTCATAGCCGTCGGACGATCTACATACCGTGCCCGGTTCAGGGTCATTATGATACTGCAAAGTGTTCTGCGGTTGGAAGATCCGTCCGTCGTTGTTTTATCAAAGTACTCTATTGGGCTCAGAGGAGCCGAGGTTGGACCTTAACGTGGTATGAACTCGCCAGGCTCTGACAAGCTTGGGATTGTATGTATGAGCTCACCCTCCGGTGCCTACAGTACAGTAGTTCCACTGCTGGGTGATATATAGCTAAGACCGGCGTAGTGCTTTTGGAAACAGAGTGAGGAGTTGGTGGTGAACATGGAGGACGAAACCCCTAAATTCATCGTGACGGAACACCCTCCGTGGTATCTATCCTCGGACTACAATGCTGTGTTCAGCTGTAAACATACAGAAGGACTGCTGAATACAGTGGCAGATTTGATGATTTCGAAAAATGAGGAAGTGTCTACAAGAGAGACAACTTGCAAACCCAAGACCGTGTACAGGACTATCAGGGACATGGTTATACGGGACACAAAAGGCATACCGCAAAACCCTTCTCAGCCACTACTGCTTGCATTGATGGACCTTGTTGACATTAAGGGTGGGAACAAGTTGGCATCTATGGCAACTGTAGACAAGGCTGGTCTCAAACACGTGCTGTTAGCACACGGTAACTACACGGGCCTGTATATACCGGATAAAGAGCTGATAAGCCCCACGGGTAAAGAAGTGATTCCTGTAGTCACTCAATACTCGGACAAGCACAATCTAGTCTTCTACGACAACAACAGGTCCATGCTCGGAACCTACACCGTGGTCATCCCCAAGACTGGGAAAGGTAACGGGAATGCGTACTTCATTCAAGAGGTACTGTTTGTCCCCGGGTACCAGAGTCTCAAGGTATTGAAAAGGGTAACCGGTGACATGTTTGAGTTCTGGGACATGGCCCTGGAAGTGCCAACGCACGTGGAGGCGCTTACGCCTTCCTTTCGACAGATTCAACCGTGTCAGCTGCTGCGCACCGATGGGCCTGGCCAGAGCAATAATAATGAGGGGCTGGCTTCACACATGGAAGAGATACACCCGATGTGCTGTGTGCTAGACACGGCCTCAGTGGGTACCAATCGTGAGACTAGTGTAGATTGGTTCACCGGAAACCAACTCGTATGCAATCTGAAGCGCTTTCAATGTGAGAACGGGGACAATCCAGCTGTCTTCTTTAAAAGGAGCGGGAAACGGGTGAACACGGTTCCTGTTGTCGTTTTGAGAAAGGACCAATCTCGGTCCTCCACACTTTACGTGTCTACAACTTTGCGGTTTTACAGAGCACTTAAACACTGTTGCGTAAAGGGCAACGGGGAGCTCGTGGGTTGCTGGAATGACACTCTGAAGGAATTGGAAAGGGAGAGCTTCATCACAGGACCAGACATGTATCAGGAGATACACAATCTCGCCTTGATAGCATTCATCAAGCGTGTAAATGCTAACAGCTGGCGCAACCACATACCCAAGCATGTGGAGAGTATGATCACAGACCCCATCATGGTCGAGGTGGTGGAATTGGGCATTAAGTTCATGGCAGACAAAATCCCCAACGCATTTGCCGCTGCAGAGCTATTGTATTGTCCAATAGACAAGGTGAGAGACTATCTTAAGGTGTGGACCATGTACTCATCTGACAATGTAGTTCATACTACCATAAGGAAGAGGCGTATCAGTGTGGTAGAGGAGCAGATGCGAATGGATTGGGAGGCCCTGATGCAACTCGTGTGCACGTACGCTCGAATTGCGTACGGTGACAATGAAGACAGAGTGGTCGCACTGAGGAAAGAGATGTTGCAATATCAGACTCAGGACGACGTAACCAAAGCCCAGAAGACCTGGCACGCTCTGGTTAAACACGCTACCAAGGATAAGGAAATGGTACAGCTGTCTGCCAACGCTAAGGTGCTTTTTCTAAAACTCTGCACGTATCACAATAAACTAAAAAAAGATACAACAAAGGTGGGAGAAGCGGCGGAGCGTTATAGCCCACAGAGTACAACGGCATCCTCACCTGACAAGGAACCCCGACAGGATGCTGAGTCTGAGGACACACTGGCTAGCAAGCACAAAGAGCAGCCTACCAATGTTGTTCTTAAGGAAGCTAAGAACAGCCTGTACGCTATTGTGACACCGGAAAACATTCCGCTTTCGAGATGGATCAAGAACATGTCTACTCTACTCCTATGTGAACCCTGGTTGAACGAAGATGAGATTAGGAGAGAAGCAGTTTGTACTCTCCTGGGATTGGACGACATGCTTCTGACCAGACACGGTGACATCCTTCGAGAGTGGGCAATTGACAATCGAGTCGTAGTCAATATACTTCAGCGCTACAGCCTACATGATAGGCTCAGTAAGGCTCTAGTCGATTGCTTAGAGGCTACCTCCACGGACAACTGGAGACGCAAGATATTCGAGTCCTTTAAAGAAAGGCAAGTGGTTGACCCACGTAAACCGAGGCCGAACCTGTACAAGAAAACACATGCTACCAAAGGTGTCGGTAAATACACTGAGAAGAAACACGGTCAAATGAAATCGGTGAAACGAGATCGATCGCATAAGCCTTCAGCGTCTAAGTCGTCATCTACCTCCGAGAGCAAGTCTCACATACGCCTGCCACGCAGACAACAGGATGCAGAGCATCATTGGATAAGTGAAGCGGAGGAAGTGAATAGTGAGGAAGAAGAGTCTCTTCAGGAAGATGATGAGGAGGAGGAGGAACTTTTCTACGGTGAGAATCTCCAGGCTACCATGAGCTATGATGAAAATCAGTCTGTTGACGAATACAACTCCAGTGACAGTTTCATAAACGACGGACCCCTGAGCGAGGAATCTGACAGTGAGGAGGATGGGACTGAGGATGTGTTATGTCAACAGGTTAAAAAGGGGGCTAGACTGGTCAAACGTAGAAAAGTTGCGAATGTTAAGAGGGGAGGCGGGTATAAACGTGAGTCCTGTTCAGAGTCTGAAGAAGAGCACCTAAGCAGTGGCATCACGGAAGAGACCCAGAAAGAGACTCAGGGGTATAAGCGCACATTACAATCTGATGATGATGATGATGATGATGATGATGATGACGATGTTGTGACCATCAACACCAAGGTGAAGCCTACTGCTAAACCTCGTGGGCAGAAACGCCGGTCTACCAAGAAAAGTGTGTCACAGTCGGAGTCTGAAGAGGAGCTCTTGCCTGAGGTGAGCAAACTCAAGGCGAAGCCTACTACTACTAAACCTCGTGGGCAGAAACGCCGGTCTGCCAAGAGTTTGTCACAGTCGGAGTCTGAAGAGGAGCGCTTGCCTGAGGTGAGCAAACCCAAGGCGAAGCCTACTACTACTACTACTACTACTACTACTAAACCTCGTGGACAGAAACGCCGGTCTGTCAAGAGTTTGTCACAGTCGGAGTCTGAAGAGGAGCGCTTGCCTGAGGTGAGCAATACCAAGGCGAAGCCTACTACTAGTAGTACTACTAGTACTACTACTAAACCTCGTCGGCAGAAACGCCGGTCTGTCAAGAGTTTGTCACAGTCGGAGTCTGAAAGAGAAGAACACGTAGGCTTATCTAGTGCTAGTGGGTATGATCATAAACGCACAGTACAGTCTGACTCAGATGAATTGTTGATCAAACCTAAGCACAAAGGTCACGGCAGGCCTGATGTGATAAAGCCTAACATCGGTGGCAAAGTGGTCAAAGTTAACCTGGATCTTGGAGACGAAACCTCTAGTGAGCACAAACGTGTCAAGTATACTAAGAATAAGAGTGTGTCCTTACAAACCGGTGACCAAGAGGTAGCGGAGGAGCGGAAACCGGGGCCAGGAAATAACTCACCAGTCTACTACCAGGAGTCTAAGTTTAAGGGCAGTCTTGCTACCACAAAATCCCGAAAGTTCATACAGGAGGAACCTGGTCACCGCGAGGCTAGTGTATCATCATCATCACCACCACCACCACCTTGGAGCCCTAGCACATCACCTGCTAAACCCAAGATTGTGCAAGCCCCGAGGCCTACCTCTCAACAAGAGGATAACTCTAATAATCATGAGCTAAGTGGACAGTGTGTCCGACACGAAGAGACTCTGAAACAACCCGCTGATACCGACACAGACTCCTCATCTAGTGAGTCTGATTTCGAAGTGGACTTTCAAGCTACAAACAGCACACCAGCAAGAGGTTTCTGTGATTCTGAAAATGGTTCTGATAGTGAATACATTGTTACTATGTGAGCATTGTTAGCCAAGCATGGATCATGTCTTCCAAAATAATGATGGAACGTAAGCCACGTGTACCCGGGCCCCAAAGTGTATGTATGATAAAGTATTTAGAAGGACTGGCCAACAGCGTGTGTGTGTCACAGTTAGAAGAGGCATGCTCCTCACGTGCACTGTCACCCAGGTATTCGAATCCTAGTTGTAAGGCACGGGAGTCCAAGCCTGCTAATGTGAATACTCTGGATAGGTATTTTGTAAAACAATAGTAGTGATCGTGATGTTATGTTATGTTCATGGTGTGTAATTGTAATAAAACTGTTAAAACACAATAAGGGTAAAGATGTCTTGTATTCCATCCCACACTTGGTCCCCTGAGGAGGGACGGATAGAGATAGAGATAGAGAGAGACCATAAACCATAGAACGG
>NW_023340204.1:0-4581 GCF_004916995.1 Morone saxatilis | reverse complement strand
TTCAGGAGGAGGAGGAAGAAGAAGAAAGAAGAAGAAGAAGAAGAAGAAGAAGAAGAAGAAGAAGAAGAAGGTGGCAGCTGTGAACAGGTGAGTGAGGTCCGACGCTGGGCGGTAAAAGGAGCAAACAGAAGGTTTATTGTCTCCTCTAAATCAGACTTTGGGTTAGTTACTGAAGTCACCGGTTCACAACAGGAGGTCCCCCCCCGGTCTAAAACCTAGTGTGTGTAGTTTCTGCCACTAGGGGTAAGAAAAGGAAGCTGATGATCGCCGGCCTGGTGCAACGCCGTCGCCGCGTGCCATGAATTGTTGTCGTCCACGTCCTGGCGTCATGTCGCCAGTCCAGCTTCTCCCGGCTTAGGACTTCCCCTTCAGTGTTCATGGTTCAGGAGGTTCTTACCGGACCCCAATTATCCACAAGTCTCCTCCTCCTCCAAAACAAACAGACAGTGCTGAATTAAACCACTAACACCACTGAATAAAAGCAGTTCCACCTTAAAACGCTGTTGGGCAGGGATGTAAAGAAATATTGAAAAATATCGTATGGCCATATTTTATTTAGCGACTTTGTAAAACAGTGTATTGATTTCTGTGGTTAGACCTCCAACAGCTGACAGTAGTAAACGGATGCACTGCTCTGGTTAACTTCTTTTAAACTCGTTCTTTACGCTACGACAGTTTTCCTTAAATATTACAATATATCTTCTTGCTTACAGTTTTCAATACATTGAACCGTAA
This sequence comes from Morone saxatilis, assembly GCF_004916995.1. Classification (NCBI taxonomy): domain Eukaryota; kingdom Metazoa; phylum Chordata; class Actinopteri; family Moronidae; genus Morone; species Morone saxatilis. The sequence continues at coordinate 3,846 of NW_023340204.1, read as the reverse complement.
CCTCGCCAGCTACTGTTGGGCTGCGGGCCGAGCTGCTGCTAACGTTAGCTCTGACCACCACCAAAGAACCACGAAGATCTGAACAGTGGATGGATAACAGCTAACAGGTCCTGTTAATGCTAATGATTATAGATTATTGATTTAACGTCTTCATTCTCTCTCTCTCTCTTCTCCACAGAGCTCTCTCGCCCTGATTGCCTTGTGTGTCCCGACTGGTTGATTAATCGATCACCTTCCTGTGACGTACCGCCATGTCGTCAAACATCAACATCTCCCTGGAGAACCCGTACGGCGATGTGACCATTCCCCGGGCCAAGCTCCGCCCCTCCGACGACATCGCCACAGTGATAGCCAATCCGATGGCTCTCAGCAGTAACGACGAGAACCCATACGGCGTGTCCAGCTCCGCCCCCCCACCGCCATACGTGGTGAAGGAAGCCGGAGGGGAGGAGGAGGAGGGGAGGAGCCGCGTCTGCTGCTACCGCTGCAGGAGGAGGAAGTGATGTCACAGCGACAGGAGGACTGTGATTGGCTAGGATTTATTTATTTCCTGTTTCCTTCCTTTCACCGAGGAAACAACAAAGGAAACAAGGAAGCAACTGAGGAAGAAAGAATGAACAGAGAAATAAATGAAGGAAAGGTCATGCAGTTGTTTCCTCAGTGGCGGCCATTTTGTGTCTCTAATCAGCTCAAAATTAAAAAACTTGAAGCTTCCTGTTGGAGTTTAAACATACTGAGTGTGTGAGCAGTCAGCGGAACCCGAGACGGAGACAGGCAGTAAAACTCCGTCCTGTGTCGGACCTGAACCCGAGGAGACATTTAAAAGACTTTCTTTTGCCACCAGACTCCATTAATAAAATAAAAACATTGATTTGAGCTCAGTTAGCAGCTAGCTCAGTTAGCAGTTAGCAGTAGCGGTAAGCTAACAGTTGAGGCAGGAAAAAACAGTAAATATATTTTTATAAAACAAAAACGAACTAATCACTTCCTGTCCTCCATCTGCCACCACAACAGTGACCTGGCTTCATCTTCATCTTCATCATAAATATAAAATCAGATTTGTAACATACAAAATGGCCGCCACTGAATTGTGACACCCATTAATGTTAATTTCTCTGCTGATGAAACGCTTTGATGCAATTTCAGAGATATTAGAATAAATATTCAGTTGTTATTGATTCATTATTGATTCAGATTTTTCATCAGGAAACATTTTGGAAATTATTTTAAATGAGTGTAAAATGAAATGTTTTTGTATAAAGTTTATAAATTTATGAAAACAGATTTTAGATTTTTGTTTATGATCATTTTATGAACACATTCTGCTAACGAACAACTTGTGAGGGGAGATGTTTTTGTACTTTATATATATTTTATATTTTAGCCACTGTTTCAGAAGAAATTATTATTTGTTTCAGGAAGTGTTGCAAAGTTTCCATAAAGTATTTATATTTTTTCATAACAATGACTTTGAACATTTTAGTATGAAGGAGTTTTAAAGTATAAATGCAAGAAAAAGTCTCTTTAGAAAATAATATGTGGAATCAAATGTGTTAATTGATATTGTTTGGTGTCACTGGGGATCATTATTGTATTAAACATATTAACACCATCTACTACCCATGATTCATTACTCATAACTATTTTACATGCAAACACTGACACTGAAACTCTTTAAATCAGAATTATTTAAATAATCACATCATATATCTGAGTTCTACTTGTGTTTTAGTTTATGATAATATAATAAATTTTTACAGCAATATTAATGTCTATATACTATATATATATATGGTAGTTTAGTATATATGTATATGTCTTTGTCTGTCCGTCTGTCTGTCGCTAGGCAACCTGGTCAGTCCACACTGAGCTGTAACCTGATAGGCCAACAGCAGCAGCCAATAGAAACCTGAGAGCAGGTCCACTTTCTATCGGCTGATCAGATTACAGATGAAATTGATTCTTTAACCTGCTGAACAATATTTCAATATGATTTAACTTAATATTATATTAAGTTGTATTGAATGTATTCTTTCCAGTTATTGATAAGTTATTAATTAATGTTAAACTGTGAAATCTGAATGTTTATTGTTGATATTTGTTTGCTCGTTGGACTGTTTTTATTCAACTTATAAACTGAATTTATTGTATCGACTGATATAATACTATGTTTCTATCAATAATAACAATTTTCTGTCACCCAGCTTCCGTCGGCCGAGAGAGGCTGAATTATTGATGAAGCTCTCTCTCTCTCTCTCTCTGGCTTCAGAGAGACAGAAGAACGGTTAGAACGAACAAACTGAGAAGAAGAGATAACCACAAAGAAGAAATAACAACAACAAAGAAAAACTGAAGGAATTTAAAGAGTGAAAGACAAAAGGAGAAGGAATAAAAGATCAAAAGAGGATGAGAGGAGACTGAAAACTGGAATAAAAGACGAAGAAGAAGAAATGAGAAACAATAAGAGTGGGCAGGATAGATAAACAAGAAGAAGAAAAAGAGAGGGAATAAAAAGGAGGAAGAGGAGATGTGATGTGAAGAAACAGGAAGAACAACAAGGTAAGTTTCTGTTTCCTTTCGAAATCTGACCAATCAGAGTGCAGCAGGTAAAGATCTGTTATAAAATCGTCTGATTGGGCGATTTCTATCAACACGAACAGGAAGTACCGTTAGCTTTGTACCGCTACATCATTTATTGGCTAAAACCAACAGAATCAGAATACATAAGTTAGTATCATGGATCACGTTAGCTAGGGAAGCTAACATTAGCCAACTAATATAACCTTTCAGGTAGTATTTAGCTAGCAATAACGTTAGCAATCAATCTAAAACTATCCAGGCACGCTGATTAATGTTATCCGGCGCCAGCCGACAATGTAGCCTGAACAGCCCCAGGAATCTGGATGAAGCTAGCTGACGTTAACTGCTTGCACTGCAGGCGGCTGGTGATGTCACCAAAAACTGTACGCATCATCACTGAGCAGCAACCACTGCAGTTCCTCTGACGGCCACTGGAGGCTGCCAATCAATATTAACATCTATCAATATTCTTCCAATGATTCCAACTCTTTCTCTTGTCATCAGGAGAAAATGTCTGACGACATAAAAAAAGAAGAGGAAGAGGAAGTGACCTGTCAGCCACTTCCCCCACCTCCCCCCTCTGTTGCCATGGAGACGATGATGTCACTGAGGAGGCAAGACCTGGTGTGCATCGTGTGCTTTGGCAGCTACGACCTGGCTACACGGTTACCACGGCGACTGCACTGCGGCCACGCCTTCTGCCAGGCGTGTCTGAAGAGATTGGACACGGTCATCAACGAACAGGTGACATCATCACCACTCACCTGAGAGCACAAATACTGCAACATTCAGAGCACAAATACTGCGACATTCTGAGTACAAATACTGCGACATTAAGAGCACAAATACTGCGACATACAGAGCACAAATACTGCGACAGACAGTACAAATACTGCGACATTCAGAGCACAAATACTGCGACATACAGAGCACAAATACTGCAACATTAAGAGCACAAAAACTGCAACATTCAGAGTACAAATACTGCGACAGACAGTACAAATACTGCGACATTCAGAGCCCAAATACTGCGACATTCAGAGCCCAAATACTGCGACATTAAGAGCACAAAAACTGCAACATTCAGAGTACAAATACTGCAGCATTCAGAGTACAAATACTGCGACATTCAGAGTACAAATACTGCGACATTCAGAGCACAAATACTGCGACATTCAGAGCACAAATACTGCGACAGACAGTACAAATACTGCGACATTCAGAGCCCAAATACTGCGACAATCAGAGCCCAAATACTGCGACATT
>NW_023340203.1:0-2999 GCF_004916995.1 Morone saxatilis | reverse complement strand
TGTGTGTGTGTGTGAGCGCGTGTGAGTAAAAGAGATTGTGTGCACATGTGCAGGCATGTGCTTCTCTTTGCGCATATATATGTCTTTCTGTGGGTGTATATTTCGGCACATTCACGCATGACCATGTCCTTGTCTGTCTTTCCATTACAGTAGGTGAATATGTGTTTGTGTGTGTGTGTGTGTGTGTGTGTGTCTGTGTGTATTCTAGCGGTGTGTGTGCAGGGTCTCGTCTGGGGGTAGTGAACCAGTTTGGGCTAAATTGGGAGAGACATATGTGGCTCTGCATAGAATGTCTTTTCAAAGGCATCCTTTTATCTTTGGCCTCCTTCATAACCAATGGAATCTGCCTGCAGAGCTGCTGTAGAAGTTTTTGATTATTTCACCGCACTGTCATCTCTGATGGGCCTAAAGATTAAACCTAGCATCTCTCAAGTTGCTCTATTTATACTAGACAGAGGGAGATAACATTCGGAAAGTTTGGGGGGTTTGAATATTAGGTTAGGCATGCAGACATAAAAGCTTTTCTTGCTGTGTGTTTGTGTGTATGCATGTCCACCTAGAAAGATAAAAAAAACATAGGCCAAAGTTGATTGACACATAAGAAGATGAAAGCACTACACCGCCTGGGAAACAAAAAACAGACAGCTCGTCACTGTGCGTCTGTGTCTGAGTGTGCATGTTCTTCTAAAACCACAGATACAGATGAAAGGTGGAACGCCATGTTGGGCAGCACAAAAACAAGCACATGAGAAACTTCTTACCATTCCTGCAAGAGAGTCACATATAGTGTGTCTGCAAACATTAGGATTTTTTATTTTTTTTTATGAAATACATTTTTTACAGCAAATACAGTCTACCTGGCTTTTGGTGTCGAGGACCCCCCGAAACAGAACAGAATAATCATTCTTATACATTCTCTCATTGGTGTCATTTCAAGTCAATGATAGTGTAATTTAAATATTACCAATTTATCTGGGGACCCTCTGGGACCCCGCCAAGGACCCCAGGATGAGAACCAAGTCTGTCTTACAGTAAAGTAAAACCACCTTGTCCATCCATTTACAGTGTTCCCTTCCTAACACGATTCTAATGTGAGTTAGGACAATTTGGACACTTTGTTCCGTGCAAAAATATATTCTAAAATTTAGCTAAAATTAAGCTGTCTCAATAAGCTGAATCATCAAGTGGGCACCTTCATAGTTACATTCTCTGTAATAGTTTTTTTTTAACAGCCAACAGCAGACAGATAAGAAGAAAACAAGGGAGAAAGATTATAAAGTGCTAAAATTGTCCCCACCCAGACTTGAAGCACATATGCTGTTCATGGTCAGCGCCTTAACCCCTAAGCTGCCAGGGCACCCAAGCTACACAGCCTCACATGAGCCTCAGCTGGACTTTTAAAAGCATTTTTGCTCAGAGCGAAAGATGCAGGTTATGTCACCTATATTGCAGTAAGAGAGACATTTGGACATGGACATGCAAGAATTAAAATAGATTTGAAACTATGATTTAATCGTAATGCTCTGTTGGGGGTGCTAGAGACCCAGAGCCCTACCTCACCAGCTCAAAAAAACATACTTTACATTGTCTTTTTCCATGACTTTCGCTGATGTTACAAGAATTGCATATAAAGTCTGCTACAGAAAATGACCCATAACTTCTGTTTCGACCCCAGCTGTAAAAGACGCTTTAATACTCTGTAAATAAGTTTATAAGGAGTGCAGTCTAGACCTGCTCCATTTGAAAAGTATCCTGAGATAACTTCTGTTGTGATTTGTGCAATACAAATAAAATTGTTTCTGTTTTTAAATTTTCTCGTATTTCTCTTTGATTGGTGTTGGCAGTATTTTTACAACAGTGCTGTCCATTCCCAAATCCTAGATAAGTCTATTTCAATTTATAACAGTCCGTACAAAAGAGGCCAAGCATGGAGTTAGACCTCTCTTGTTTCCTGCCGCTATGTAAAATAAAACGGTCCTTTTTTTAACTGTGAAGGACTGTTTGGCAAACAAAATGATAATACATATGTTCATGTGTGGCTCATAAAACATATAAACACATAAAATATGCAATTATTCCTTATTTGGTAAAATAATTAGGGTCCTATTTTGTAATCTGTCAAAAAATATGGCAAAAGGAAGGCTCACTTATTCAATACTTTTGTACATGTTAGGTTTTAATTGGGCAATTATGAGCATTTTAACACATACAGCAGTGGGGTCTAAGGGACCCTAAACAATGAGGAAGTAAAGCCAATGTCAACAAATCACAATACTAATACTAATGTATGTGTAATGTACACTGATCAATATTGCCTTTAACAGATGTATGGTCTTTTAAAAAACAAAAACAGAAGTCCTTCTATTAAATCTCATAGGTGGTTTCCTTTTGCTTTCGACTGTGGTCATTTATTATCCCAAATGATACCCCAGCATTGACTTGAGGACTTGTTATATGTCTGCAGTCAGCTCTTTACCGTGGATGTCACTTGAGAGGTTAAAAACATGAACTGAATCTTAGTTAACCTGCTGTGTGGCTGGGTGATTCCAGGTGTTGTGCCACCTTGCGGTTGCCTGCGGTACTGCAGTTCAGTATAATCCACAGTGGATTACCACTGGGTAATGCTCCCACGATTAAAAAGGATTTTCTCTCCGGGGTTTTAATGAGAATCTCAGCAGTGTTTGTAGTGTTGACCGCACTGTGGTTTCTGTCAAACCTGGTGCCTTGCATGTGTGTCAACTCAATCGAAGTGTGTGTGTGTGTGGGTGTGGGGGGGTGTGTGTGTGTGTGTGTGTGTGTGGTGTGTGTGTTGTGTGTGTGTGTGCGTGTGAATTGATACCCTATCTCCTAATGTCTCTATTTTTCCTTTCTTCTTGGTACTTTTATTGCACTTCTGTTACATAACGTAGAATTAAGCTGACGGATATGGAGGTAAAAATTCAATAAAAATGAAATGAGATTTTGGTATGAAAATAAATAAATAAATAAACTGATAATCT
>NW_023340202.1:1630-3040 GCF_004916995.1 Morone saxatilis | reverse complement strand
CAGATACCCTAATGAGCCGCACGACGGATTGTTTATTTAAAAATCAAGCGCGACCCGAACCGAGCCTTTGGTCCCGACCATCGGCAATCGCCGAGCGGGCTGGGAAATGTCCCGGTGCTCCCGATGGCCAGTCCGTCACTGGGTGGGGGCATGTCCAGAGGTGCCATGGACTGCTAAAGGTGTTCCATACTGTTATAAGGCAGATGTTTTAATGTTGAAGAAAATGTTCACACTGCTGCTGTTTCGCTCTTTGACAATTGGTGGTGTCGCTGCCACACTTGGGTCGCCAGACACTCTTAGTTCCTTGAGTTAGTTATCCAGTTGTGGATTTATCGAAAGGTTTGACAGTACTCTGTTTCCTCACCTTCCTTTGTCCTTTTTGGTGTTTTTGATGTTTTTTGTCTTCTCTTGTTTTGGGGTATTTTTCTTTTATGGATCCAGACTTCTGTCTTATTGTTGTGGGGACAACTCCATTTTTTATTTCACTATTTTTTCCGGCATATGACAGCTCTCAATCTCATCTCAGTCAACGCCAGGGGTCTTAACATTCCACACAAAAGGACCACTGTACTAGAATTTCTTTGTAAGAAAAATATAGATTTTGCTATGATCAGGAATCATATTTATTGTGTAAAGACGTGGTTCGATTAGCCAATACGTTTTATCACCCTATTGCAACTTCATCTGCAGCTACAAAATGGAAAGGAGTAATGGTACTGTGTAAACGCAAACTAAAATTTGATGTGATTGGCTCCTGGGCGGATGATGCAGGTCGGATAGCCATTGCCAAGATTTGCATGGATGGGAAAAACATTGCACTTATTTCTGCTTATGCCCCTAATGCATTTGATGGCACTTTTTTTGAACTACTAACTAAATCCTTGCTTGATTTCACAGGATTTCATTTAGTTCTAGGGGCAGATTTCAACGCAGTGTGGGACAGCAGCATGGACAGAACAGGTGGCAGTGAGACTAGGGACCAACGTCTTGCGTCTGAGGCATTGCGCCAGTGGGCATGGTCGACATCTGGCGTTTGTTAAACCCTTCTTTAAAATACTTTTCATTTTACTCAGGGAGACATAAATCCTTTTCAAGATTAGATTTTATCTTTGCCTCAAAAGATTTATTTCAAAATATTCAAAATGTGTATTACATTCCGGTTACCTGGTCTGATCACAAACCAATATATTGTTCGGTCACTGTTCGTCCGTCTTCCACTAAAGCCCCCAGGTGGCGTTTCAATTCTTCCTTACTGCGAGATGAAACATTCAAAGCTCAGTTTGAAACAAATTTTAGCAAATTTTTGGAATTTAATGTCGGCTCTGTTTCTGATCCGAGGATACTTTGGGAGGCGGTGAAAGGCTTTATAAGGAGTAACACCACTTTATACGCTTCAACACGAAACAAGGA
>NW_023340202.1:0-1557 GCF_004916995.1 Morone saxatilis | reverse complement strand
TTTAAATCAGGCCAAGTGTAATGCTCAACTAATATACTAATAATAATATACTACTAATATATGTGATTGAGGAGTGGTTGAATAAAAATGAACCAGGACTCTAAAATGAAAACAAGGAAATAAAAGACAAAAAATAACTTAACAATTTACCAACAATTGTTGAACTCCAGTGAATGTTTCTCTAATTAATCATAATTTTATGGCATCATAACAACACTTATCTATAAGCAATAGCGATAAAAAAGAAAGAAAACAGAAAGAAAGTTTATGGATTAAATTTACTCATATAGACAAATCAACATCTGATAGCTATTTTACAGTAATGCCAAGAACATTGCAATCCAATATGTCCTTCAACCTAAATGGGCAAGTGACTCCTCAGAAGACGCCATAGATCCATAAAAGTGTTGTTGGTTCTTCTTATTTTGGCACTGCTCTTTCCTTTGGAAAACACCTTAATAACTGCACTGTACTATACCACTGTATTTCATCGATTTTTAAAAAATAATTTCTGCCATCTTCTTTGGGAAATATATTTATATATATTATATATCCACTCATTTATCAAAACTAATTTCCTATCCTGACAAAACTAAAGGCCTGTATGGCTGACATTAGGTATGGATTCATGAGGTTAGTAATAAACAATAAGACGTCATTTGCATATTAGTTTTATATGTAATAAGATCTTAATAATATTTTCTTGCTGTGGTTCGCTAATGGTATGCATTTTATTTATAATTCATTAACAGTTGTTTTACTGTACAATTATATTTTGCATGGCCATTGTAATAATGCTTATCATCATACAGCATCAAACAAAATAGGCCAAAACGAAAGGAAGAAAGAAAGTTTATACACTATGCCTCAATGACTTTATGGAACAGGGAAATCTACTTCTGATATCTATTTCATAGAAATGCCGGGAACTTTTCAATCCAATGTGTCCTTCACCCTTTAGACAAAGTCACTAAGTTCACTAGGTAAGTGATTTATCATATCCACCATAAAGATGTTGTCAGTTATTGTTATTTTGGCACTGAGGTTTTCATTGGAAAAGCCCTAAATAACTCTTATTCGGGGTGTTACAGTGGCAGGTTATTCATGGATTCAGTTAAATAGTACACATATTCTTGTTGTCTGGTAAAAAAATGAATTTTTCATGCAGATTGTATTTATGTGCCTTCTTTAGATGGCCTGGATCTTAAAAACAGGGAGTGTACAAAGTATGTATGTACTCAAATGGAGTGTCTGACCTGCACTGTTGGATGAAAACAACATATGTAATTCACTTATTTATTATCTTTGATAAGTGATTCATCAGAGGCCGCCATAGATCCATAAAGATGTTGTTATTCTAGCACTGAGGTTTTCATTAGAAAAGCCCTAAATAACTCTTATTCGGGGTGTTACAGTATATAAGTGACCATTTTGAGTGCCAAAATTTCAATGCTTGCACCAACACAGTGTGGTGCCCCTTTAAACCATTGTAAGCCCTACAAATGCTGCCACTGAGTTAACCATAGTACTAACACAGTATAAATTAGTGTGCTCAAA
>NW_023340201.1:0-4250 GCF_004916995.1 Morone saxatilis | reverse complement strand
CGTGTTAATATTCATTTTTGTATTTGAATGTTTGAAGGAAAGAAAGATCAGAAGTGTTTAATGTATGCAGATTCTGTGACTTTAAATTATTTCAATCATGTCTATAAACAAATAATGCTGGTTTGATTTTGGCTGGTAAAAGACAAATAATCATGTTGTTTAGTCCAAATGAAGTTCGAGTTCTTACAGTTTCTATGTATGTTGGACTCTGCTAGTTGTTCAATTCTACAGGACACATAAAAGTCAACGCCTGTGGAGCTGTTTTCCCACGTTATTATTCTATGGATTATGTCTTGTTGTTATCATTTCTTCTGTTCCTAATTTGTTCTGTGTTATGTCCTTTGCTGTGTATGTGTCTTTTCCTGCTCATGTCAGAGCATCCACTTCACGTGTGTCTCAGACTGTATGATTATGATTTTTGCTATTATCTGTTGTGTATGTTATATATTCTGAGTTTGATGTATTATCTTTCTTCTGGATCTGATCTTCATTTAGTTTTTTTCAACTTTGATTTAAGTGATAAAACTCGTATGATTTGAAGTGGTGGAGCAAGAGCTGGACAATTGCGTCTGGAAGTTTTAGGAAGAAGATCTATAATATTTAATTTATACATGTTAAGAATGGAATCTTGTCCAGTACTGCCACGTATTGATGTAGCTCTATTTCAGGGGCGCGATCTAGAAAATTTATGGATGGCCGAGAGAGCAAGGCAGGAATTTGTGAAGGGTGGCAACATATGGCAGACGTATATAAACTGAATTTAATCACAGTTATCACAGTTTGATGACAAATAGTATGTAAACACTACAAAAGGGCACGGGCTGCCATTTACAAACTCATACAGACAAACTTAATCTCATTCAATCAATGTGTTGCATTTGAGGTTTCATGTGAAAACAGTTCATATTAGGAATAAGTGAGCATACAATGTGATCTCACTTAATAGGAGATAGAAGTATGGTAACACTACTGTAGGTGGGGCATTATCACAGGAAAGGCATTGAGGTAAAACACAGGTGATGAGTGGCAGATGTGTGAGAGGGGAAGCAAACAGTTTTTGATTGTGTCAGAGAGGCAGCGTTGCAGGCAGCATTTGGACAAGAAGAAACTATCCAAAGAACAACTTACCCATGAAGATCTATGGACTGAGCTGTACTAAGGTGAGCATCAATACACTGTGGAAATAAATGGGTCACGGCACTCAAACAAGCTACTGGACATCGCTTTTATTGTTCACTCAGAACACACATTCTCCCCATTTGTCCCTCAGTAGCTTCAACTATTTTTTTTACTATTTTTTTTACACCATTTACACCAGTGTCACATTTTAAACTTTTCTTTCTCACACTTTAGGTTTTATTAAAGGTGATATCACATTTTCTCAGTTGCCAAAACAAAGATAAATACAGAAATGTAAAGTGCAGATTGTGTTGAGGTCATCATTTTAACAGCTTTGTAAAGGCTCACCAGTGAGCATAACATGAAGTTGTCCTTCCTATAACAGCTGAATGCGGCGATTTCCATGTTGCTCAGCAAACCGCTTCACAAATGTATCTAGATCTAATGCTTTTGTGCGTTTTGATTCAATGCTGAGTACAGCCAAACTCCATAGTCTCTTTTCTGTCATAGTAGACCGCAAATAAGTCTTTCTGAGCCTGAGAGATGAAAAACTTTGTTCACAGGATGCACTGCTCACAGGTAAAACAACCTGAACAACTCATAAAAAACATCCTGGTATGGTTTCAAAAACTGAGTGAACTCCATTAGAGTGGTAGGACTCTCCTTTCCCCCTTTTTTCTGTCTAGTACTCTCCTCGTCTGATGTAACTCGTGTTTGAGATCCTCAATGTTTGAATCATAAGCTTCAGCCAATAACAGAACAGCCTCCTCTCTCAAAAANNGATTTAGTGCCTGGACACCCTGCATAATGTTACAATTTGTGTTAGAAAATCTTCTCCCTATTTCTCCAATCATGTGATCCAGAACTGGATAGTACACAGAGACACAAAAAGTGTGTTTGCTATCTGGAACTACATGCTGTCCCAAGGTGGAGTGGATGACAGTATCCTGAAGCACCTTTGTTGTCTGTCTTGGCCTCTTTGGTTTTCGCTGAGTTGTATCAATGTTACTTGGTTGACATAAATCAAGTGTGGCACTCCACATTTCCTCAAAAGAGGCTTGACTACGGTACTGGACCAGTGTCTCTTTAAGTGCTTCAATAAGTTCAACAGCCTTAGCATAGTCCACTGTTTTAGACTGGAGCATGTCTGATACAAATGTGGAGTCCCTCAGGACCTTTCTGAACAGAACAAGAGATCCAGCAAAATTCAGATCAGTTTGAGCCAATATCCCTGTTGCTTCAACAGCTCTTTGTGGATGCTTCTCAGATGCCATCTCTTCAAGCAGCGGTACTATTGCAGGCAACCTGTCCATAACATTGCCACATGCTGTGTGCCTACAGGCCCAACGTGTATCACTTAGCTGTTGGAGTTCCCTTGGTGCTCCATCAAACATCTCCCGCTGCACTTCCAGCCATTTGTTATGTACATAAGACCCAGACATGAATCCATACAGTCGCTCCAATAATGAGAAGAAGTTTCCTGCATCTGCCACACTTTTTACAGCGTCGACTATAACGAAGTTCAAGCAGTGTGCACTACAGTGAACGTAGAAGGCATGTTTGGCTGCTTCTTTTATTTTTGCTTGAACACCTGCATGTGCCCCGCGCATCCCTGCTGCCCCATCGTAGCCCTGGCCTACAAGGTTTCTCTTGTCCTCCAGCCCATGCTTCTCAAGGAAGCAGATCATGTTGCCACTCAAGGCGGCAGCATCCAGGTGTTCTGCCACTTCAAACTCCAGAAAGCTTTCATGAACCACACCGTTGTAAAAAGATCTCAGAACAAATGACCTTTGCTCTTTTTTCTGAACATCTTTAGTTTCATCAACAATAACTGAAAACTGCTCGCTCGTTTTAACTTCCTGGATGATTTCCTCTTTGACCATTGCAGCCAAGCACTCAAGTATTTCATTCTGTGTTGTTTTACTCGTGTATTTTGCATTTTTAGCTTGTTGTTCGAGTCTTTTTTTAATGATGGGGTTATGGTTACCCAGCAAGTCTAACATAGACAGAAAAACAGCCTTTTTCTCTGAGTGGAGAGACTCCCTGTGACCCCGCTGTGCTATGTTTTCTGTGGCTGTTTGAACTCAAATTTCAGCTAATGTTTTAATGTAGTATTGATTTTCAGCCACCTGCTTCTTTTGTTGCTCATCCATTAGTCCAAACATGGAGGTATTTTTATCCATCATCTTCTTGTTCTCTGTCCGTGCAAACATTGCATTTACATGGCCTTCAGATCTGGCATGAGAACAGAAACCACTGTCTTTCATTGGAGCCTTTTTCCAGTTACGATAACCCTCGAATGAGGTGAAAACAGTCCTTGGAGCATCGGGGAGGGAAAATGCCTGCAAGCAAAACAGTAAGCTGCATCTTTGGATTGTGAGTATTCGAACCAGGGAGGAGATTTGTACCAGTCGCTGTGGAAGCTTCTCCTGGCTCCTCCCTGGAGGCTCTTAGGGAAACTCTGGCGCATTGGCTGCACCGGCACCTCACACCTGGACTTGGAAAGATTCAACCTGCATTACATCTGAACTAATTCTACAATATAACAACTAGTAAAAACAGAATCAGTTTGGAACGGTCATTGATAAGTTCTAACCATCAGACTGTGTTTAACACACACTAACAGCCTGGGAGAGGATTTTCAGCTTCATTTGGTTCATTTGGGAATTGAATCTGAGCAATAGATCTAAAATACATTGGACACAAAATATTCAAACTCTGTCCCCATCTCATCACACTTTCACACTGACAAGTTTCCCCAATTCTTCATATTTCAGCAAACCTGAATATTTGTATTGATTTGAAGAAGTCTAAGCAATGTCTCTTAAACACACTTCTAGCAAAATGTCCGTCTTTGTCCTTTGTTGTTCTTCTTCATATGTAACTTAGTAAACTCTGCAGCAACAGTTTCCATCCCATGTGGACCAGCTCCACTGGAGATAGTAGTGATGGCTCAGGCACTCTCCTTTCCCTTTCACTGTCTGAGCCCTGCACCTTCTCTTGTCTCTCGCTTTCTCCCTCCTCCTCTTGGTGATGCTCTCCCTCCTCCTCCTGTCCCTGGTCGCCTTGTATTCTCTCTCTCCTTCCACCTCTTCTTCTCCTCTATCTTGCTCAGTTGTTCATTTTCTATT
>NW_023340200.1:0-2096 GCF_004916995.1 Morone saxatilis | reverse complement strand
ATGAGCTGCAATTTTCTGATGTTAAACTCAGAAAAAAACGAAATTCTTGTACTTGGCCCCAAAAACCTCAGAGACTCACTGTCTAAAGATATAGTTACTCTAGATGGTATTACTTAAAATCTGAATACACAAAATAAAAGTTGTTAATTTTATGACTGAAGCTGTAAAACTGAATTATATCTGCTCTTTTTTTAAATGTCTCCATGTTCAGATATTCTCTCTGTTATTGTTGCTGCATTATTTCTCTGAATAAAGATTTTAAAAAAAGATTCAGTATTGATCAGAGTCTGCAGTGGTGAACAGATCAATGACAAAATATTTCATCTCAAACCTTTAAAGACGCTCAGAGATGTGAACTCAGGTCCAGTTTCAGTCAAAGTAAAACCAGATCAGCACCAACAGACCCCCGACAGAGACCCACCCTGACCAGCTGCAGCATTAAAGATATGAATGCATCAGTAATCATTATGCAATAATATATCATATCTATTTATACTGAAATATCAGTCTGCTTAGTGAGTACTTTTACTTTTGATACTTTTAAACTTTTACAATAACTATTAAGAGATTAAGAACAAGTACAGTACATTTTTTTGAAAGTTCAAATATTTTAAAAATTAAATATTTATTCATCAATATAATACAAAAACAAATAGTTAAAAATAATGTACTTGCCTTTCAGAGCTTCCATACAGAGCAAAATAAATCCATATTACACTTTTAAATGGAGTGTGATCAGTCTAAGAATGAATAGATCTTTACAGAATACAATGAGCTATAAACAATCAATATTTTTTCAATAGGCTAATTGATGCAGGTGGGGCGGGAAGGCTGGCCCGTGTGGTCCGATCCAACAGACAAGCTACTGTAGCTCAAACTGCTGTATATAATATATGTATTAATAATACATTAATATATATTATGAATATTAATATAATATATATATATATTAATATATTATTAATAACAGTAGCTGTAACTGTAGTTTTAGAGAATGAGGAGCAGTTCCCTGTTGCGTCCAGCAGGCGGCGGTAGCGTTTATTAACAAACCCAGCAGCCGCCATTTCCCCGGAGCGGAAGGAGGAAGAGCAGAAGGAAACATTAAAGTGTGGAAGTAAAATCAAACATTAATCTGAGATTGTTAATCTGAGATTGTCGGTGATGGAGGTTCCCGGACCGGACAGCGACTGGAGGAGTCCTCAGTTCCGACAGAAAGTGGTCGCTCAGATGTGAGATATTCCCGCTCCGTCGCTGTTCTGGTTCTGTTGCGTTAGCCTCGGGAGCTAACGCTAGCTGCTCGGCAGGAAGCAGCGTCACCGACGAACTGTGCTTAAAAAACTGCGAATTAAGAGCCAATTATGAAATATGTCACTTGGCACTAATCGATAAAAATACCTGAATACACACTGAGGGAGGGTCGGGTCCATTCTTTAATTCGGCGAACTTAAATGTAATAAAATAATTCTGTGTGGAAATCAAATTTAATTATTAGCATTGTTAGCTGCTAGCTACCGTTAGCTCTTACTTTGTTTAATGCTGCACATTTATTATAAACACTAATATATTTATATATTTATTTATTTATTTATCTGTTCTTCACACACATTGTCTTTAATAATCAGATTTAACGTCACATTGTGTGTTTGACGTCGACATATAACGAAGTTTAACTCGTTAAAAACAACCGTTACCTTGAGTGGAGCATCAGTTAAATATAAGTTTTATACTAAATAATAATAATATAATATAATAATAATATAATAATAATAAGGTTAAAGGAGGAATGCCTCGGTGTGTGATAGGATATGAGCTCTGAGTCTGCATTATTTACTTTATTTGTTTGTTTTTAAAACATTTTATTTTTCATTCATCCTGAAGGATTATTATTGTTTAATAAAGCTCAATATTTAAAATATTTAAAATATATAATCAACAGCAACTTTTACAAACCTTGAAAGCCAAACTGTTTCCCAGTTTAAAAAAAATTCAAATAAAGTTTCTCTCCTGTTAAAACCGGTAAAATAATGTTTCTGAGCAGCAAGTGAAAAACGTTATTTCAGTCAATAGTCTAACATAAATATATCTATCTATCTATC
>NW_023340199.1:0-2829 GCF_004916995.1 Morone saxatilis | reverse complement strand
TGGGAGAACCCTCGTAGTAGCGAGTCTTGATACAGCTTGTTTTCTGAATGAAGTTATGATTGATCAGGGCCTTGCTAATTAGTTCATAGTAAAGTAAGAAGGCCTTACTATGGGGCAGCAGCATCACTTTATTTTGCATTTATAGGCGTCTTTGCGTTGACTTTGTATGTAATCTACTCGGGCGAATAATGTTATCCGTGTTTAGTGGGAACACAGCATAAGTAAGCTTCAACTGTACTGAAGTGACAGAAAAAACTTTCTTTCTGTCTTGAAATTCAAAGATTTTATTATTATTCACCAAAATCTCTCACTGATTATTTCATGAAAAAAACGGTATTAAGACTGAAGTTGAAGTACAAGCTGGGGAGTATTTACCTGTATTTATAGGTGTCTCAGCCATCACACACTGTAGCGATTGCAGATTGTAAAGCTTCAAAGAATCAGAAATGAAGTAACATGTTCCGTTCTCCTGAGCCAGCCAAAAAAAAAAAAGAAAAAAATTATTCTCAGATGATTTTGCCCAGACCTCCCAGACATCAGGACTTTACATCAGGAAATGTAAACACCTTCATCAACAGCCCACAGCAGAGCATGTTAACAATGGGTTTGAAAAGCCATGCTGTGATACTTCAAATACAGGAGGGCCAGTGGGAAGTTTGCAAGACCAGAAGTTGACACTGATGTAACAACTTGACAACCTGGGTTCATGACAATTTGTAGCTCTATACATGACGTAATGGGACAGATAGCTTTGAGATATGATTGCAGGGCCAATGGTAATTTGAGAATTGGTGGGCTTTAGCAATGAAAACATTAGTTAATAACTCATTTATTCAATTCAATATGCAAATAATTTTGCAATATAGCATAATCAACCTTACAGGAAAAAGAATAATGATCTACAGTAGTATCGTACCAATTAGCATCCTTTGAGGAAGTACTAGTGACTATGGGGGTGTGACGCAGTGAGATGACACTGTTCGATAAACAATAGTGCCGGCTGCAAAAGAGTTTAGCGTAGATACTGCTAGCATCGGTTACTGTAGGTGAAAATTATACATTTATACCCCATGCAAACTGCATGTTCTTTGCCTTGAACTATATGGGATTAGCCTAAAGTGGGCAAGTCTGCAAAAGGGAGACTTGTGGTTACCCATACAACAATTTTCATTCAGATATCTTGAGGTCAGAGGTCCAGGGATCCCTCTGAAAATGTCAAAAAGAATTTAGTGTTATTTAGCTCCCTTCATGACCATGCCATCGTTGGTACCAATGGATGCAGTTTAGTTTTCTAGTTTCGTATAATACCTGCACTCTACCTTTAAAACGGAGCCCACTACAGCCTCTAAAAGAAGTGGAAGAGGGACGGCATTTGGGTGACCAATTAGATTTTAGGGGTGGTCAGGGCCCCTGCATGTAAACATATATTTATCTGAAAATGTTTTACTTTGATTATCCAAAGATTACACAAAATTGTAACACAAATACTGACGGCATTAAAGTGTGCAGGGAGGAAAAGGAAATCCCCAACAGTTTATCATGTCTCTTACAGATGTCGGCCTGTAATTATGACAGTACCAGATAGCAATAAAAGCCTCAGACGGAAATGTTTGTCATATCATTGCAACCTTCAGTAGGATATCACCGTTTTGGTTTCTTTTTTAACTTTAATCTTTAACCTTAGAAACAGAATCACATACTCATAAAGCAGATGGAAATCAATCAGGTGTCATTCAAATGAGAACAGCAGTGGCATGTGACCTGTAAAGCAAAGAAGAAGAAAACAAATTAATCCACAATCCCAAATAAGAGCAGGAAGAGGAAGTTGGAACACATGTGAGCAGACCTCAGCTCATTCTGGTGTCAGATTAAATGAGACTCAATCACTGAGTTCTGGCTCATTTATTGGCATCCTGTAACCACAAAGTACACAGGCCACATTATGGTCTGTGGGCGGCCTTTACCTATGTTTGTGTGTGCATGTGTTTTAGTTTTTTGTCTTTCACTTCTGTACGTGGCGTTTCAGAGCACATTTGGTTCACATATGGCCTCAAGGTGAGCCCCCCCCCCAAAAAAAATACACACATGCATACTGTACCCACACACATGTCCCTGTGATTACTCTGAGGAGCTTGAAGTAAAAATAAACTCTCTTCAGCTTTGTTCATACTAACCTCTGATTTATAGTATTAAAGCTGCTCTAATTAATATTTATATACGTATTGTGAAAGGTGTCACTCAAAGTCACACACTGCAAGCTTTCATTAAACGCATTTCTAGCAAAACATACCTGATGAACCCATGCTACCTAAAGTTAGCAATTAGCTGGAAAAAAAGCACTGGGTGTCACTTTACTTATTACTCCCTGCCAACAGTAATTAGTTACACTACTAGTTATATTACTCACAAAATTACTAATTTTGTCCTTTCTCCCCAAAATTCAGACTAACAACAATTAAAATCCAGTTTTGTTTGTTAAAATCAAAGTAATGAAGTATTTTCAGCTTCTGAATGTAAGCATTTCCATTTTCCAAACTAGTTTCCTCCACGATTACAAAACTAAATCGAAGGATGTGATTGGATTGTTGGATTTCAAATTAGTAGGGGGTTCCTCCATATCTGCTGAATGTGTAAATAGCTACAACAACTGCTAATACAATAGCCACTTTAGCCGTAACAACTTTGTATGGTGACATTTACAAAATGATTTTTTGGCCCTGTAATTATTATTTAAATTATCTATATAACTCTACATATCTACACACACACACACACATTTGAGCGGTCTTTCGTCAGACACGTACTATACGTCCATGGTCCACATTTCAA
>NW_023340198.1:0-2410 GCF_004916995.1 Morone saxatilis | reverse complement strand
GAGCTGCCAAGTTCCCCTTTAAGAGAAAGAAGATTGAAAAGTTAGCTACAGCTTGCAGCGTTTTCACAAAAACACCATGTAAAATATCTGGAAAGCATTTAACACAAACATACCTAACATTACAGGCATTGTGTGAAATATGGTGCTGTCTCATATCCCACACTACAAACCTAGGACACCATAAAACCCTCTTCTTTTTTTACTTTATACTGTAGTGTTTATGTTCACGCTGAAAGGTTCAAAGGTGATGAGCAACACAGAAATGTGACCAATAGTGAGCAGACAGCTAAGTGAACTTATGCATGTCTTGCTGATGCCTCAGTGCATGATACAAGCTTTGCTAAATTAAATTCCAAACCATTTAAACAGGCTGATTGATGCATTTAATCTCTGTGACAGAATAAAGTCCTTACTTATCCATAGCAACAATAAAAACAGTCCTTATATCACAAAAAAATATATAAATAGAACGCAACTGCACTCCAGGTTTAGAAGAGAGATAACTTCAATAGAGGACGTTATTTTAAATTGTTTTCAGTAACAACCCTGCACAGATTCGACGGGACACTTGACCCCTAATTCTCACACTAATTAACGTTACAAGCCAGTTTAAACAGTTTAATAGTTAACTTGCCTTATGTCACACAAACGCAGAACACACGCTACAGTACATAGTACGTTATCACATAAAATAAAGTTAATGTAAGTTAAGACCTTTATGCAAACCACTAACATTACTAAAACATGCACAGACATGCATGCCAATGAACGCGGTCGTGGGCCGCCATTTTGTGTTTTTTTTTTACCAAAGAACTCCAACACAAACACAAACTTTCCACTTTAAGATGATAAATCATATAACGTTTATTACACTGGCTTCCACTTTTTAATCGGTTTTCGTGTGTAATGAAGCAGATATAACAAATTAAGCTAGCTCATATCACATTCACTTTTCAAATGCATGAAGATAAATGCGTTTAATGCAGAAAATAATAAACATTAAACAATACCAGCCGTCGCTGTTGCAGCTAGTAAATATGGTGCTAACGGTAAATCAACAGGTTACTCACCAGATTAGCGCACTCATAGACAACATCAATAGAATGGCGGTCAGAGTGGTCAGCACAGTGGAGAAAGTGAGCTGAGCAGGTTGAGAGAAATGCTGCATGTCACAGAACGTTTCACCTAAAATATCTTCACTCGCTGTCCCACGGCAAATTTACCAAGAAAAAATATCTCCTTTTCTTTCACTTTAAAATTTACTAGTTAACTAACTTGTTCACAAATTACAAGTTTCTCATTCGATGCGAGCAGCAAACATGGCGGACTTTTCCACAGCCTTGGTGAAGAAGCACATACACACGTGCGGGACGTCAGACAGTTTGAGGGATAACCGTCAAATTATTTGAGCACAGTGACTAAAATGACCTAAAGTGGTTGAGCACTGTATACTTTAAATTACAAATCAGTACTAATAACTAAATAACTAAGAAAATTAGTGGTGAAATAGCTTTTTTTAAATTTTGAAGTAACACAACCCATTTTCTTTAACTCTTTTACTGTTCGGTTTTACAGTGTGCTTGCAGATGCAATATAGACCTCATTAGACTTGAATGTTGCCCCCCCCCCCCACTATATTTATGAGGAACTACAGTTAATTGAGTAAAATAAATAAATTAATTAAAAGAATTTGCATGTTGGTAGTGCTGTAGGTATTGGTGTTCTGTAAAGAGGTCTTTCCACAGTGAGATGTTTTTTTCTGCTTTTCCAGTTTAGGAGGATGGTCTTCTTGGTGACAGTTAAAGCGATAAGTAGTATTTTTGTGTTGTGGTTGGGGAACGTGATTGATGATAAGTCGCCTAACAAGTGTGAGTGAGGGGGCCAGTGGAATCCAGCAGTCAAATATGACGGACAGTTTATAAGATGTTTCTTTCCAAAAGTGTTGTACAGGTGGGCAGTGCCAGAATGCATTGATATAATTGTCTACGGTGCTAGGGGGACAGAGTGTGCAGTTGCTTAAGTCATGAAGGGCCACTTGGTGCATTTATTTGAGTGTAATGTGTCTTCTATAGTTGACCTTGTATTGTATCAGTTGGAGGTTGGATTTATTTGTCATTGAGTATGTGTTTGTGCAGATTTTGGTCCAAGAGTCATTATCTAGTGTTATGACCAACATTGTTGATTACATAGTTTATTATTAGTGACAGAATTGTATTTGAAGACTTTCTGTTTTTAATGCATGTTAGTAGTAGTAGAGATTCATTTTCCTCGTACATGGTTCAGAACATGAGGGCATGGCACAATGTTTCTTGCTAACATAACTTGCCTTAAGAGTGAGTGAGTTATGAGTGTTATACATATTATATATTCTGGAATGGTGCCGGCAACAACGGCAGCCTGTCATGGCAGC
>NW_023340197.1:232-3560 GCF_004916995.1 Morone saxatilis | reverse complement strand
CAACAGTAAATATTCAAGAATTAATAAACATAATCAAAAATGTGCCATTCCATATTTCTTATATTTTGCTTTCCTGCTATACCCATTTACCAGGCTTCCATTATAAATATGACAAATGCATAATGTATATACTGTTACATTTTTATTTTGAGTTCTATTTATATTCATTATTTATATCTGCAAATGTTAGTAAATTTGTACAAAGCTTTTTATAACAATTGCAAATTCTATCTTATTAAGCTCTATGTTTGTAACATATAAAACTCATGTCAGTCGACAACAATGCACATCAAATCGTTCCTGTAAGTTGTAATTATATATCAATCAGTTTGAATGGTTTTAAAGTTCTAAAAAGAGACTTGCTTACCAAACAGTTGAGGGTTAGTCCCTGTGTCCTTTCTCAGCCTACCGCCATCCTACACTCTTCTATAATGAGTTGCCACAGTTCTGCTCCGACTTAAGTGTTTATCCAGAAGAACAACACTATAGTTATTGCTCGATACTTGGCCTCAGCCTTCTTGGAGCTGACATCTCAAATTCACTCGCGAGCAGACGCCACACTGGTAAGTCCTGCTCAGACTCACAGGGCGATGTTTTTCTCCTCTCTGTGCCCTGGTGTAGGAAACGATGAGGACTGTGGAGGCAAGGTGGCGTGGGCTTTGTGTAAATTGACTATCAGATTAAGTAGACATGAGAGAGAATGAGTAGAGAGAGATGAGAGAGGAGAGAGAGAGAGAGAAATGGGAAAAAATTGGCACCATTGGTACGTGGCAAACTAATGGCAGAACACAATTGTAAATTACAGGATTTACATATTTTCATTAATAGCATCAAGTAAGATATCCCAATATTAATGTGAGCAACCTTGGAGCCAAAGAACAATTGCTTTGCTTGTAGTTCCTCAATGTTGTTAAGTTTCAGCCTCATGCTCTCTTGTTAGTCCTTCTGTCTTTTGATTTCTCTCGTATCACCTTCTCTCCGTCACTGTCATGGTAACATCGTAAATGGACCCTTGTAACTTGTATACGCCCTTCAACCACTCCAAAGCTACCGTACCACAATCGCCCTTCTCACACACATCCAACACCATCTCCGAACAATTCACTCACATCCAACACCGATCAGGCATCCAGTATCTTGTTCCAGCGCATCTACTTCAAATCGTGGCACCAGCACAACCGCGGGGATTGAAGCCAAAAACACAACCTTCCAGTCCTCTACGAGGACAACCCCACGTCGCGCTCTGCGCCACAGCACACACCCCACTGCCGCTTGAACCCCTGGGCGACTCCTTCCCTCTTTCGTGGTGTTTGTCCCCGCCTTTGTAATTGTCTGCCCCACCCGCCTGATCTGCTTTCACTGTTTCCACTCTCACCATGGTATAAATACTCCTCTCTCTCACTTTGTAATTTTTGTCAGCTTCGTCTGTTCTGTAAGTCAGTGAGTATTGTCCAAGTGTTGTAATTTAGTCCAGGTTTTTTCCATGTACCAGTTTAAGTTAGACTTTTGTTAGCATTTTTGAAATCCTCTTTGAGAGCGACTTTTGTTTGCATTTTTGAAATCCTCCTAGAAAGCGCCTTTAGTTGAAAAAATAAATATCTTTTTTTCTTCAACTTCGTCTGTGTCAGAGTCGTGCATTTGGGTCCACCTGTATAGTGTCAGAGGTCGTGACACACTGTCACTGAGTGGTTTGTCTCTCTGTACATTCTGTATGTGTTATTCACTTTTCTCAACGACTATGCATCCAATCAACTTCACACTTGACGGGTTTATGTCTGGGAAATCAAGGAAGTGTAATGTCGAAATTGGTGCAATTTGGACACAATCAGTATTAATAAACTATGAATAAACAAGCAAACAGCACTCAGTGCAGCAGCTTGTCTCCTGCTTATCACACAACACGGTAGAGGAGCAGACGTAGAGATGCTGTTACACATCCCAGCGGGAGTTTAGCAGACTGTAAAAAAACGGAGCTGAGAGCGCGAGGGCTCTACGTGACACTGTCCTCCATTGCCATCATCCCTCTCTTTTTCTTCCCTCTCTGGTTCAGTTATGGGTTTAGGTTGTTGTCACAGTTATGTATTCAGGCCAAAGTGTGTTGTATTGCTGTTTAAATGTAGGCTATTATATGGCTATTTAAAACGTGTTCATGTAATATGTCATGCTTGCTAGCTTGCTGGAAAATAACACTTAGAAAAAATGGCTATTCTCAAAGGGAAGATTTCTCAATGAAAATGGGTTCTAAGGGTACCCACGAGTCCCCCCTTTACAAACATGCCCACTTTATGCTAATCTTCTTGTATTTTTTTGAAAGCAGTATAAATGTGTTATTTTTGCCTACAGTAATATTTCTGCATACTGTGGTCCAATCCAAACTGGAATTGTATAAATTGGGATTGACTGGAGAGCTGAGACTCTTGTGGATTCACTGAGCCCAACTGTATTCATGTGTAATGCTCCCCATAGTAGCAATTTCATTGTAGTGAGCCCATTGTTTGAAAATTGACTTCGCTATATAAAATTACCTATTGTGACCTCTAGGATAATCACAGGCTCATGAAACTGCACAAACACAATCTAGAGACCGAGGGCATTCAGAGGATGTGTGACTCTCCTAGCTGTATTGACACCACTGATTTCTCACCTTATTTAAGTTGTTCAAAAACAGTAGTCTAGGCTGCGACTGAAAGAAAGTTCACATGTTCAAGTTCACTATCGCATTACATCATCCAAAGCCGGATGCCTCCCAGCCCTGTGTTTTAGGACATACCAATGAAAAACTAGGGATAAACCAACTCAGGAGAGGGTTTCACCCCCAGCTTAATGGATTGGGTCTCCCATCTAAGTTGCACATGTAAAAATAAAATAAAAAGAGAGCTAATACAACTGCAAGGTCTGAGAAAAGGGAGGTCTTAGCTCTGGATTAAGCACCGTTTGATAAGCCCTTATTTTGTCACCTTGTTGACAGTTAGTGGGTATGCCAAAGATGGATTACATATAGAGTAAGCCATTCAAACCGAAACTGAGAGGTGATTTATTGCAGTATTAATAGATTTTTAGCCACTTAGGGGGAAGTGGAACCAGCTGTAAATACAACACTCAGTTGTATTAGTTTGTTCCAATAAGCAGATTTTTTTAATGTCTTGTCCTTTCATCTGTAATCATGGTAGGGGATTAGAGAAATCTGCTTTCCCAAACTTAATTTATCTTGGATTCTGAATTGGCTTTTTATAAGTGTACAATCTCCATGACAAAAACTTCAAACAGGGACAGTAATGCATCCAAGTCCAGATACGTTAAAATGGTCTCCAGTGACACAGCCCCACTG
>NW_023340197.1:0-212 GCF_004916995.1 Morone saxatilis | reverse complement strand
TTTAGAGGGACCAGGTTAGTGCACATCAGCATCTGATAACCTGCATAATCTAATTTCTGTGAGTAAGCTAGGGCTAGTTGATGTACAGTCATCACTTCTCAAGGTTCATTTGCTTAAAGTACTAGAAAAGAAGGTTTATCAGAAAACTGCTGTCCTCTGTTGCTGGAACCGAGTTTAAAGTGTAACTTAACAATTCAATTCAATTAAATTTT
>NW_023340196.1:0-4108 GCF_004916995.1 Morone saxatilis | reverse complement strand
GCGCGTTTGGCCGTGAAGCCAAATCAGCAAGGAGCTTGGTCCGCTCGCCGTCGTTCCGCCGCGCACGCTCGCGTCAGTTGTCGCTCGCCGTCCAGGTTGTCGCTCGCCCGTCAAGGTTGTCGCTCGCCGTCAAGGTTGTTACGCTCGCCGTCAGGTTGTCGCTCCGCCGTCAAGGTTGCGCTCCGCCGTCAGTTGTCGTCGCCGTCAGGTTGTCGCTCGCCGTCAGGTTGTCGCTCGCCGTCAGGTTGTCGCTCGCCGTCAGGTTGTCGCATCCGGCCGTCAGGTTGTCGCTCGCCGTCAGGTTGTCGCTCGCGTCAGTTGTCGCTCGCCGTCAGGTTGTCGCTCGCCGTCAAGTTGTCGTCTCGACGTCAGGTTGTCGCCTCGCCGTCAGGTTGTCGCTCGCCGTCATTGTCGCTGCCGTCAAGGTGTCGCTCGCCGTCAGTTGTCCGTCGCCGTCAGGTTGTCCGCTCGCCGCATGGTTTCGCTTCGCCGTCAAGGTGTCGCGTTCGCCGTCAGGTTGTCGCTCGCCGTCAGGTTGTCGATCGCCGTCAGGGTTCGCTCGCGTCAGGTGTTGTCGCTCGCCGCTCAGGCTTGTCGCTCCTGCTCGCCGTCCAGGTTGTTCGCTCCGCCGTCGGAGGTGGTTTCGCTCGCCGTCCAAGGTAGGTTTGTCGCTCGCCGTCAGTTGTCGCTCCCGTCAAGGTTTGTTCGCTCGCCGTCCAGGTGTCCTCGCCGTCAGGTTGTTCGGTCGCCGTCCAGGTTGTCGTTGCAATGTGGCGCCTGCTCTGCCTTGGTGGTCATTTTTCTCATTTGAGTCCTGTAGTAGGTCTATTAAGGGCCTTCTGTGCACGTTTCATGTGTTCAGCTGATGCATCAACTTCATTGGTTTCCAGTTGTACTGAAACAGACAGTTGATTATTGAACTACTGACAAGTAAAACTGACTGATGTTCTCTAGACACGCTGCTGTGAGAATTCACTCGACATTTTAAACAATGGCGTGCATTAACAGACTTGAGATTTGCCCCAAAAGACTTAAACTCAGGTCATCAGACCAATGCAGTCATTTTATTGCTATATGACAAAACAGTAATTGAGTTCTTACTGCATCCATGATGTCAAAGGTTTATAATTGTACCTGATTTTAAGTAACCAACAGCTGTAATTAAAGTGAGGCCAACCAGGGCTCTTCCCAACTCACATTTTGCCAGTAGTGTTTCATAGACTATACTGACCTTCCTCAGCCTCAGGCATGGACTCATCTGTACATCAGAGAAAGTTGATATAAAGTTAGTGTCAGAAAGTAGCTCTGAAGAGATTCTGTCACAAATGTGCTTACCGTTCATTCCCATCTGCATCCCACGACCACATGGTTTATGTGTCCCACCAGCACCCATAGGAGAACCTATGGACGATGCACTAGTGGTTAATCAAATATGCGGTTACTAATTGTGCGGCGTGAAGGCACAATATATCACAGATTCATTATAGCTAAATTACATTTTCAGAAATTATGCTAAAACATACTCTAGTACCAAACCATTTTGGCTGAAGACATGTTGCCACTCTTACATTGCTATACTTCAACAACCCAAACAACAATTTCTCAAACACAAGCTTGAAACAGTAGGTAGAAGTATAAAACCTTCAGCAAGCCAAACAGTCACGACAACAATAAGCAAGGCCTGAACAGCAGCCATTTCAGCTAGTCAGCAAGAGAAAATGCTAGCGGCTGTGCTACATGTCAGGTTTTAAAAAGCCCGTCATGCAGGTGCCACAGCTGTTTCTGATCAGCTCTAATCGTCTCTCTCTTTAGAGGAGTCAGCACCAGTTGTGACTCTGTCACTTCCTGCTACAAGCATGTGAAACAATTTTTCAGATTAAAACTTTGAGACGGTTGTATTTATCTATTTAACTGCCTTGATCTGCTCAGTTTGAAGGAGTTTCTGCTTGTAATGCTGGGATTTATGTGAACCGACCTGCATGTACTTATTAGCAGTTGCAGTGACATCTGGTGGTTTAAAAAAGGGATAGCAGCCATTTAAGACTGGGGCCAAAGCACTACAACACCTCACTGTTCACAGTTTCCCTCTCATTTGATTTGTGTGCTACACGTTAACAAACCTACTAATGAGAAATGTAAAAATTACAAGTTAATATGAAAACATTATTGAGAATCGAAAAACACAAAGAAAACCAAGAACAAACACATTCTACCACTGTGACTATACCAATACCTCATCTTCATCACTTTCACTATATGGGTTTCCTGGGGCCCAATCTGACATAGTATAACATTATTTGCTATCATTACTTGGTTCCAAAGGTATTTTTACATATACTGGTGTAGTTCCTCCTCCAATTACTCCACCTATCCGTCTGTACAGGAGGGCTCGCATACATGTGAGTGCACATGTACAAAAGCATAACATAATACCTGAGACGATCATCACAGGGATGAGTACATGAATGATGATCGTTCCCCAGGGACCAAATTAGTCAGTTAACCATTTATTCATGCTAAAACCTGCTGACTCAGATGAACCAACTGCATTATGAATCTTCTCAAGTGCTGTGATCACACTAGTGATGTTATCTGCATTATCTGGGATAATTGTAACACACGCGTCACCTGTTATATTCAAAGTCATATAGAGACCACCTGTTTTTGTTAGAATATAATCAAGGGCCATTTCATGTTTTAGAAGAGTAAATCTGTGGGATTTGTCATTTGCAGCCAAGTATTGGAAACCTCTTACACCTTCATTTGCAAAAGCAGACATTGAATATGTTATCTATGTGATCTGCTAAAAATGTAACCCCATACCAAGGAAATATGCCGATACCCCATTTTTCACCTAAAGAAACCCTCCAATGATATGATGCAAGGCTGGCAAACTGTGCCATCTCTCGTTTGTGAACATGGACAACAACGGTTGTCCCAAAGTCATAGGCAGTAACGCTAGGTGACTTGGGACCACACCTATGTTGCAAACATTTTGAGAGTCCGAATCCACAGCCTAGTAGTATGTAGGTTTGGACTAAATGTGGTGGCTGACTATGTTACAGCTATTATCATAATTTTAAAAAAAGTAAATCTTTCTCTTTACATAATGACTCTGTTCTACCCTTGATATTGTCACAGCAAATGTCAACAATGTCAGGTTGACAGCTGAATTCCTCTGTTGGTTCAGGGACCTTCCTGCAGTGGTTGGCGTGTACCCACGTTGCTCTCTCAGCGATCTTCACAGCAGTATGTGTTGTCAGGAGCACCTGGAATGGACCTTGCCAACGTTTGGAGTGCCAGTGCTTCCTTCTGAAATCCTTTATCACCACCCAGTCGCCAGGCTGGAAGTCATGAAGTAATGTGGAAGCTGGTAGTGGAAGGGCTGATTTCACCTGCTGAGAGATTTGAGAGAGAGTGGAAGAATTTTTGCAATATTGTAACGTCATCGTCACATAGGCCAGTGGAGGGGAGTGGCCTGGTTACAGGCTCCACTCCTAGGGATGGAGGTCTGCCAAAAAGAATTTCAAAGGGCCTTCATGTTCACTCTGGATCTTTTTTTCATTCTTATGTGCATTAGAACAATCGGCAGGGCCTTTGTCCATGGCAGCCCGTTTCCTCACAGCACTTTTGCTAATTTTGATTTCAGAGTGCCATTTTCTCGTTCGACCGCACCTCCACTGGCAGGGTGATATGCACAATGTCGTCTGAGGTCGATGGCAAGAAAATCACTGATTTGGGTTATTGCAGAATTGAAAAAGTGTGAGCCATTATCGCTGCTCAGTTTAGTTGGTATTCCCCATCTGGGAATGATTTCTGTTAACAGAGCCTTTGCTACCACTTGGCTGCTTTGGTGTCTTGCTGGGAATGCTTCAACCCATTTTGACCACATGTCAACCATCACCAAGCAGTATTTCTTCCCTTCTGCTGGCGAAAGTTCTATGAAATCCATCATCAAATGTTATAAACTCAACACTGGTTCACCAAAGGTTTTTCAGTTCATGCGCAGAAGTTTTGTCAATCATGTATGATTTGTGCAACACATAAACGCAGGTAAAACCAAAACAATCACACACGGCCGCACACCCACCACCAGATAGACCATTCA
>NW_023340195.1:0-4297 GCF_004916995.1 Morone saxatilis | reverse complement strand
TTATGGGGATATGTGGCTCAATAGAGCTGTGACTCTCTGTCAGCCTGGCTACAGTGCTGAAGAGGAACCTGGGGTAATTACAATTATATTAAATTATAACAAAATAAAACTGTATATTTGTGAGTTGTTTTAAATTGTTATGTCTGAAGTAGGATCTAAACAATGATGCATGTTTGCTGAGATTTTATGAAGATTTTGGGAGATTTCCGTCAATAAAGAAATTGCATTCCTCATAACAGGAGGGAAAAAAAAGTTTTCTTCTTCAAAACAGGACTTATAGTAGGTCAATGTGAACCCTTTGTTTTTTCTCTTTGTGTTTGAATAGTTAGTCATTATTAGAGCAACCTGGATACAGGGCAGGAGAACAGATGTGTAAACAAACATTAAAGTCTTCTGCTGCTCTGATTGGGGTTGGACATGAAATATTCACCAATAGGTGTGCATGTCGTGGCACTTGGCTTAGCCAGAACACTCATCCCTCTGTATCTTTGTTCCCTTCCACAACAAACCAACACTTCCATTTAAGAAATGGAAGAAAGGCAGTAGATGAGCCAGATGGCCGCAGTTCCCAACCACCCCAACCCACATGAAATATTCAGCCAGGATTTGCAATCTTTATGATTGTCTTAAAATAGGAAAGAAAAGAGGCAACCACCAGCTATAGGTTTAGCTGGCCTCCCCGAAAACACCCCATCTACTGTGGTTGAAAAGTTTCTGCTTTTGCTCCTGTTCTTTACTTGAATCATGTGGATATGAAGACATTTGGCAACTATAGCATATGGCTATAAATTCCCACTCCTCTTCTGCAGTTGTCACATATTACCCTCATTGTCAGACTCATCAGAAAGAGGCTGCAATATTGCTTTAAAAAATGTCCACATAGAGCATAATGTTAATAGTTTTGTGAAAATCTCACCATTTTGCACATTTGACTATGACTATGGTACCTTTTGGGGAGCTCCAAACAACAGCCAACAGAAATTTGTGATTTTATTAGTTAAAAAGATTTTGGGGCTGGCAAATAGCTTTTCTTTTGTTTTTTCTTAACTTTATTTTTGTAATTTTTGTTTCAGTGGAACACAGATGCATAGAACAGAACAGACAGGTTACCAGGCTATACACCACAACAAAAATAATGGATTGCAATACAAGGTAATTTCTCTGGTTGTCATCATGCCAATGTTAGGGCCACAGCTTTTAACCTTTCACTGTGCTACTTTTTTCTTTGTTAAAAGTAGAACTGCAGCAAAACCAGCAACAGGACATGGACGCTGTCACCAAACCTTTCAAAATGAAGTTCCAAAATGTTCTTTGTTCTAATCTATTAGCATGTTTAAATAATGTTCGCAAATACATTATACTGTAAAATATAACAGTTAGAGCCTGTGAAGTGATAACAACACAATTAATTGTGAAATTTACAGTTACATCTAGAAATGAAATGAATTTATTTTCTTTCTATGCAATATATTTTTGTGTATTAACCATTTTAAAACCTACTTAAGGAATGTAGTTAAGGTTACAGTTGCTCCATTTCTTACATGGCCTTTATTATTGGTTTCCACTCTCCTTTTTTTGGTGGCTGCTTGTCTAGCCATATTTTGGTTATTGCTTTGCTTGCTACAAGTAATACTATAACAAGGTACTTGTCCTGAGGATTAAATTTGGTTGGAATATTTCCTAAATCTATAGTGCCAAAATGAAAAATATATCGATGAAGTTAAGAATAATGGTGAATCTGATGATTCATATCTAAGAGCAAGTACTGAAGAGAGTTTTTGGCTGGGACCATGCTGCTGTATGGCTGTATGAAAACCTTCTCCGGTTAGGATTTCTTCGGTGTTCATTGTTCAGGAGGTTTCTACTGGGAGCCCAATTATCCTCCTTTCCAAAACAAACGGATCTGCTGATTAAAGCACTGAATAAAGCAGTTCCACCTTAAAAATCACTGTTTCTTCAACGCTGTTGGGCAGACAAAGGACGACCCGTTAGCTCAGCTTATACGTCCGATGACTAAAATCCGCACAGCCACAACACTGACGCATGTACAAAGGGGATATGACGCCATTGACTGGTGAAATGCAGCATTACCTGAATAAATGAAAGATTTCTCTGAGTTTGAACATTGTTGGAAGTACACAACTCAACTACATATAGAACATAGTTCTAGAGTTTCTAGACATTTTAATGAGGAAATGTTACATATAGCTTTAAAAATATTATGTCTTGGATAAAATAAAATAAATACAGTAACTGTAACAATATCTACTTTTAGATAATTAATAATGTTAAATAACATTCTCCCAGTCTGATGTGGGGGTCAGGTTGGGAACCACTGGTCTACATCTACAGTACAACACAATCCCTTCTCTTTCCAAACAGTCCATTGTTTCAAGATGGAAGAAATTAGTGCTGGTAATTGTGAAGAATTCATAGACACTGCATGTAGAAACAGAAAATTAGCATGACTAAACAGCTGAATTCACTGTTAACCCTTTATTGGGCAAGGAACCATATATTGTAACTTCCTTTATGACAGTTTTTATTACACTTTCATGGCATATTTGGATGGGGGGCTTTTTATAGGTGATATACTAATATACACTTCACTGTTACGGCTTGTTTTCACAAATAACTCAAACTGGGCTTGATCTTGATTTGCTTATGGCTTATGTTTTACATATTTTCATGGTATATTGATGTGACATATTTTATTTTTCTTCCTTCTATGGGAAAAGGAGGCCTGCTGTGCCACAGATTGTTGTTGTGCCAGTCCACCTAGACACCATTGACTTTGATTTGCAGCCTAAAACTGAAACCTTTTAATTCTACTTTTTAACTTTCTACCAATAACACTCCAGGGTCAAAATGGTAAATTTCCAAGTATTTCAATGAGTGCCCTATAAAGGGTTAATACAGATTCTCTCTTTGACAGTATAAGAAATTATTGAAATGAATTAGAAAGAATTTTTTATCATATTTAGGTTATCAGTAGACATCTAAATTTAACGTGATTATTTTTTATATGCTTTGTTAAATACTGTGTTTATGCCCACCTTGTTTTGTTCACAGTGTGCCTCATCTTCATAAAGTCATAAAGGATATAAAGTGTTTATATCCAAGAACAGGTGAATTAAGGGGAGTTGTTTTTTAATCAGGTCTGTCATTTTTTAGGCCCATGCACTTAAATGTAATTAAAAAAAAACCAATTGCAAATGAGTTGTCTGAGAAATGTATTAGACCCATCAATAACACTAACAGTGGGTTTCATTTATCCATAAATTCTCCTTTCTTTGGTGTTCCAAATCCCTCCTCTGTCACACATCTTCAGTACTCAGTGAAACACAGTTTCAGCAGATCAGGTGGCACATTCACCATTGCCTGAGTTCTGCATCTTGTCAGCATGCGCTTGTGTGTGCGCGAGTGTTTTGGCCTTAATAACACTACCTTATTCCACAGAGAGTTATCTGTTCAGAATCAGTGGGGACTGAGATCTTTCTCTCTACCCTCGGGGAGGCTTTTTCCCCAAAGACTCACTCTTCTCCCCAAGATTGCAATGATGAACAACAACACATAACACCTAGAAAGTAGGCCACAAGCATGCACAATCAGTCCTCCTTCCAGTCAACTTTTGTTGAGAAGAAATGTGAGGTAGGAGGTGGAACTGTGGAACGCTGCAGTTATACAGGGAAGAGTTGTGTCTTTGTTTGGATTAAAACAAAAACATTTATTGAACTACCTGTCGAACTACCAGCATTCTTGCAACCATCAGGTAAAGAGAGATGGAAAAAGCTGTTAAAATGTAGTCCTCTTTTGTAGGAAAAGAAAAGTTAGATTTGGGCAGGAAAAGAAAGCTTTCATGGAAAACAAGGACACAGGCCTTGGTAGAAGTGGGGTAATGTCAAGGAAGTCAGTGGTTTTACATAAGAGCGAAAAAGTTATATTTCTGGATTTAGATACATTTATATGTAACTAACAAACACATGATTGATGAACTTTAAAATACAAACGCATTAGACTTAAAGGTCTAGTATGTAACATTTAGGAGGCTCTACTTTCATAAATAGAATAAAATATTAGTTGGTATGTTTAGTAGTAATAATTAATAAGTAAGTAATAATCAGCTGAAAATTGTTTCAGTTAGGAGTCTCAAACTCAAATTGTCTCAGTGGGGCCACTGCTGACATTGTCAAATCAAAGGAAGGCCACTTCAATTCAATTTAATTCAATTCAATTCAATTTTATTTGTATGGCACCAATTCATAACAGAAGTTATCTCAGGACACTTTTCAAATAG
>NW_023340194.1:0-3926 GCF_004916995.1 Morone saxatilis | reverse complement strand
ACCAGCGCCTCATGAGCAGGTTTCGGGGTTAGGTTGCCTTGCTCAAGGGCACCTCGGCAGTGCACAGGAGGTGAAACTGGCACCTCTCCAGCTACCAGTACACACTCCATATTTTGTGGTCTGTGGGACTTGAACCGGCGACCCTCCAGTTCCCAAGCCAATCCCTACACACTGTTCTACTGCCGCTAGAGAGCTAGTGCGCAAATTCTTTAATAATTTGGTTGTGAAATAAAGGGTTGTAGGAGCAAAAAGGTTTGAAACGAGGAGGAGCACGTGCGTCTTGCGTCTACTCCATGCGGCTGCCACAGGAACTCCTCATAATAATACAATTTTATCAGAAAAAACATGTTATAACATAAAACATAATGTAATATACCGTAATAATAAACATATTATAACCTAAATATTAATATTAAACATTATAACATAAAACATAATGTAATATAATATACTATAACATATACAGTACACAATAGTAAACATTACTTAAAATATTACATAATATTAAACATTATAAAATAATAATAAAAAATGAATATAACAATGAAGTATAACATAACTGCATAATATTTGTTATGCCATAAAACACAATGTGACATAATGATAAACATATTAAAACATATGTATATTATGTAACACTATATAATTTTAAACATTATAAAGCTCGTAGGTAATATTGAAGTCTGACATTAAAGCAGATGTTATAAATCATAATGGAACATAAGACACAGGTCAAATATACAGTGCAATATAGTAACAATATACAGTGACTTGTGACACGTAATAATCACTTGTATTGATCAGTGACCACAGTGTGGAGACATTATCAGCACATTCCTGAGTGTCTGAACGTCTCAATAAGATTTAGATATCGAGGAAGTTTTAAACAGCTAGTTAAGTGCTATTCAGCCAGCTGAAAGGCCACACATTAAAAAGGCCAAAATGAGAGTCTAAAGAGTGTTGTGGCGGGGTCCACGGCGGGGGTCCGTGGCGGGGGTCCGTGGCGGGGGTTCATGGAGAGGAGAAACATGGGCATTATGGGATGGATGGGTCTCCTCAGCCCTCCCCAGATGGCAGCGTAGAGCTCGTGGGCTGAAGGCTTTTACTGCCAGACAAAAGATATCTAATTGAGAACAAACTGTCAGTGAAAGAGACGAGACCGTGACCGGAGAGGGGGCCGCTCCAGGCCGTCGGCCAGCATCGGGGCCCCGGGCTCGGTCTACCGCCGGGCCCCGGGTTCCTCAGACCTCCTCGGGACCTCTTGTGACTGACACAAGAGGCCACGGAGGATAACACGCGCAGCGGCCTCTACACAAAGGCCTTTGAGAGCCGACACAGTCCGGACTCAGCCGACTGTCAAGTGTGAATGAGAGGACGGGCTGAAAGGACAGAGAGACAGATAAGTGTGAGGTCTGGAGGGGGAGGACAGGGGGGACTGGTGAAGGAGGGGGTGAGTGCACCGCTGCAGAAACCAGACGGACTGATCCACGCATCTGAAACTTTCTGAGTCTGTAAACAAAACCTGTAAATTAGAGAGTTTGTTTTCCTCTCATCACTTCATCCTGTCGGTCCGTACGAGTCGAACAGAAAAGTAAAATCATTTCTCAATACGGAAGAAATGCAGTCAAAGGTCGGAAAATAAAATGTGCACATTAGGTAAAATAAAGGTATCAGGCAGATTACTGATGAGTACCTGCTTCTGATGGCCGATACATATAATTATAATTAATATTATATATTATAATTATTATATTATAATTATATTATTCATTGAATTAATAACCTGCTGTTTTACAGCCTTGATGGTAATAAAGGCTGAGATGTAATGAGTACATTTGATTTACTATGATAACACCAACAACAACAATAGCAAACAACAGTGACTCTTCAAATGTTCATTTATTGTTTCTAATAAAGTTCCTTAGAAAACGTCACAAACAGAACATAAAGTCTATCAAACATTTTTCATGAGAAGTCAAGATAAATGATAATTAATATGGATTTAATATAGATATACTTTATCTATCCCTGATGATAATTATCGTGGATCCCTAGAGTCTGGACCAGGAGTTCCTGAATCTCTCCAGTCTAAAAGTGTCTGTGCTGTATATGAACCCACTCAGATCCAGGTCCTCTTTGTGCTGGATCTTCTGTGGCCTCATGCTCCACTGCTGCAGCGTTTGGAGAGATGAAAAGCAGCTCTACCACCAACAGAGCTGAATGGTCATTGTGAGGTTCACAAAGGCGGCTGCAGGAGAACACTGGACTCACTCGTCTCAATGGTTCACTTTGGGAGGCAGACAAAGGCGTAAAAACACAGATAGAGGCACCAGAAGAGGAGCAGCACTCCAGTCTGAGAGACTCATCTGGGATTGTGTCCTCTGTTAAAGACGCCATCAATCAGCCCATCAGCTCCACTGCAGCTGACCTCATTTACATGCCAGCATCAATCATCCCCAATCTGAAGGAATGTCCTGAGGAAGACCATCCACTGAATCCTCTTCCAGTCTCTCATTAAACTTGTGTTAAATGTCTGAAACCCGAATCTGATATTCACAGACAGACGAGAACAACAGACAGTAACTGACAACCTTTGGTTCTGGTCAATATTCTTGGAACCTCAGTTCTATTGATTGTTTCCACCAGTTCAGTGGAACCACTGTAATCAGATGTTTCACCAGCAGAGGGTGCTACACAACAACCTGCAGAATAAGACACACACACTTTGGTTCCACCTGGGAACCAACTTGTGTTTATTAGCTGTTTGGGAAAGCATCGGTGGGGACAATAACCGACACTATAACGACAGTGGAATGATATCGTTGGGATCATTTTCAATAACCTATATAAAGATATATATTAGGCTGAAAGTCACACACCTTCAACAACGTTTGACTGTCACGTGATGGCTCTCTGGAGGCAGTTACCGAGGCAATACAATCTGTCTTCTTGTGTGGGACTTGAACTCTTTGGTCTTTGGTTTGTTTCTGAGCATCGTTCAGCAGTAACAGCTCATCACTGTGGATTCTCGCATTGTTATAATTATTGTCATAATGAAGTTATCTCAGCAGGTATGACATAAGTATGTTCATTGAACAGTTTTTTTACCGGGTTCCAGCCTCTGTGTGAGTCTTCCTGTCCAATAGTGTTTACTTGTGTATTTTGTCCTTAAAAAGGAAACAAACATGTTTCCTGTCTCATTCTCTTCCTGTCTGGTGCCACATGGTGTCATGGAGTCTGCACACAGCATTTTATTTTGAAAAAGGAGCGGATTCTCTATGCTGTGTCTGTGTCTGACCTCCTACTCTGTGCTAACTGATGCGAGGGTAGAGCAGAGAGACGCTTCTGGTGGAATTTCAAACGCTGTAAAGAATGGATGCGAGCCAGTCATGAAACAGTGATTGTGTGTGTGTCAGAAAAACAGTTGGGTTTAAATCTGTGACATTTTATAACTATTTAATAGTTCTCTGTAAGTTATCTTATTTTTACTTTTAAAAATTTTGGACACAGTTATTAACTGAAATACCAAGTGAAGGGAATTAAACTGTTATTCAGACTTTCAGCCAATAAGAAGAGAGTTTAATGACAAACAGTGAAACATCATGAATCAGCTTCCTGTGTCCTCCGTCCTGTCAGTGTGGACGGATGGAGGAGGACGATGCACTGATTATTCCTCCCCTCTAAGTCCTCCCATCTGTCCCTGTTTCTGCCGGCCTGAGCCTCTTTCACAGCGGCTGACAGGAGCCTGCAGCCCACAAACACAGAGCTGGTGGGGGGGCCCCCGCCACCTCTGGGCCCCACCCAACCCCACCGGCCCCCACCGGCTCCCACCGGCTCCCCGATTGTGTCCCTGCACACCAAAGCACTTCTCTATAGCTTTTTGATTGGCTTTCAATCCCCACGCCAGTGACACTGTGTGTGTGTGT
>NW_023340193.1:0-2861 GCF_004916995.1 Morone saxatilis | reverse complement strand
GACACTTCGTCACGTGGCGGGAGGAGCCGGGGATCTAACCACCAACCTTCCAATTAGTGGACGACCCGCTCTGCCTCTGAGCCACAGCCGCCCTGCATATGCAGCCAACTAGTTCAAAAACTGAGCTCTTATATGACCTCACATATGTCATCGTCAGTGGTGCCCCATAGATTATAAATCAAGCTTACTGACTAGGACTATGACTAGGAGTATGTCAGTCGACACCCCTGACATCGGCATTATTAATCCGGGATGCCCTTGAGAAAGGCCCTTAACCACAACCACTCTATTGGAGCTGCTCAGTGGCCAGCAAATTGGATTGTGGTTGCACTAGACAGCTTCAGGTGTGAATGTGATGAGGACGTTCCTAAAAAAAGAGAGCATTGCTTTCAGTGAAACCTCCCTGAATAAAGAAAGGTTACATTTTAATTTAGTTTTTAATGCGGTCATAGTCAGATGTACACGTACATGAATATGTATTTTGCCATACCACAAATACTGACTTATTCAGTTTCTCCAGGAAGTTGTGATGTTGTAATCACAACAGTTCATCTCCTTGAGTTCTGTGCAACCTTTTAATTTTGTCCAATCACTGCAGCTTTTCCACAAATTTGATCAATTATTGTAGTCTCCTGTGAGTTTCACCAATAACAGTAGTCCCCCAAGGAAAATGTTGAGTAATATGTCACCAAACTACTAGTGATTTTATTCTCACTGTTTCCTCTGATTTTGAATTAATTATACCATTTTTATTTTTATTTATTTTCTTTTTTTTTTAATTCAGTTTCTGCCAAAATTTCATTGCAAAATGCCTAAAAATGTTGCAACGTGTCAAACATTTTTAGAAAAGCGGCTGTGAAATCAGCCGTTTCAGGCAGCAACAATCCCATAAAAAAGCTTATGAAATTGTTATGGTCAGTGGTTTCTAGTTTTCTCCTCCCTGGTGTCTCGCCCTGATTACCTGCTCACCTGTCTGACTGCTCAAACCTGCCAGCCATCAACTCATCAGTCCTGCAGTATATAAACCCTGATTCTCCATCCACTCTCTGCCAGATCGTTGTCTCTACATGTCTGGTAGTAACTTTCTTGGCCAGTTAGAGAAATTTAAGATAAGTTTTTCCCCTTTGTGCTGACCTCAGGATCATCACTTTTACTTCAGCTACCTGCCCGCCCCTTCCTATCAGCCACACTGCCTCCACCTTCAGCTCCACTCTGCCTGAATCTCTGTCATTGTCCTCTCACCACTGCCAGTACGAGCTTCACATCACCATTTCATCAGCTGGTTCTCAATAAAGCCTGTCTTTGGTCGTCATAACAAACCGAGTTTGGGTTCTGCTTGTTGGTTCCTCTGTTTAACATAACAGAAATCCTGGAAAGACTGCTTAGTATTGTCCTGGACATGGTGCACATCATTACCAACAAATCATACTTTTGATATGCTTTGTATATGATACATATGAGTAAAATATCAAAGTCAAAATATGACATGGTGTTTTATTATATTATATTCCACCATATCTGTTTCAATGTCAAAGAGTGACAATATGCCACAGATTTGGGCATATTCTCGCCAAATACTGATTCCACATATTTTAATATATGGCCTGAGGGCATATTTTAGGGACATAGTTTTATTTCATGTGTATGCAACATTAGCTGTATCTTGACACAGTATACTGTGAAATACTGACTACTAGTATTTGACCTGGCATAAAACAAATCACTGGTGAAAAATCTTTTGTCATCTTTTGTAACTGATTAAAACACAGCTTATTTAGTAATTTGTTGACTTTTTGTCAAGTACTGTATGAAGACAATAGGTCTCATCTACAATTGATTTTGTTATATGTAATTCTTGTATAGAATTGGTTCATAAAAACTGAATAAGAGAAAAGAAGATGAACTGTGACCTCTGATTTGTTGTTACTTATGTGTAAACCTTTGTGCTTACCTGGAAGTCATGCAAAAGTTCAGGGCAGAGGCGGCTGTACTGTGGCAGTAGATCTTTGGGTCTGTCTGGGTCAGGACGAATATGAAGTTTGTTGAGATCAGTCTCCAAGTCTTCATCCTAGACAGAGAAACACAAATGGTGAATCTGGTGTCAGGGCTTTACACTAGCCTTTATCAGCTTCATTTTTTTTTTTTTTTGCTGGAATGACCCTAACCTTAACCCATTCCATCTATCTCGTCTTTGTCCTGTCTTGTTTGGCTAGGCCGCAGCAAATCGGAAAGCTAGCCCCATAAACAACACAACATAAACAGTCTTTTTCTGACTGAGGGAGTGATGAAGTTATACCATTGGTCAGTAGAGTTTCCCCATTAGCTATTGCCCTTTCAAAATGACTAGGTAGGGTCGGAAAACAAGTTCTAGTTGAGAAATGATTCCAAATGTCCGATTCATTCAACTTGTGTCTACTGCTGAAAAACTTGCAACAAGTCATGGTGGAGAGGAAGAAATGGCCTAAAGCATGGCTTAATTTTACGAAGAAAGATGACAACAGTGCTAGTCGTAATGCCTGTAAAATTATCATTTCAAGTAAGGGTGGAAACATCTTTCTACAATATGATAAATATCTGTGTTATGAAGAAAGTCTCTATTCTACTCTATATATGTGTATTTTTTTCACAGAGCATCAATAATAATAATAATGATAATAATAAATAATAAGGGATAATTAGTCAATCGATAATGAATTAGACCAATATGTGTAATCGATAATGGCATCGGTATCAATAAAATATTATCAATTTCCATCAG
This sequence comes from Morone saxatilis, assembly GCF_004916995.1. Classification (NCBI taxonomy): domain Eukaryota; kingdom Metazoa; phylum Chordata; class Actinopteri; family Moronidae; genus Morone; species Morone saxatilis. The sequence continues at coordinate 103 of NW_023340193.1, read as the reverse complement.
AATCAGAATCAGAATCAGAAATACTTTAATAATCCCCGTGGGGAAATTACTTGAAAGGTGGGTACAAGAAACAAGAAAAACAAGAGGAGAGGGGAGGGAAAAA
>NW_023340192.1:0-4747 GCF_004916995.1 Morone saxatilis | reverse complement strand
GAACCATGAATGACTATTATATTAGAAACAGTCCTCGATGGTCAACCTAGCCATTTGTTGAGAAAGGTTGACTCTAGCTTGGTTCCAAGCCCTGCTTTTACCAGAGTGAAAGCAACAGCAGCAACAACAAAGAAGCCTTCAGCAGGTGAGCAGAAGGAAAAAAGAAAGAACATCTGCGAAGCAGAAACAGGCAATGTGCTCCAAGTCAAAGAGAAGTAGAGGTAGGAAGAGCGACTAACGCCCTGACTGTAGGGGAGAAGCGGCCAGTCGCCGCCTTCAGTCTCAATTGTCAAGTTTAATTTTATGGTGCACGCAGGGCTCTACTTCTTCTCCTGTTGTTTTCTAGCATTTCGTACAGTTTCATTTTTGCCCAGTTTACTTAGACGTTGGCTTTTTGATTCAGTGTAAACACCAATAAAGGTGGCTGTTTCCGCCCGGTTTCGAACCGGGGACCTTTCGCGTGTTAGGCGAACGTGATGACCACTACACTACGGAAACGGGCAAAGGCAGCTCTCACGGAGATGCGCGCGCCGACGCACCAGCCTGCTCATATACAGGCTTTTCAAATTCTGGACGGTGTGTTCGTTTTTGACAAAAAGTTCCCCTTTTATGGATTTGACTGACAGTAAATGCTGTGTTAGGCGAACGTGATCACCACTAAACTACGGGAACCACTGGCAGCTCTGGCCCGTGCATGTGCACTTGGCAGCTAAAAGCAACTGTACGCTGAACTGAAAACGTTTCTAACGTCAGAAAACCTGTTCATTTTACAGGGTAAGGATGTGTTTTTTGTTAAGACTTTCTACCCATCAATAGCAGCAACCCATCACTGGTTGCTGAAGTGGCCGGATCGAAGCTCTCTACTTCCCCCGTGAGTTTGCGTCCTTTGTGCTGGTCTGTGCATACGTTCCGCTGCAGCCCAACGGCCCAACGTGCAGGATGCACAGCGCAAGCTTGCCTAGAAGATATTGTGTACGGAGCGGAGAAACTGTGAAAACTTGTGAAATGCCCGACCAGAGAGGAGAACATGTCTGGAGAGCTCTCAGACGGATCACCAAGTGCAAACCTAAAACCCCCCAACCCGCTAACGACTTGCGCCAGGCAAACGACCTGAATGAGTTCTGCTGTGGATTTGAAATACAAAGCGACAGTTCTTACGCCATCCCCCGAGACTCCATCCGTCAGTAGAGCTTTCCCTCGAGGCTGCGTCCTTTCCCCTCGGCTCCTCTGCCAGTACACCAACAGCTGCCACCTCCAGTCATCAATCCGTCAGTTGTCTGAATTTTGCCCACGACACCACCCTCATTGGGCTCATCTGTGGTGGGGATGAGGTCGCCTACAGGTGGGAGCTTGACCATCTGGTGACTGGCTGCGGACAGAACAACTTGGAGCTCCACGCTCGAAAGACAGTGGAGATGGTTGGGGATTTCAGGAAGAGCGCAGCCCCATCACCCTGTGTGACTTTCCAGTCGACACCGTGGAGCCATGTCCCGCTTCCCTCCTGGGCACCATCCTCCCCCAGGACCTGTAGTGAGAGCTTAGAACGGCAGCTGAAAATCAGCAAAAACGTGTCACCGTCCTTCAACTTCAATGCCTCCCTGTATGCCTCTTCCCTGCAAACGCCGAGAACAGCGCCACCAGCGCGCCGACACGCCAAAACTGGCAACGCGCCAGTCCTCGTTAGTATAGTGGACAGTATCTCCGCCTGTCACGCGGAAGACCGGGGTTCGATTCCCTGACGGGGAGACGTTACTTTTCTACCGCCTCCCGATCTATTACCGAAAAAAAGGAAAGTAGCACAGGTGCAGAGAGCGTGTGCTTGCGTCATGCTGAGGGTATTGTTACCTTGACTTTGCCCCTTTTTGCGTCCGTCTGCTTATTTGACAGAGTATAGTTTGATTTTGATACTGAGCAGAGTTTGATTCCAACACTCAGAGTGAAGAGCAGAGAAGACTGTTTCCGCCCGGTTTCGAACCGGGGACCTTTCGCGTGTGAAGCGAACGTGATAACCACTACACTACGGAAACGGGCAAAATCAGCTCTCACGCAGACGCCCGCGCCGATTCACCAGCCTGCTCAAATGCAAGCTTTTCAAATCCTGGACAACGGGTTCGTTTTTGACCTGGAGAGATGGGATGAGACATTTTGAACTGGATTAAGCAAAAAGTTCCCGTTTCATGGATTTGAGTGACAGTAAATGCTGTAGGCACAGGAACCATGAATGACTATTATATTAGAAACACAGTCTCCGATGGTCAACCTACCCATTTTTTGAGAAGGTTGACTCTAGCTTGGTTCCAAGCCCTGCTTTTACGCAGAGTGAAAGGCAACAAGCAGCCAAACAAAGAAGCTTCAGCAGGGAGGCAGAAAGGAAAGCTCTGCGAAGCGCCAAACACAATGGTCCTCCAAGTCAAAAGAGAAGTAGAAGGCAGGACGCTACGCACTACTGTAGGGGAAAAGAGGCGGCCAGTCGCCGCTTCAGTGCCCTCAATTGTCAAAGTTTTAATTTTTATGGTGCAGCAGGGCCTCTAACTTCTTCTCCTGTTGTTTTCTAGCATTTCGTAACAGTTCATTTTTGCCCCAGTTTACTTAAGACGTTGGCTTTTTTGATTCAGTGTAAACCCAAATAAAGGTGGCTGTTTCCAAACGCCCGGTTTCGAACCGGGGAACCTTTCGCGTGTTACGGCCGAACGTGATGACCACTAAACACCTACGGAAACGGGCAAAGGCAGCTCTCACTCCCAGGAGATGCGCGCGCGGAACGCACCAGCCTGCTTCATAATACAGGCCTTTTCAAATTCTGGACCGGTGTGTTCGTTTTTGACAAAAAGTTCCCCTTTTATGGATTTGACTGACCAGTCAAAATGGCTGTGTTAGGCGAACGTGATCACCACTAAACTACAGGGAACCACTGGCAGCTCTGGCCCCGATGCATAGTGCACATTGGCAGCTAAGCAACTGTACGATGAACTAAAAACGTGTTCTAACGTCAGAACTGTTTCATTTTGTAACAGGGAGTAACGGATGTGTTTTTTGTTAAGACTTTCTACCCAATCAATAGCAGCACACCGCATCACTGGTTTCTGAAGCACCGGCATCGAAGCTCTTCTATTTCCCACTGAGTTTAGGCGTCCTTTGTGCTGGTCTGTGCATACCGTTCCGCGCTGACCAGCCGCAACGGCTCCAACGTGCAGGATGGCACCCAGCCGCAAGCCTTGCCTGAGATATTGTGATCGAGCGAGATGTGAAAGACTTGTGAATATGCCCGTTACCAGTTGCGGTAGTTATTACATGTGTTGGTATGAGCTCTCAGACGTGAATTTCATCCTTATATTGTGTCTTATAACCTTAGTGTATACCCCCAATGCGCCTATACGACCATTGCGCCAGGCTATTATACGACTGAATTGATGTTACTGGCTGTGGATTTTGATATACAATGCCGTACAGTATTGTCTTGACGCCAATCCCGAGACTTTGTCCGATTCCCGTCAGTAGAGCTTTCCCTCGAATGTCTGCGTCGCTTATCCCTCTGCGGCTCCTCTGGCCCAGTACACGAACTAGCGCTGCCGACGCATGTCCAGTCATTCAATCCGTCAGTTTCGTCTGAATTTCTGCCACCACCAAAAGAACACCTAACCTCTCATATGAAGCCTTCATACTGATGTTTGCGAAGGTGCAAATGGAGGCTGCCTATTACGAAACGGTGGGACACAGAGCCATCTGATAGAATGGCTTAGCAGGACCAGAACAACGTTGGAGCTCCGCATCGAAAGACAGTGAGAGATGGTTGGGAGGATTTAGGAAGCAGAGGCAAGCACCCATATCCTCCCTGTGTCGACTTTATCCAGTCGACACCAACAAGTGAGAGAGAGACCATGTCCCGCATTCCTCCTGAGGGCATCCATCTCCACCGGGACCGTAGTGAGTGCTTAATATCTGTGCAGCTGAGAAATCAGAAACGTGTACCGTCCTTTCAACTTCAAATGCCATCCCTGTTATGAATCCTATTCCCTAGAAACAGCCGAGCAAGCTGCACCTCGTAATACTAATGAAAAAGCGTAAGCACGAGCGACACAGACATGGCAAACCACGCCAGTTACCTCGTTTCGTATAGTGGCGTCATAACTATATCCGCCCTGTCACCCGCGGAAATAGAACCAGCGCGCGCCCTCTGCAGGAGAAACGTTCTTTATCATAACACACCGCTCAATCCGACCCGATCATACTTACCGAAAAAAGGAAAGTAGCAACAGGTGGCAGCAGAGCGTGTGCTTAGCGTCATGCTGAGGGTATTGTTACCTTGACCTTTGCCCTTTTTGCGTCGTCTGCTTAATTTGACAGAGTATAGTTTGATTTGATACTGACGCAGAGTTTGATTTCCAACACTCCCTCAGAGTGAAAGAAGAGCAAAGACTGGTTTCCGCCCGGTTTCGACACGGGGACTTTCGCGTGGTGAAGCTAACGTGATAACCACCTACACTAACGGAAACGGGCCAAATCCAGCCTCTCCAACGCAGACGCCCGCGCCGATTCACCAGCCCTGCTCAATGCAAAGCTTTCAATCTGGACACGGGTTAGTTTTTGACCTGGGAGATGGATGAGAACATTTTGAACTGGATTAAGCAAAAAGTTCCCGTTTTCATGGATTTGATGAGCCAGTAAATGCTGTGGCAACAAGGAACCATGAAAATGCTATTATATTAGAAACCCAAGTCCCCCCTTCAGATGGGGTTTTTCCCCCCCA
>NW_023340191.1:0-2170 GCF_004916995.1 Morone saxatilis | reverse complement strand
CTGTTCTACTTTTAGAGACTATAGCAACCACAAGTAACCCTGCATTCAGATTTTAGTGTATTTTAGTGTACTGTTTATCTGTAATACAAAAACAGGTGCGACCAGGCAAGCCACCACCGTTTCCTGCAATGGACAAGTCGAAACCTAGCAGAGCCCAATGAGAGCAGCCCAACACGCAGAACATTACCACTAGTGACAGAGAAAATGTGAAACTTAAGGCTTAAAATGTCATGCCACAAACTAATGGGTGACATCACAATTGGTTCTCGCTTGGTGTATGATGATGTACACTTGCTTGTACATCATCATACACTAATATCCATTCAACAGTAATTTGTATTGTTCACAATTTACAGAAACACTTCACTATTATATAGACATTTCGTGTATGTTGTTGGTCCTTAGTGTATTATATATTATATGTAATACGAATATGTTAGGACCTCTAAGGTCTGGCAACCAAATGTTGATGTGAGTCTAGGCCACTTTTAGAACACTTACATATATTAACTATAATTTCATTTTTGGTTTTATGTTGCTTATATTTTATTTAGTTTTCAGTTTTTGTGTGTGACCATAAATGTTGTGTAGTACCTTATGGTTCCATATGTAATTGTGAAGCACTTTGTAACTGTGGTGTTGAAATATGGTTAGCCTACTTACTGTGATTCGTTCAGCTTTCTCTTTTTTATTTTTATTCTAACATTGCATAGAAATTATAGTGACGTAAATGAACCAATAGGCAAATTGTACAATATTTACAAGTCGTGTATTATCATTATTTTATAACATGATTATTTTACTGGGATTAGATTTCTGGATTGTAGGAGTTTAGACTTGAATTATGGTTTTGTTTTAATGTAATACCACATATCTAGTTGGTCAAAAACCTTATTAAAATATCATTTACGTCAAACTCCAGGAGCATGTTATCAAGACGGTGAAGTATCCAGAGCCAATGGGGGATAATAGCTAGTCTATTAACCTTTCTGTTATCCGCAGCTCTGTAAACAAACCTGAGGAATATTAATTAAAACAGACAACTAGAATTAATGTGGCTTTGATGATTCACCTCTCGAATATTCAATTACACAGAGCTGAATTTTCTGTTCCAAACTTGCACATATTTTTCTTTGTTTTTTCTCATGATTTACAACACAGGGAAGCCAGGGGGGCTGAGTTTGAGGGTTTCTGCTTGCATGGAATTAAAAACAATCAATTTGCAAAGGATTGTTGTGTAATAGTGTAATAAACAGTAATAACAAAGCATCCAACAAGTGCCACAGCTAGCAGCTAATGTTCAAAACATTCTTATAGGTGTTGGCTGTGTGTTAACTCTGCACCACTCTCAAGCACAGTTGATACAGTCTCAACCTAATTACCTGGAGGCATGCTTCACTAGGAGCCTATTGACTTTATGTGTTTACGCAACAAGGAAGTGCTCTGACTTTGTTGTGGAAATGTGTCACTTTTGTGTATGTGGACATCTAGTGCTTGTTATCACCTCTGCCAACATTTTAGCCAATATCCATTCAGTTTTATTATATAAATTACAGTATGAAGGGCTACCGGAGCTTTTATCTATAGCTGTCTGACATACACTGTCAGTGATGCATTTAACATGTTTCTCTGGTATAAGCTTTTCTGCACTGGCTCCCTGTAAATCATCCTCCTCACCTACAAAGCTCTTCGTGGTCAGGCAACATCATATCTTAAAGAGCTCATAGTATCGAATTACCCCACTAGACCACTGCACTCTCAGAAGGCAGGGCTACTTGTGGTTTCATAGTGTCCAAGAATGGGAGCCAGAGCCTTTAGCTACCAAGCTCCTCTCCTGTGGAACCAGCTTCCAATTTAGGAGGCAGAGATCCTCTCCACATTTCAGAGTAGTTTTACCTCCAAATTCCACTGGGCACAACAACGATGTGTTCCGGCTCATCCCAGAAGCATCTCTCTACTCTTCTCTGCGTAGATTATGTGGCTGGTCTATTTTTGTCAGATGCCGCAACCTTCTCACATCAAGCAGCACAAAGCAGACTGCACTGACAGGAAGTCCAACACAGAAAAAGAAAAAATAAAGCTGGTAAATTTTCAAAATAAAATACCGCATCCAGACTCCTGATTTACCAGGCCAAGAATCAATCAGTCAGAGGCAGGTTAGAGGAGATTT
>NW_023340190.1:1168-8593 GCF_004916995.1 Morone saxatilis | reverse complement strand
AATATACTGTGTAAATGGTAAATGGTAAATGGACCTGTACTTGTATAGCGCCTTTCTAGTCTTCCGACCACTCAAAGCGCTTTTACACTATGTGCCACATTCACCCTTTCACACACATTCAGTGATGGCAAAGTCCATCAAACAGAACGGACGACCCGCTCTTCCTCTGAGCCACAGCTGCCCCAAGTCACAAATATCCTGCCTGTACTTTTGGTTTTCAAACAACAAATACTTTCAGTTTAAGCTCTTGTTTAAATTCTACATAAATATGCTTCAGAGATGACTTTACCGCTTTAGCATGAACTGGTCTTTCAGCCTCTGTTCAACAGTTGCTTTTTCTAGTAGTCAACTAGTTGTTGTTGCACTTTTGAGCCAAAGATAAGACAAACCACTGTCATCCAGTATCTGCTTAACCTGCAGGACCCATGGTGGTACATATATACCCATATTCTGCAGGCTGTGCAGATAGTTACTACATTATTCAACTGGGTTTAATTTCTTTACCCTCTATCAGCCTCCCCAGTAAGCAATATTTATATTTGTTAACTACAGAGACAGACACAGAGTGGATGTCTTCCTAACTCCCCATAGGCCATATTATTGCAGGCTGTCATTTTAACTTGTAAGTTGTAGTTTTTCAAATGTAACACTTCACATGCATATAAAGGTGAAACCACCTTTTCTAAAAGATCTAGTGTGATATCCAATTTTCTACACTTACAAAAGGCTATAGGTCTACCAGATACAAATGGAGCACAATAACCTTTCCAGAATGTCATCATTCAAATTCATGACCTGTAATATCCTTGGAACTGAAAGTATTGAATCACATGGCCAAACTGCAAACAAATACAAAAACACACCTTTTCAGGCTGTGGCCTGGATGATCGGTAGTTCGATCCCCAGCTCCCTCCAGTCTACGTGTTGAAGTGTCCTTTGGGAAGATACTGAAAGCCAAATTGCAAAGTAAGGAATATCTTATCTTATCTTATCTTATTTAAGGGCTGGGCCATCGGTGCGTGAACGGAACATGTAGTGTACAACTAGATAGTATAAATGCAGTCCATTTGCCATTCCACCCAAAACAAAGATCATCAACACTTATCGCAATTAAAACAGCATTTGATAAATTCATAAAATAAGCAAGCAGGTTTTATATGAGGCATTTAGAAGCATACATGGTTTTCTGACTTTTGACATATAATCCATTCACAAACACATGGACAGATGACAAGTGATGAAGTCTGGATAAATCCACATATCCACTTCGATCAAGCAAAAAGTTTAAATGAAATCACAGAAAAAAGTTCCGTATAATCTTCAGTTTTCTTTAATCCAGGGGTTACTGTGAGAACAGTAATTGCTAATAGATATTCCGGCATTAACCTTTCAAGTATCTGAGATTGCCAAATGTAAACAAATGCAGGCAGGGGAAAAAAACCTTAAGGCCTTAAGTTGTAGCCCACAGCCAATTATACTTCCTGCTTGTATCCCACATAGGATTCTGAAACATTAATTCCTAAACTCAGAGGATGAAAGAGTAGACTCACAAGACAGTTTCCAAATGCTTCTCAACAGAGACTGAGGACAATCTCCCAACTTTCATTGCTAAGACAGGATTGGAGAGTTTAAAAAACAACCTTGACTGGTGGGCAGGGGTGAGACAGTCCTACAGGACAAAGGTGGGCTGGGCTTTGTGAACTCTATCCCAATCTCACTGAATAAAATAATCAGTAATATTGTTCAGAACCACAGTTCACATCCTTAATTTAAGCCCTGTAGACTATTATTTTATTTTATTTTTCAGTACCAAATGATAATGTACTACTGCTGATATATATTTTTTTCTTTTATGTATTTTAATTTAACGTTGTTGTATTGTTTGTATTTAAGTGTTTTTCATATGTTTGATGATTCAAAAATTTAAATAAAAAAACTTAAATGACAAAAAACAAAACAAATTAATAGTCAATGGGAAATCTAATTTATCTATCTAATTTATAGAAGCTTTAACCCCTGCTATATGCCACCAGGGTGTCTGTTTAAAACTGACATTTTCCACTTTGACTCAGTATGATACTCCACTAAGCTCCTCCTCAGCTCTTTCTCATTCCATGCTGTTCCTGTCCTTCTGTCTCTTGTCATGTTTGTGTTGTCTGCCAGGTGTGAAATAGATGTAAACGAGAGCTGACTCCATCTTCTCTAAAGTTTACTCAGACACTGACAGATCTGCCACATCACAAATATCAACAAACATTAATAAAATATGTACAGGGCTAATACTCGCTGTTACCTGTGGACCATTTAACAGAGCAGTGGTTTGCTATGTGTGCTGTTCAACAGCCTGCTGTGTGAAGGAGGCATGAAAGAGAGATCAAAACGCCATGTCAGTGTGTTAGTATTCCACTCTCCCTTTTACAGGTTTAGACCCTTAGAGTAAAGATTTGCCCATCCTCACTTCACAGAGTTGTAGTTAAGGTTGTAGGGTTTGCATTTAGAATTATAAATTAGGGATTTAAAATAAATAAAGGTACAAAATATGTTAATTAAACCAACACTATGTAAGATTTGGTGTTTGTTGCAATTTGGCATCACCGAGATCGGACGAGATCGGGCATATGACTATTTTATCATATATTATTGCTAATTTTCTATTTCTCTATTTATGCTTCTTGATTTGCAGTACTTATTTTTCTTGTCCTGTGTTTATTGTTATGCACTAATGTAGCGGTACGAGGCACTAGTGCCGTATCCAACGCTGAGTCTGCTTCACTGTTCCCATCCCTGGTTTATCAGCCAATCACGGTTCATGCCGAAGGGATAAAAGTTAGGCTGTGTTCCCTCTCTCTGCCCTCTCAGCTTCCTGCCTCTTCGGCCCTTCCGCTTCCGGGTCGTTGCGTTTGCCGCTCACCCTCACAGCACAGGTAGGCGCACCTTAGCGTGCATGCAGTTTGTTGTTTTTGTCTGCGGCTCATTTTACTCACCGGTAAACGTAACTCCTTAATAGAGCCGGCGTCCGTCCGTGGCCGAGGCGACTCCCTGGGGCTGGTTACCGGCGCCCAACCGGCAGCATAGGTGAGTCATGGGGAAATCTCCGTTTTAGATTAATAAGTTAGCCAGGTGCTTAAGCCCCTTCCGTTGCCTCTTCCCCTAGAGCAGTGTATCCTCGTGGTGGTGCGTCGCATTAGACGTTTGCTGGTGGCGTGTCTGTGCGTCAGGCTGTATCCATGCTGACCTCTCCCCAATCTCTTTCTATGACGGGGCAAGAGACCGCGAGCTAAATATAAGAGCGCGACCTGACGAAACCTGTGCAAATCTACGCGGATACCTCGTATAAAAGCCTAAATAAGTAGTCCTGATGTAATCAGCGCTAACTGCTTAGCCACGGTACCTCTCCCTGTGACCTCGCTGGCTTTCGACGCCAGGCCACATGAGTGTCTGAGCGTTACCTCTGCGGCTTCTGTTCATGCCTACCTCTGAGCACTGTGGCTCTCATCCATCCCAGTTGTTTAGGTAACCGGAGATCGGCTGCCTTTACGGACCATTATTGCTGTTTTGGGGCAAGTTTGATTGAGCCATGTACGTAGGTTAAATATGGTCCTTCTCTCAGCTTGTTCATTGTTGTCACGTGTGTTGATCTTGCGTGGGCTGCCTGCGTACGCTAGTAGCCTTGCCTCCGTGTCTGCGATCATCAAGAGTCCTACTCAAATGTCCACGTGATCATGTTGTGTGTATATAAGGTCAAATTCTTCTAACTGTCTCCACAGGTTTTTTCTGGTTTGTGTGGTGTTGTACAAGTGTGGTTGTATCCTTTATCTATCTATTATTTTCATTTTGATATAACCGCTTTTGCATGCCATCTTTTGAGAGTTGTTCTTGGGTTATATAGGTTTTTGTTGCTTATTTAGTATTATAGTGGTCACTCTTCTCCAATTTGTGCTGGTTGGGGTCAGGTTTTTATTTTGTTTTATTGTATTGTTGAGTGGTTGTCACTTCGGGGAGGTGTAAGGTAAATTTTTCCTCTCTTTTGGAGACCCTCTCGCATCACTTGTTATGTGGTGTAATTCCACATAGGATCATATGGAAGTGATTTTAAACTTGATGAGTTAAGATATCTGGCCAGAAGTACGTCTTCTATTAGTTTGTACACTTTATATGTTTTTGATTGAGTTCATTGTACTAGTTTACGGATACATGGGTTCTTTCGCGTGTAATAATTTTTGCTCTTCTCGCGTTGGGTAGGTTTTATTTACATGTACGGGGCATGGACTTTATGTTTGCTGGTAACTGTTTGTGAGCCCGTCTTTTTTAGTCTCGCTCTCGTCCTCCCTGTATCTCACGCCCCTGTCCTATTGAGCTGTCCTATGTGTGCTGGAATCGGTATTAGCGTTTAGGTTGAGTGTGCTAAATCTCTCGCTCTCGGGTGGTCGGTTGGACTACCCCTTAGTCGTGTGCTCGTCCTCCCGTAAGATTTCGCGTTTGTGCTGCTAGCACACCAGTCTTTCCTTGGCCGCAGCAGCGTCACGTCACGTCCGTCAGCCACGTACACGCACGCAGTCAAATGTTAAAACAACAAGGTGTATTTGCAGACCACAAGATTCAAAATGGCCGACTTCCTGTTGGGTTTGGGTTATGGGTCCAAGAGGCTTTTTTGCTTGTCCCATCATGATACACATGCGTACCAATTTTCATACATTTCGGTCATAGGTGTCTCGGAGGCTGATTCTGGGGGGCGTGGCTAAGCCATTTTGCCTGCCAAACGTGCAAAAGTGCAACAAAAAAAACAGCAACAAACTTGAACCGAGGCCAAAACAACAAACAAAACCGATCTAACTCTCAAACAAAATCCTGACTGATCCCTATTTAACGTACGAGTAAAACAAAAGACATTTACTAATCCTAACTCCCTATTCTAATAACAAAACAGGAGAAAAACAGTACAAATGAAAATGGCAGTTCACCACTACAACACCCACTATATACAACCATAAGAAAGTAAAATGGAATAATCATATTCACAAACTTGCCAATCACAATGCTCATACAAAAACACACTCTCTTAATGGACGGAGGACAGAATGATGCTGCTGCAAGTTTTTCTGTCCTTGATTGCTGTAAGGCCAGACATGGCGGATGTTGCGGATGTTGCGGGGAGAACCGACCAGCAGCCGACACCCAACCAACAGAACCCTCGTCATTAACCAGTCAGTGGAAAGACTTATGGGTTGCAGACAGAGATCTCCAGCAAGACAGGCTGCACACTCCTCTAGAAAAACCGGGACAGAGGATTGGTAGGTGCTGAAATCTCTCAAACACCATGTTTCCTTCATCTGTAGTGTACAATGGCTTTGGACCTGGATTCTAGGCTTTTGTACAATTTCTGACTGGCGACAAAAAGTATTCCACTCTTACAATTTCATGTATTTAGGATTTTGAAAAAATCATCTTAATACAGAGGAAAATGTATGGATTGCAAGTTTGTTGATTATTACATTGGTTAATTATATGCATCCAAATGTTGAAGGCCACCTGATTGCCCGAATGTTTAGTGCCCTTGATCGGCTAATTTCTACATGCATCCTGATTGGCTGAAGGTAAATCCATCCTTTCTGGCTGATTGTTACATTCATCCTGTTTGGCTGAATGTTAATGGACTCCTAATTGGCTGGTTGTTACATGTATCCTGATTGGGTGATTGTTAAATCCATCCTGATTGGCTTAATGTTGAAGGCCTCTGGATTGTGTGAATGTTACATTCATCCTGAATGGCTGAATGTTAGATCCATCCTGATTGGCTGAATGTTAAATTCATCCTGATTGGCTGTTTGCTACATGCATCCTTATTGGCTAAATGTTGAATCCATCCTGATTGGCTGATTGTTACATGCATCCTGGTTGGCTGAATGCTAAAGGTCTCCTGACTGATTGTTACATGCACCCTCATTGGCTGATTGTTACATGCATTCTGGTTGGGTGAATGTTACATACATCCTGATTTGCTGAATGTTAAATCAGTCCTCATTGGCTTATTGTTGAATCCATCCTGATTGGATGATTATTACATGCATCCAGAGTTGGTGATTTGTGTATGCATTCTGATAGGCTAAATGTTACAGGCCTCCTGATTGGGTGATTGTTAAATCCATCCTGACTGGTTGAATATTAAAGGCCTCCTGATTGGCTGATTTTTAAATCCACCCTGAATGGCTGATTGCTTCATGTATCCGGATTTGCTGATTGCTACATGTATCCTGATTGGCTGATTGTTGCATGCATCCTGATTGGCTAAATGTTTCATGCACCCTTATTGGCTAATTTCCACATGCATCCTGATTTGGGAAGCCCATCTACGGGACCAAGACAATACCTGCCTTCGCAACGACTGAATTTTGTGAAGAAAAGTGTTCAAATGTTAACAGAACAGAAAAGCTGATTTTTGCCACGTCGCCATGGCAACATGGTTCCACGCAAATTCTTAAAATTCATACAATGTCATTGTCATCATCTTAATAAACTTCTGACAGAATTTCAGCTGGATCTGGTTAATCTGCTGGAAGATATACGTAAAAGTATTTAAAAAAAATTATTTTCACCACTAGGTGGCACTCTCACTATTAGTGAATATTATGACATAGAAGTGCATGCATACTGATTGGCTAAATGTTCTGTGCACCCTTATTGGCAAATTTCCACATGCATCCTGATTGGCTGAATGTTATTGGCCTTCTAATTGGCTGAATTTCAATTCCATCCCGTTTGGCAATTTCTTACATGGATCCTGATTGGCTGAATGTTACATGTATCCTGATTAGCTAAATGTTAAAGGCCTCCTGACTGGCTAATTGTTACATCCAACATAAATCCACATTCATTGGCTGTTTCTTCCATGCATCCTGATTGGCTGAATTGTTAATGGCCTTGTAATTGGCTGAATTTTAATTCCATCCTCATATGCTGATTGTTACATGCATGCTGATTGGCTAATTTTTACATGCATCTTGATTGGCAAATTTTTACATGCATCTTGATTGGCTGAATTTTAATTCATCCTCATATGCTGATTGTGACATGCATGGTGATTGGCTGATTGTTACATGCATCCTGATTGACTTAATGTTAAAGGCCTCCTGATTGGCTAATTGCTACATGCGTCCTGATTGACTGAATGTTACATGCATCCTGATTGGCTGAATTGTTAATGGCCTTCTAATAGGCTGAATTTTAATTCCATCCTGATTGGCAAATTTTTACATGCATCCGGATTTGTTGATTTTTACATGCATCTTGATTGGCTGAATTTTAAATTCATCCTCATATGCCAATTGTTACATGCATCTGGATTTGCTGATTTTAAATAAACCCCAAATTGCTCCAGATGCTGTGCATTGGTGTATGACCGTGTAAATGATTAGTTTCTGTTCTGGT
>NW_023340190.1:0-1159 GCF_004916995.1 Morone saxatilis | reverse complement strand
ATGGCAGCCACTGCCATCAGTGTACGAATGTGCGCGAATGGGGTGAGTGTGGCATGTATTGTACAGCGCGGCCGAAATACTAGTAAGGCGCTATATAAGTACAGTCCATTTATTCTTCTGATTACCTAATGTTAAAGGCCTCCTGATTGGCTGATTGTTACATGCATCCTGATTGGGTAAATATTCAGTCATAGTGATAGTGCCACCTACTGGCAACAGGAAGTAAGCCTTTTGTGGCAAATTCTTTCTGATTTACATAACATTTTCATGTCCTGGTCCACAGATGATATTACAAGAGACAGCCACAGGGAAACCCGATGCGCATGGTGTTTGAGGGCCCATTCATCACTTCTTTATTACTTCTTGCTTTATTTTGCTTTTTGCCTTTGCTTCATGAATATCAGTCATTAAAAAAAAAGAAAAAGAGATCTATTAAGGATTTATATGTATAACCAGCACAGTTGAGAGAGAGGGTTAACAAATAGAATGGATTAGCCAAAATAAGTTGGGCCCGGTAAAAGTATGAATAGGTGGGCCTTAATGTAGGAGTGGTTAAGAGCCAAGGGTGCTGCCTGGGGTGGCACAAGCTCGGCACTGACTTGCATGGTGTGCATGAAGTATATATCTCAGCTGTCCAGTCATTCCCAGTTCATGCAATTCCAATACTGTGTTTTTTCATCCTCTTAACTCACTTATGAAATCATAAAAATAATGCATTTGCTTTTGCCTGCATGTTATTTGCCCAAAACTGCATGGGATTAGCATACAGTGGGCTGTCAGCAAAGATGAGGCCTCAGATATCTTGAGGTCAAAGGTCAAGGGATCCCTTTGAAAATGGCCATGCCAATAAAGAAAACCGAACCTGCTACAATCTCCGAAAGTGCAGAGTGAAATATTTTAGGGGTCCAATGAAAAAAAGTGTATTTGTAGTATGCAGTAAACTGTATGTTACCGCTCAGTTAACCACTAACCAAACCAGGGGTCTTGGTTATGCTGCTATGGTTACCTGTATTTTGACTTTCTGAAAATACCAACATATAGCACACCTAGCTTAGCCACTTTAAACATGATTGAACAGGGACTGCTCTATGTTTTAGGGTGTTGACATATGACTGTCATTGTTCAGAATTTAAAACAATATTAAAGGATACATATTATG
>NW_023340189.1:0-2486 GCF_004916995.1 Morone saxatilis | reverse complement strand
AAACCACTAGTGTCTTTAGTGGTAATTCTACCACTAAAGACAGACTAAAGACACTCCTAATTCAGTCCACCCGGACGTGGGTAAATGTGTTGTTGCTAACTTGACGGTGCCACGGTCTCATATCAATCAAACATCCCTGTGCGTCCAAAAGTGACGCTAGAAGGGTTCCTAGAGCATCACTTCTTGAAGCGTAGGGCCACTGACCAAGCTGCAGTTTTTGACGCATTGGGAATGAGAACATGTTGACATCCCACACATATTCTGTCTTTAAAATCTACCACATATGCTTATCTACAGAATCACACCTGCATTCAAATACCTGCATGGCTCAGTGATAGGCAAAAAGATTTCATTTGGTAAGCAAATGTTGGTAAGCATGTTGTTTTTGTTCTCTGACACGTATGTCTTTCTGTGTGTGTGTGTATCTAACAGTGGACCAGAATGTCGTCACACAGCCACAAATGGGACATTTTTTGTCCCCTGTTGGATATGTTAAAATGATGTCTAATGCCCTCTGGTGAACTTTTCATAACTTGAAAGGTGTGTGTGTGTGCGCGCATTAAGGTCCATGTTCGGCAGTGCCTCTGCTGGCCGGAGCAGGAAATTTAGCGACCCATTTACACACGCTGTTCAACAATCCATCATGGTGTGAATGGCCTTAAACCCCAGGCTGTCTTTCAGACTAAGAGGGGCTATTAAAACAACATGTTTTTGTAACAAAATATGAAAGCTCAGCTTTAGTGAAACATGATTTTTTATTATGTTTCTGTGACACAAAAAAATTCACCTTTACTGGATATTCTACATTTCAAGCTTGACATGGTATTAAAATGCTATTAAAGTGCTATTCAAAAGGTGTAATAAGTATTTTAGACTTCAAAAAAGGGAAGAAAAATAGAAAAACAACCAGGATAAAATTTGTAATAAAGTAGTCAGCAGTAAGATCCCTTCTTTTCAATTATAATTAATCGCTAGAAACTTTGACTGAACAAGAGAAAGTAATAATCTAAACTAAATATAATATAATCTGTAGTGCTTTTCAGTAAGGTGGCAATATTGTCATTGTAGCAGTGTATTGTGAAAACATGACAACTTATGATATACAGTATGTAAGTAAAGCAATAAAAAATTATTATTTTGGACATATGTAAGGTACAAGTCAGTTAGAGAATGAATTAACCTTACTGCAAAACTTTGGGTAAAAAGTTTATATTAAAGGTACACACATTCACCATTACCTATTTGACTTTTATGCATATTAGCAGCATATTGGCCCTTTATTAGTCATTATAAGTAAAGACCATATACTACAACTACTAAACCCCAGGCAGCTGCTGTAGGCAATGGTGAAAATCTGTAGCTTCAATAGTCCAGATGGTTTTGGCTGTACGGCTTATAGTCCGGAAATTACGGTAGAATCGGGTTTATTGCCAAGTTATTAAGTTATTTCACTCAGTTTCTTTCTCATGGTGGGGATTGTTGTATATTTAAATAATATAAAGAGTACGATGTAGACCTGGTCTTTATGAAAAGTGTCCTGAGATAACTTCTGTTAGAATTTGGCACTATATATATAAATTGTAATTTAATTGTATTGAAAACTGTTACCCAGCTGAGCTATCCAGAGCATATAGTCTAATATTAATAATGTGCATGTAAGAAATTATATATGTATGTAAAATTGCATAATACAGGTATTAAATAGTTAAAACAATCTGTAGGCAAGGTCCAATGTGTAACATTTATGAAGATCTATAGATCTACACAGATATTTAGCAGAATCAAGCTCCATAGCAGAGATGACAGAGGAAGAATCCAGTCTGCAATCTTCTGCATACTGTCTGTATCTTTGACAAACCTATCACCACCTTGGATAGAACCATATTTTTGTACTTAAGTCCAGTGACATTTAACATAAAAGCTAAAACATTAACTTGATATTATGTGACAATAACTTTGCACTTTCAACTTACAAAACAAATAAAAAGCGCAATGTTGAATATAGTAATAATAGAACATACACACAACTTTATGACACCATTATAGTCATTTCAAATGAGACTGATTTGTACTGTCAAACAAAATAGCTAGTAAAAAGTACTTCATCTGGAATGTTTCTGTAAATTACAAAATTAAATTAGTGTCAATTAAAATGACTAATAAAATTAAATCAAGAATCTTTTTTAACTTAAAAAGTTGAGTTTGTGTTACTTAAAATATATATATAACTTATCGCATTACAGTAAATAGACAGGACTGACTTTGTTGAGAAATATTTCAGTAATGACAGAACTGAAACAGTTCAGAGTCAGGGAGGAAGAAGGACTTCTTTAAAGCACAAGATTCATGAGGAAGGCTTCTTATAACAGAGGAAGAACCTTTTCTGCATGCAGTCCTTTATCTTCAAGCTGCCATTCTTCATCAGGACGCCACAGAACCCCTGAGTCAGGCAGCTGTTAAAATTCTTGGGTGGCCCTGGTTCTCCA
>NW_023340188.1:0-2720 GCF_004916995.1 Morone saxatilis | reverse complement strand
TCTCTCTCTCTCTCTGTATTAGAACGCCTCTCTCGCCCAGTTACTGGCTCATGTAGCGGAGGTCGAGAGTTTGTCCAATCAGGTTCTCCGGTGTAAGGACGTCTGCAGCCGCAGTACGCAGAGTGACAGCTCTGCATGCTGACCCCTGACCTTCCTCCTCCTCATCTTCCTCCTGCTGGATGGACAGGACGTTGTCTTTTTGTACTCGGTGTTAACTTTCTTTATTGTGTTTGTTGCAGTTTTTGTGTCAAATATTCATATTACTTCATTTTTATTGCAATAAAATCAGATTTGGTGAGAAACCATCACGTCCTGTTTGATCTCTGCCATCAGCCTTTTTATGACTTCCAGCTGTGTGTAGTTGAGGAGAACACCTGCACCCTTTAACTCCCCTGGCAGATATCTGAAATATATTTACATTCACAGTTGCACACATCTCATGTACATCACCTCCATTGTTCTCCTGACCACTAGAAATTCAGTTATGGAAATAAAATGATGTGTGATATGAGGAAATTTGCATTATTTTTTACATTTGAATGACTAGTGCTGCTACTGCTGAGCTCAGTCTTATTATCCAACACATTTCATTGAACCCTTCATCCTGTTACAGTTTGTATAATTACTCACAGCCTTTATTCCAATCTCTACTCACATTTTCCAAACTTTACAGTTAACATCCATCTGTTACCATATGAACACAATATGCAATCGATAAACATGTTTCTAAAACATTTTTATTACATACAAGATGACCCTAACCCAAAATGATGGATCTTCCTGTGTCATTGCTTCACACACAGCAAATAAAATGTTAAAAATCTTCAAAAATATAGAAAAACGCCTCAACAGCTCAAAAGCTTTATCAAAAGAGTTGATGAGCATTTACAGAACAGATCATTGAAACATTGAGACACAGCTGATTGAAGTTGTGTGAAATAGACCAACCACAGCTGAACAGTGAAAACATATATAGAACAACACAGAGCGGTGGAGAGAGGAAGAGGAGTAGTTGGATCAGGTTGGGTAGGGGATGAGTCACACTGACTACATTCACATGCACATTTACTCTGATTACTGTTAACGAAGTGCTGTACATCGTCCTGTTGCTCTCATGGTTCAAGTGGAACAGCTGAAGCTGCAGGAGACATTTCTTTTCTGTGTTTTTTTTTACCTCTTTACCTTTTCAGCCTCCTTTCACTCAACTACCTTCTTGAAAATGTCGGCGTTGTTATATTTGCACGTCCAGAAACCTGTTGCTATCCAAATCTTTCTTAATGTTTACCAGTAGGGATGTCTCGATGTAAGCTCAACGATCGGTATCAGCGCTGATCAAGATATTTTTTAACTGATCAGAACCGATCAGTTCTTTCACTATATATTTCTACTATTCATTGTATAAAGATAACTCATTCAATTTTAGATAACATGTTTCCAAAAACCCACACATTATACCCTCAACCAAAGCATGTATAGTGGTTTACAGTAAAGGAAACAATGATTTCATTGCATGCAGGTAGAAGTGGCCCTTCCTCAATCAAGGCTGGATCAGCACACTAGAGGGTTTCTCCCCCATTGTCTGTGATGTAGATGACCCAACCCAGGGATGACATTTACCATTGCACATTGTCATTTTACTGTAATTCTTTGTTTCTGTGAGTTCACAGTAATATGTCTTGATTACTGTACTGTAATTCTACCCCTCGTTTTTTGTTGTTGTTGTAAAATGGCAAAAATAAGCTGTAACTGTACTGGAACAATCTTTCACAGAAGCCTGTATGAGAACATTCAAAAGGTATACAAAGTACTAAATAAAGCAGTGTTTTATATAAAGTACATTCATGTGTTATTGCTAATTACTAATTCAAATTCATGTTGCTGTAAATGTGCCTTTTTGAAAAATACATCTTATACAATGCTAATTAACAGAAGAAGGTTATGGAGAGATGAGGAGACAGCTGGACCCAATGAGATACTCCTCCATTGTTCTCCTGAACACTATCTAATCTGTGGAAGACTAAAATTCAGTTATCCAAATGAAACTGTGATATGCTGGGAAATTTGCGTTGTGTTTTATGCTTTTATAACTGAGCTTTATTATACCTTTATTCCCATCTCTTCACATTTTCAACCTTTTTAGTCATCAGTCATCTTCTTGAAAAGATATTTGCTCATATCCGGAAACCTGTTGATATCAGTCTTTCGTTTATGTGTCATCGGTGTGTGAATGTGCATGAATGAAGTAGTTTCTGTTCAATGGGCTTTAACCATCACTGAGTGAATGTGTGAAAGCGTGAATGTGTCCTGTAGTGGTAAAAGCACTTTGAGTGGTCGGAAGACTAGAAATAAACTATTCAGGTACAGTCATACCAATTTAACCATTTTTACCAGTTTTTAGAGTTGCTGTTTAATGAACAAAAAGTGGTTTTGTGTAATGTAGGTGTGTTGCTGTGTTAGAAAAATAATCTTAAGTAATAGCTTGTTAGAAATAACTGTAATTGTCTTATGTAGTATGACAAATATATTCTGAATCCATCCACACACTGATACATATTCAATATTCAGTAGCAGCCATGAGGCCAATCCACACACAGGTTATCTTATATGTGGGCTTTACTCAGGAAAGACAGCCCAATCATATTTCAGTAATGTTACCGTACCACTGCATCAGTGGATGTGTCTTCGATGGTACAGGTATATAAAAGCAGGTACAGCTCTTA
>NW_023340187.1:0-3057 GCF_004916995.1 Morone saxatilis | reverse complement strand
GGATTCGAACCGCGGTCGGCTGCGTACGTATACGCATTAAACTTCGCTATGCCATGGCCACCCCACACTAGCTTTGTGTCCCATCTTGGCCACCCCAGTAAAAATGTCCCGGATACGCCACTGCCTCTATATCAACAACAGGTGGTGTAACAACATCAAGGTGCACTGTAGAGTGTGCACACCCAGCCTGGAGATGCTGACCATGTCCGTGCGTCCCTACTATCTCCCCGGGAATTCCCAACTGTTGTGATCAGCTGTGTTTACATCGCCCCCCAGCACGAACGACAAGGCAGCAGCGGACCTAGTTGCAGAGGAGGCCAACACAATGCTAGCCAAATATCCCAGAGCTCCAGTGTTTATCCTGGGGGACACCTGCGGAGTGGACAGTGTGTTACCATCATTCCAGCAGTACGTGGATATTCCCACCAGGAGCAGAAACATCCTCGACTTGTGTTATGGAAATATCACCAACGCTTTCCGAGCTCACGTATATCCCCCGCTCGGAGATGCAGACCACAACGTATTCTGTTTACTTCCTCTGTACAAACAAGTACTGAAAAGCCACAATGCTACAGCGCTCCACAGTGGTCAGAGGATGCCATTACACAACTCCAAGGCTCCCTGGCATGCACCACCTGGAGTATCTTTGATGGAAATCTGAATGACAAGGCTAATGTTATTACAGATTACATCACATTCTGCATACACACGTGTCATTCCAGTTAAAGTAAGTTAAAAATATCCTAACTCTAAACCCTGGATCACTCCCAAAATAAAACAGTGCCTGAAGGAAAAACATAAAGCCTTCACGCTCAAAGACTGGCCTCAAATTGGCTATTAGGAAAATAAAAAATGAGGTGTTTAAAGCAAAACTGGAATTCAAAAACGAATTAGAAAATGAATTTAGCAGCACGAACACAAAACAGGCTTTTCAGAAAGTTAAAATTCTAACTGGATGTGAAGTTAAACCTAACCACAGTGCAATAAACAACTCAGAATCCCTTGCAGTTGAACTAAACACCTTCTCCGCCCGCTTTGACAAACAGGACTTCTCTGCAGTGGGTGAGGAATGGCTGAGACATCTCCCTCCACCAAACCCTGCAGAGCCAGACCCCTTTTCAGAGGACGTAAGGAAACAACTTGGACGATGCAAGCTGGGCAAAGCCCCAGGGCCTGAAGGCATCCCAGCTCGAGTGCTGAAGTCCTGTGCCCTGGATCTCGCCCAGATTCTCCACTCACTCTGTGAATGTTACCACACAGCCACAATACCCACCCCCCCTGGAAAACTGCCACCATCATCCCAGTACCCAAAAAACCCCAGCCCAAAGAACCCAACCATTACCGTCCCGTTGCCCTCACCCCCATAATCATGAAGTGCCTGGAGAATCTACTGCTAAACCTCCTTCTTCCAGTTGTCACCCCTCAACTGGACCCCCTTCAGTTTGCTTACAAACCTAGGAGGGGCACAGAGGACGCTGTGGCCTGCCTGCACCTCCTCCTCCAGCACCTGGACTCCCCAGGCACCTTCTCCAGGATCCTCTTTGTGGACTTCAGCTCTGCTTTTAACACCATCCAAAAGCATCTGATGACCCAGAAGCTTCACTATTTCAACGTCTCCACCCGTCTGATCCATCTCCTGCACAACTTCCTCAGCGACAGACGGCAAGCGGTGCAGGTGGGCAATACCACATCACCTGCACTCACCATCAACACCGGAGCGCCACAGGGCTGTGTGCTGAGCCCATTCTCGTTCACACTCTACACCAACGACTGCACCAGTCCCTCACCCATCACCACCTACCTTAAGTAGTCATCCGACGCAGCCATCATTGCCCTGTTCACAGACAAGCACTCCGTCCTCGACTACCACAGCACCTTCACACACTTCAGCAAATGGTGTGAGGACAACCATCTCCACCTCAATGTCAGTAAGACCAAAGAAATCATCATCGCTTCCCCGACACCACAGCACCACATTACTATCAATAACCAAACAGTTGAAATGGTTGACAGTTTTAAATACCTTGGAGTAACACTGGACAATAAACTTAGTTTCAACCAACACACCACTGACATCTTCAAAAGGAGCCAGCAAAGACTATCTGTCATCCGTAAACTCAAAGGACTTTATGTTTCCCCCCCATCTTCTCCTACTACTGTATCAGAGCATCATCCAGCCCATCCTCATACTGCTCCTCCTGTTTCTACAACAACTGTCACCAACCGGACAAAATTGGTTCCCCTTACCCGCTGTAACACAGGACGCTCTCTGGTTCCCTACGTGTAAACACAGGACGCTCTCTGGTTCCCTTACGCTGTAAACACAGACGCTCCTCTGGTTCCTACCGCCGTAACCAGACGCTCCTCTTGCGTTCCCTACGCCGTTCAACGTCTCCCGTAATAACCACAGACGTCTCTGGTTACCCTACGCCGTAACACGACGCTCTGCTGCGTTCCCTACGGCTGTTACACAGCTGCTCTCTGGTTCCCTACGCTGTTTTAACAGCAGGACGCTCTCTGGTCTTCCCTACGGGGCCTGTAACACAGCCGCTCTCTGGTTTCCCTACTGCTGTAACACAGACCGCTCTTGGTTCCCTACGCCTTAACACAACACTCGGTTCGCCCTTTCAATTCGAAATTTAATTTAATTTTATTGATACTCCGAGGGGGGAATTTATGTCCCCATCCTGCACCGCAGGCAACAAAAGAAACACAGCTTCCAACAATTTTATAAATCTACAGAAAAAAACAAAACAAGAATCAAATTAAATAATACATGACAGGTTTACACACTCAGCCCTTTGTTTAAGCGCAATAGCTGCAGGGTCAGCTTTTCCGCAATACGCGAGCTGTTCATTGCACCTCAGTGTTCGGTACATCGGGCCCCAGATTTCAGTGGGGGTGAGATATTTGTTGAGGGGTGGTGTAATTGTCAGTTACTATTTTGGGTTGGCAATGCGTGGAGTGGCTGATTGTTTGTTCTGTGAGAGTTTGGGTGTGAGGAGTCCGATTATCCTTCGGCCGCTGTGTTTTTGGTGATGCGTCGTTGATTTCTGT
>NW_023340186.1:0-3148 GCF_004916995.1 Morone saxatilis | reverse complement strand
AATGGTATGACATTGACAGGTGAAAGTAAAACTGATAAGCTGAGTTCTCTCCATTATATGACAGCTGTCAGCATCTGAAGCCGTTAGAGATGTATATGAATTTATAGTAAATTATCTTGTGCCCACAAAAAATAAAATAGATAAAAAATATTTCCTTTTGGGGAATTTAGGGGCTCCGTAAGATTCAAATACAACATGTTTCTAAAGATTTCTAAAGAAGGAAAGTAAATTTCCTCAAAAAATATAATGAATACAAAATTATTGTTGTCTCAACTGTTTTTTTTTTTCACAGTGCATAACAACAGTTTCCTCCTTGTAATAACTCTAATAACAATATCTGAAAAAAATCTGGAATCCATTGAACAACCCTTCAGAAGAGTGTTTAGGTCAGGAAATACTAACCTGACAGTGAATCATATGATAATGGCCTACAGTACTGGTGGAATTCCCCTTTAAACAACAACCACTGTATTGTTCACATTGCCCTCAAGTTGGAACATTTTTCTGTTCCTTCAGAGGAGCTGCTTCTTGTTTTGAGTGTTCCCCCTCAGAACACCACATTAGTGTCTGTAAAGCCAGGGGATTTTTTCTATTTGCAAACATCACATGGTTCTGATCTGTGAAAGGCGGCTGTAGCCCCGTTCCAATCCCAGCCTCCTGCTGCCTCAGCTGTCCTGGATGATCCCCACGTCTTCTCCCCTCACCACCCGGTGAAAGTCCTGGAAACTCAAACCCACCTGTGATCTCATTGCTTGGGCCACAGAGGAGGAAAGGGAGGAGGGCGGGCTGGTCCTTTTGGACATGGAGTGCGAGCTCACAGCTGCAGGGGATCGAGAGAAGGGGAAGGGTTAGGTTTCAGCTGAGGTAGTGAGCAGAGCACTGAGGTGCAGTCTGCTGAGCCTCTGCGCAGCTGGTTGTCCGGGCTGAACTTTAAAGTTGGCAGGTTCTTTGGAGGAGCCGCGAAGGGACAAGACAGCAGCAACTCTACATCAAACCGACACAGAAGGTAGGCTGCTTATGTGTTGGCCGCAAATAAGAATTTGCACCCAAGAACTATATTTAGTATGATAAAGGGAAAATGCCAAGATTTGTTCTGGTTGGTCTAGACTATATAAAACTATAACTGATTTTTTTTACCATGAAAAATTGTGTTTATTAAATGTTTTCTATATATGAAATATATTTTTTACATTCCATGTGTTTGGATATCTTTGACATTTGAGTTCATAGATATCAAACACTTGATTGTGCTCCTTGTAGATTCTGAGATACAGCCAATTTCTACTATAGTCTTTAGGCACATGGGACTGTTTTTTAACCGAAAATGGTAGAAAATGCCCAGAATATGCAGTAAAAATTAAGGGATTTTATTATTATTTGTACAGACATGCAACAGGCTCTTATCTATATATTCTATATATATATATAAAAGTTGCACCCAACTATTATTAGTCATGCAGCAGGTAAAATATCGCTTGAGGGGACGATCTCCATTAATTTGAATGAGGAGGAAGTGTGTCTGTTTGTTTCTATTAAACCTCAAATCTTGCTTTTCTGAGGCAACTTCTAACTCTCACACAGTGAACCCAGGCAACACTTCCATAGGACATCGTAATGTCAGCAAACACACAGTAGTTGTCAATTTTAAACTGAGAAATGTTTTAGCTAGCCTATTAAACATCTAAAACAATAGCTGGTTAATCAGTTAATTAATTATATGACAGAAAATGAATCTCATGTGAACTGTTTTAGCAATTGAATAATAATTAATAATTTATGAACACATAATGTGACAAACACTTGTTGCCAGCTTCACAAAAATTATGATTGGATGATTTTATTGGTTGTATTTCTGTGTATTTCTTTCTTATGTAAGTAAGTAAGTTGTTACTTAGGTTAAGTTAGTGAGTTGAATATCTTTGTTTTTTTTTTTTTTACTAGTGGTTGGATTAAAGGAATTTTAACTATTTTTTTTCATTTTTCTTTTAACAGTAAATCAGTGAATCAAAAAAATAAAAAATAATAGCAACAATAATCTACTTGCAGTAATAGTTTTAGTAAAATATCACTTCATGCCAGTGGATCTGTAGTTTGCAAATAAAATTGTACATTTTAAAAGGTAGAATAACATAAATTGTGTTGTTTACAGATGATTGTGATGATACTAAGACCATGGCTCTAAACTTTGAGCTTAGGACTGCCGTCATGACTTTTATTTTAGCTTTAAACATCACACACAACGATTGATAAAAACACATTTTTAAAGAGTGACACTTAACTTTATATTAAGAAACAAAATTGGATTTTATTATTTTTAGACCAAGAATAAAATGAAAAACTGTAGTAGTAAGCTAAATACATGGTTAACATTATCTGGGTTAGGAGGTGTTTCTAAAATCCCACTTTTCCTTACACTAATAACCAGGGGTGGATCTAGAGAAATATTTATGGTGTGTCCAGAGGGCGTGGAGACTTTAAGGGGTGGCAGAAATATCTGCTGATTTAATCACGAATAATCACATATATCAATATTTGCCTGATAATGCCCCCAAGTGAAGATATTTGAACTCAAAAAAACATTATTGTGACACATTAGGTGGTAAAACATAAACTTACATTTAAATGAAGCAGTTGTCCAAAACTGTTAAATGGAAATTAACACTTAAAAGTGCAGGCATAAATCCAAAATCCAGTACTGAAAGTAGTCCATGCAAAAACAGAGACATTTTGACTGATTATTGAACAGGCTATAAGCTTGACATATGAACAAGGACAAACTTGCAATGAAAATAATCAGGAAAAAAAATGGAGGGAAAACAGAAAAAGACAGGAAGTGAAGTAAAACAAGAGACAAGAGACATCTTGCACTGGTGACATCATTTGTACTCAGTCGCGAGCATGGCTCAGCTGTCAGTCATGATGTGAAACCCCACTTTTATAGCTTCAAACTGATCAGAAAAATAAACACATGAACCTAAATCAGCATGATAAGAGGTACCTAAAATGATTTTAAAAAATGTATTTGACATGTACTTTTTAGTTTGGTCTATCTGCTAACATGGAGGCAACAGGCTTTATGACCTATACAGCTGGCCAATTCCATGAGCTTAATCACCAATTCCCCGCCCTCGTGGCCCAATTGTTGAAA
>NW_023340185.1:0-3069 GCF_004916995.1 Morone saxatilis | reverse complement strand
GAGGAGCCGGGGATCGAAACCAACAACCTTAAATGATGGACGACTCGCTGTGCCTCTGAGCCACAACAGCCGCTGTGGCTGTTTTGTCGTCGTCGTCCCGTCCTTTCTCATGAGTGCATCATCATCCACTCACTCCATCCATCCATCATCATCAATCCATACATCATCATCAATGCTGTCACTTTCATTAGTAATGAGATTGTGTCATACCAGTTCCTAATAATATCAGGAAAAGCTAATCTCAATATTCACAGGAAATAATCTCAAAAATGAACCAAATCACTCGTATCCATAAAACGTGTCACTTTCAGTCATTGAGTAAAGGGGCTTCCTTGAGGAAAAAGGTTGGCATCCACTCTATTAAAGTACATTAAAAAAAACTTCACAAAAATTCTTAGGTTACATAAAGCCTACCAAATGTTTTGAATAAGAATTCAAAATAAAGTATCAACAAAATATAACAAGTGATAATTTATCACCAACTGTGTTTTATCAGCTATGCCTTTACTGTTGGAATAATATAATGCAAACTTTTATCAGCCCTGATTTACTATCATGCTCATATTCAGTTTGCTCTGTCTTCAGTCTTCCTGTCTCTAGTTCTTATGTTACACTCTTCAGTATTCAGTCTTCACTTACAGTACCAGCCCCAAAATGGTTGTCATGGAGATAGTTCAGTTCAGTCACTATGTTGTTGTGACTCAGCTCCCTCTGAACTGAGCAAATTAGAGTTATATACACTGTACACCAAAAAATCATTAAAATATATATTTTTTTCATTAGTCAAGGACCTTGATTAATGAGGTTCTAATGCAATGGGAACGTTCACTACTCTAGTAAACATGACTAACAATAGATAAGGCTTGGCAACAGGAGATGTTTCTAGTTTCTTCCTTCCGCTTCTGCTTTAGTTCAGCTACGAGACAGAAAGCTAACATTATGTTAGCAAGTAAATAACACTGTATATGGTCGACAAACGGTAAATATAATTTGACAGTATGTTAATAACAGGACAAGCTAGCTATCCAAGCATGTAATCAATATGAGATTCATGAACAATAGGGTATATGCACTGATGGCAACAGCCTAAAGTAGTAAGCTGAAGCGGATGGGATATTCTGTGTTTTCTTCTCATTATTATATTAGCTCTTCGGTTGCTTGAAATTTTTTGATGCAGGACGAGGCTATTTATCAGAGAGTGAAGGCTTTGTGAATATAGCTTGTATTCAGGTCTTCACCAATACATATGGTGGTAAGAAATCCTGGATAAGAAAACATTTGACATTGCAAACTTTCAGATAGATTTATTGTTTTAAGCTGCTTCATCAGTATGCTAAGAGGATGAGTCTCACCTGATGAGATTCTGTAATTGGAATTATTACCTGGAAGTCCAGTGAGTTTAATCCTGTCAGAATCTTCTGTGTTGGAGGGTTTTATCAGACTTTTAATTAACAATTTCACACTAAATTACTTGTAGCCTCTGGATTTTGTTCTGATGGATTGTACTTCATCTTTACTTACATATACAAATAGATGTTTTCTTTGTCCAATTCATGCAAATAATATATAATGGAAAACCAGCAAAAAGATTTACACAATAAATACCACCAAATTAATAATTTGACCCATTTTATTCCACTGTGTGCTGTCAGAGGGTGGCTCATCATTTCTGGATCTCTAGTGGGAGGAGAGGAGGGGGTTACTCCACGTTCTACTTTACTGCCATAACATTTCTCTTCTCTCACTCTGCCTTTTTTGATCACTATCACATCTGTGCTTTCTCTTTCCCTTCACTTCACAAATTTCTCTACCACTATCTCACTCTGGTTCCTACAGTTGCATTTATAGCTTTGTGTCACTATGGCGAGGATTGATACTACTTGTTTTCGCTGGAGAGAGTGGTGAAATGGAATCACTCACTT
This sequence comes from Morone saxatilis, assembly GCF_004916995.1. Taxonomy (NCBI): domain Eukaryota; kingdom Metazoa; phylum Chordata; class Actinopteri; family Moronidae; genus Morone; species Morone saxatilis. Next base: position 1,147 of record NW_023340185.1, on the reverse strand, counting down.
TAGCAAAAGGAGGACATTGTGTATGTGTGTGTAGAAGTGTACAGTGTACATCTGTTGAGCTGTGTGTGTGTGCTTGTGTGAGTTAGGTGAGAAAAGTCATAAACATACCACATGCATACACTTTCGTGAGAGTGGAAGTGGTACTGGAAATGTCACTGCACATGCAAGTTGGTTTGTTGGTTTTTTGAGACATGCATTCGTGTGTGCACATGGTTGTGCTTCTAATATATAACACACACACACTTACACACACTTTTAACAGACATTAATAAATATTTAGTAGCAGAGCAGCCAATTGAAATTTGAGGAAACATGCTCCCTCCATATACATTGTTCAGACTACAGAAGTAGGGATGTCACAAGAACTGATACTTTGCCAAAATTCTGAAAACTTGACAGTACTTGTTTTCTACAGTACGGTACTGGGGATTTAATTCTTCTGGACCTGAAGGTGCAGCATAATATGCCTACTTGTATTCTACTCTGCCATAGGAAGAAGAAGAACGCCTACCAGCACAAGAACAACGTGTCGAAGACGGCAAGTGCAGCAGTACAGGTGTTTTAAGCCTTAGTCACACTACAAGACTTTCAAAGTGGTCAGATCTCTTTCAGTCTTGTAATCTTGAAGTCATTGTGGTTTTCACAATACGTGACTGATCAGCAACAAAGGGTCACACACTATTAGGTCATATTAAAAAAATGACATTTTAACAACTGCAAATGGGTCTGTAAAAACACGTAACTCCAAAACCACAAGCTCTATTGTCAATTAAACATCAATATAATCCATAAAAATGAACTGTATTCTGTACAAACTTTACAGCAATTTCAGAGAAGCTGTGTCACTACACACTACACTGGCTGTAGCTCATTGCATGGCACCTCCAGTCATCTCCGATATGTCCATAAATATTTAGCTTGTGAGATCTTTTCTCTTTTTTCTAGTCAAGCTTGCTGGTTGCGTGGTTGAACAATTCACATAATGCGATCCTCCTCATAGGAGTGTCCAGCTCCACTTTGTAGGGTGTTACAGTGGTTTAACTGTATTAGTTTAATCAATTAATGGTTATCAAAGTTTATAATTATCAAAAGATAATAGAAAATTACTTTAATTAATATTAAAGATCCTCAGGGCACCACCCTTAAA
>NW_023340184.1:704-2171 GCF_004916995.1 Morone saxatilis | reverse complement strand
CTAACCGAGCGCGATTACCGGCCTGTATGCAAAGGTCTGTCGGTGGCGAGTCCAGACACGCTCGGGTTTATAGGAACCGCAGTAAAGACATTCCTGACTCTGAACAAACCATTGCGTGGGGACGTCGTGCCACAATCGGCGTCCAAACTGGTCGTCAGGAGCTCTTGCATGGCAAACATCGCTTCCACTGTGTACGCTAAAGAATGCGATAGTGTATATACGTCGGGACCACACACAAGGTCTACGGTACACTCATAGAGGCAATGTGGGTTCTCTTCACGCGGTCACAAGGTAGCCCTATCCGGGAGCCCTCCACGCCTGAAGCTCTGGCCGTAATGATACACCTAGTCGTCAAAAGCTTCAACGTAGATGAGGTTCGAGCCTCTCTCGCTATCTGCAATAACATACGAAATATGTACAGTGGCCAATGTGTTCTGGAAAGGGAGTTTGTGCCCGTAGCAGCCGTCGTGGGAGGCTTATTCGGAGTGAACCTGGAGCTACGCGTTCACGGGGTCGTGTATCAGATTATCAACAAACACTATGGGCTGTGGGCACCCGGTTACGTATGCTACGACAAAGGCATGTGGCACAACACCGGGCAGGAATCCCTGTCGCCGCCGACGATACCTAGGGAGCGAGGCACTCCTCGCTGCTATCACAGGGGTACGTTGGGTGCTTATGTACGGTTAAATGGGCTCAAAGTGTGCCCAGTACGCTCGGACGGCTACTGCGGATTCCACACAGTGGCCAGGTTATTGGGCACGGCGTTAGACACGGGTGGATATGACGCTCGTATGACGCTGGCGCGTAAAACCGCTGAATATGTGATAGAGCACAAAGAAGAGACAGACATTAAGGTGTACCTAGACACAATTGGTGTCAATGGTACTACAGAGGAAGTCATCGGCGTCCTAATGAAAACGGGTAGATGGCTAAGTGTTGACGAGGTTGCCATCATGCTCAGTGCGCACGGTAAGACTTTAGCCCTAATCACAGAGCAATCGTACCCGATCTACAATCAGGATAACGCCCATGTCCTCATCAAAAGCAATCATTTCGAACCCGTGATGGTTACGTAGGCCGTCCTGCGTTTCCATATGCGATTTATGCAATACAAACAGGAGCGTGTGCGTGAGGAGTGATAATCAATGATCCGTTGTGAGTGGCATACAGATAGAGCTACGCATTTGTCTAACGAGTAGGAACCGTGCTGACCGCCTGTCTTCCTGTCTACATGTATGTATTTATGTATTTATGTATGTATGTGGCTATCAGTGTATTACAATAAACGGATGAACACGAAATACATTGCAAACTTTGTGAGTCTTTATTGTATGTACACATTCAGGTTTAAGGGGATAATACTACCGCCTAACCCAGGGGAGAACAACAACAACAACGTCTGTATTACAATAAACTGATGAACACGAAAATACATTGAACACTTTGTGAGTCTTTATTGTATGT
>NW_023340184.1:0-637 GCF_004916995.1 Morone saxatilis | reverse complement strand
ACAACAACAACGTCTGTATTACAACAATATACGTGACACTGTAAATGAAAGAAGCTACAGGCAATATGAATAAAACACAGTGTCATCCGATATAATCGGGATCGGGACCTGCGCTCTAAGAGCCTGTCCCGTAACGTCGTCGTCATCATCGGCTGCAGCCCGCGCATGGCCTGATGTTGCTGGGTGAATGACTAGCGGCTGATCGAAGCGTCCCATTCTGGAAACTTCCCATTGCATTGGATGCGGTGCACCACCGCCGGTGAAATCATCCTCCGACGCTGATGCACTGTGGCGGTTAATAGCCTGCTCTGCCGGCGAGCTGGGGTCGATACTCCCAATGGAGTCCTTTGTTGGTTGGGCGGGGGTCACATCGTCTAGCCGTTTCTGCCGGTCAGGCTCTTGTGTTGCGCTTGAGAGATCGAACCCTATGACATTTTCTCGGCCTGCAAGTCTGATAAAGTTCTCAAATAACTTGTACCCAGGGTCCCGAGAGCGAGTTTGTTTCTTCCTCCGTCGTATGTGTTCAATGGGCTCTCGGAAAGTAGTGCTTCCGCAATGCCACTGCAGCTGTCGCCGGGTTGGGTTCCACTATGATGACTTTGTTCCACTTGACACATTGGTAAATGGTAAATGGTAA
>NW_023340183.1:2145-2276 GCF_004916995.1 Morone saxatilis | reverse complement strand
CCTTTAGATATTTCTATCCAATTTTTTACCAAGTGCCACATTAATGTAATATATTTGAGTTCACATATCTTGATTTGGGGGATTTTTCAAAGAAATATTGTTAATTTTTTTTGTTTATGATTAAATCTGTC
>NW_023340183.1:0-2127 GCF_004916995.1 Morone saxatilis | reverse complement strand
GTCTCAATGCCACCTTTTGGCAAAACCCAAAACAATTTAAAAGATTATGCACACAAAATGATGACATCAAATATCAGGGTTCAATGGCCTTAACCATTATAACCCAATATGACTCTTTGAATCTTTAAAGAAAAGGTAACTTTGTTCATTACATAAATATCCTTCATAATATCAATACAGTCTTGTATTAAGGGCGGCTCAGGCTGTAATCACTTTCTTGTTATAGTTTTCTTTTTAAACAAATACTCAGTACTAGTTGAAGAGGTTCACTCCTCTGGGCAGTCTGAAACATATTTATATACAGTACATCTGATCATTATATATTTTCTGTTGTGGTAATGAACAGAAAACACACTTCAGCAATTAGTTCTCATTATATCAGTGAAGGATTTAAGTTTTAATGATCAGTGTCGACAAATTTCTTCACACAACAGGATCCATATGAGGACAAACTTCAGATACACAACCCAAACATGGTCAACCTGAACTTCAGTAGCTGGTAGAACAAACTAAAATAAGAAGAAAATACACAAGAACAATGTTAAATAATTTAAAACACAGCTTTTTTGAAATTAAAATGAAGGAGGGCAGTAAACACCCTGATTAGTAAGTGTCATCAGCCAAACTACCACCGGGAAAATCAATAGTTTCTTAAAAGGAGGATTGACTACAGTTTTAAATAAAACATGAGAAACATTTATGAAATAAAAGAAACTTCATGCTCTCCAATAAAAGTATATTTTCATAAGAGACTTAAAACAGATCACTGACTCAGCCTCTGGAACAAACAGAAGACCTCTGCCCCGAGCATCTGAAAGTACGAGCCGGCATTAACAGGTCAGAGATATAGCAGGCAGAAAGGCCATGAAGAGCCTTAAAAGTAATCAGTAAAATCTTAAAACAATTCTAAAAACATACATGGAGCCTGTGTAAAGAGGCTAAAAACAGGAGTGATGTGATTGTGTTTCTGGGTTCTAGTTAAAAGCCTGGCAGCTGAGTCCTTTACAGTCTAGAGTCGATCAATAGATTAATGGTTCAGGCAGGTAAAAAGGCGTTTGCAGTAATCCAGCTGTGATGAGATGAAGGCATGTAAAATGTGTCTTCAGAAGTTAAAATACATTGGATTTTTAAATATTTCTAAAATGACAAAAACTTGATTGTTGTGGTGTGTTGCTCAAAATTTACACTACAGTCGAACCACACACCAATGATTGGACCAATGAGCCTCAGGAACCAGCAGAGGGCAGACTTTGACAATAATGACAAGGATCTCCTTCTGAGTTCAACTGAGATAAATTATTGGACATCCAGATTTTTATGTCACAAAGACATTCAAAGGTCAGTGGATGTAACAAGCACATACAACCGTGTATCATCTGCATAAAAATTAATGAGGGGAAGCGTGTATGAAGCAAATAAAGTTAATAATAAATGTAGTTAGAGATTCATAGCAGAGATCAGCAGGAGCAGCTTGGAGTCCAGTCTTCCTCCACTAAAACTACTAACATGGTGCTTTTCACCAGTAGTGTAACTGTTATGAATAGATATTTTTTTGAAAAGAACCCAACCCAACTTCTGTAATACCCCACCATCCCGAGAAAACACATCAATTTCTTGATTGCCACAACTTTTGGCTCAATAGGTTAAATCTTCCCCCTGCTCCACTACTTTTCCTAAATAGGTAACTGTACTTGTTAACTGTGTCCACACCAATCTGTCAAACAGTGCATGTATCCTCTGCAGATGTTCTGTCACTGAAGAAGCCGTGCATTCAGAGAACGCAGTGTCCTAGTTTACACAATCCTGGAAAGTTCTCCTTCACCAGCCACCAACATTCCCTGAAGAGGCTCTGAATACCACCGTGAGGGCATACCCCACGCTACACAAGGAGAAGCTCAGGACTGAACTTTCTCTCATTTATGAAAGTCCAGACTTCAGGGGCTGCTGTGGTGAATCCACATCACATCTAATGTCATCTCTCGCTATGCACCTTGGATAGAAACGCTTGGCATGCCTTATCCACCCCTGGCCCTCTTCCTCTCCCTGGCCCAACTATTCGTCTTCCTTGTCCAGACATTATTCTTTCTCTCCTCATCTGTCTGTCACATTGAATAAACTCAGTCCAGA
>NW_023340182.1:0-2587 GCF_004916995.1 Morone saxatilis | reverse complement strand
GAAAAGAATCATTACTGTAAATAATTGCTGTTGAGTTTATAGGAATGACTCGTGTCGCCCTTCAACAGAGTTCACGTGTTTATCTAATGGTTTTAAAGGGAGAGGTGGACTGTTTGAAGTGGGCTGTATGAGGTACTGTGAGATCCAAAGTCATTGTATTACCAACATTAGAGGATCAGCTTAAGTGTATGCTGTATTTAGAATATTGTCACTGCTTCACCTTGCCAACAGACACTCCTTTTCTGATGGGACGCCACTTTCATATAAACCAAATATTGCTCTCTCCAAACCGACCACACTTCACTGTGGTTGCTGGTCTACCACTCTCTTGATCTGCTGGTTAGTTTGTGTTAGTGTGGGACTCTGATGTTTTAAAGGCTTAGTTTGGATTCACCAAAGTCACACAGGAGCAAAAAAGACAAAAGTAGAAAGAAAGTGTTCCAGGATATACAATAACTTAGTTCTTAGTTTTTGCAAAAGCAGCTCGGATGCTTTGCAGAGTGATATTTGACTTATATAGCGGCACTTTCCTCTTGGAAAAGGTGTATGATGACAAGGCAAAGCAGTGAAAATGCAAGCATACACCTAAACTGATGATTTTTTAGATAGGCCTGTCCACAGACACACATTGCTTAGCTTAATATAACAGTGCTCCTGCTGCTTTTAGACGTGTGTCAAAGCAATCGACTGTAGGAAATACACTAACGATGGATGAAGTACCTCATACAATACCAAGGGATAGAACACATTTTAAAAATGAGGTTGTGTTGAGCATTTATCCACAGTCAATATATTACCACCAACTTTGGAATATACTGCTTTGGGACACACAGCACCACCTTTCAAACAAATGTGACCTATCCTTTTAAGAGAGTTATTCTACTTTAGTGAACAAGAAACTCAGTGCTAACAGGAGAGCTACAAATATTAATGTGAAATGAAATCACAGATTTTATTAGCTGTTCTTCAGAAAACAGAGCAGGCCATCTCTCCTGGATCTCTGACACCAGAGGTTGTTGATCCACAATCTCCTTCCTCCTCAGGGAGAATGTGAGGTCCATCTTCTGTCTGATGAAGGTCGTGTCTTTGCTTCTCTTTTTCATCTCATTTACCGTGGCAGATCTTTCACCTTCTAATGTATCATCATCGTGGTTTTCTGGATGATCGGGAACATAACAGGAGACAAAACAATTAGTTGCTTTATGTTTTAACCAGAACACGTGAAAACAATAAAATGTATAAGCTGATATTACAATGAGTGTACTCATGAGGAAAAGGGGCTCAGCTCATCCACACTAGTCTAGAAATGTTAGTAACTGGAGCCTATTTTACATTATTGTGCTCAGGATTAAAGAGGACAGTGGACAAGAGCAGCCATTTAAGGCCAGTGTTTTTAAAAACATATATATCATTCATTTCATTCTCATCTTTTGCCTTGTTTGTCATTCATGAATTCATATTTCACATGAGTGGTTGTGCCACAAACAAGCACTTGGTTTGGCAGAGAAACAGCCAGGTAAAATACTTGTCTGTGTTAGACTTGACTGCTAATGTACAGACCGAATCAGCTGTTTGTTTACAATTACTTTCGGGTGGAAAACCCCTGCATCAGCTCACAAACAAATGAACTGTCTTTATCCTTATTATTCAAAGTATACACATCTCATTCATCTCAAATGTACGGTGGCCGCATAACTCAATATCTTCATATCAACACTTTCCCTGCCGTTAGATTGGAGACCTGTTTCACCTGTTCAAGCTCATTTGACAGCTGGAGTTTACAGTAACACAGTGCACAATGTTCCTGTTACAGCTAAAGATGACAACCTAAGTGACCTCCTAATATCTCCAGCAGCGACGTCACGGTGCTTCAGTCTACGCGTCGCTTAGCAACACTAGTTTGCTACAGGGTAGTCAACTACAAGCTCACTAGCTGGCGTTCATTCACAAATACACCTCAGTTGTATGGCTCATAACCACATTTACCGCAACCGATCGATACAACAAAACATGTCAAATCGCGGCTCGGTCTTAATGCTTCATCATACGACGCTTTATCTGCTGTTAGCGGCTGAGCCCCAGAGCCCCAAGAACGAGTCCGCAAGCCGGCATGAGGCTGATGCCTGACGTTACCCAGCCCTGCACTACACTGAGCTCACGCCACATCGCCAATCACTGACCGTAAACAGACGCTAGCTGAAATCCGACAACCAACATTTACGTTAGTCTGCAACAAAGTGGACAAGTTGGTGCGTTTCTAAATTCATAAAAAGGCACACTGCGCGTTGCTGAGAACCTTTCTGTCCATAAGCCCCCAGGGCAGGTTGCCAGGTCTGTGGGACAAAACCAAACCAACGGCCACAAAAGTAACCCAAAGAAATGTCCCAAAACCGTCACTCATAATATGCCACCGCCAAACCATATAAGTTAGTTACACTGCTTTTTAAGGCCCACAGCATTGCCATCATTGCGAAGTGTATAGTAATATTTATAAAGTAACACCATAAATGTTTAGTGTGCCAGTGTGACAAGTTAGTTGATACTCTTTAGACTGTTGTGGGGTAAAGGAAAACGCTGAATGTTTATT
>NW_023340181.1:572-2436 GCF_004916995.1 Morone saxatilis | reverse complement strand
AATGTGTTTGAGGAGCTGGTTAAAATGCCAGACCCTAAAATTGTTCCTTCACCCAGATGGGTCTGTAGTCTTCTAAATTAAACTCCAAGCGGTTAATCTGTGCCTAAAAGCACCGGCATAGCTAGCCAGAGGTTTTGAAGGACCTTTATAACTGCAAGAGTTACAGAAACGATTCCCAACCTGTGCGCTCAGAATCTCTTAGGTTAGGCTATTGTTATCAGTAATCTGTCAAAACCAGTGGCAAGTCCATTCTATGGACATCAATTCTGCATTCTTGCAGGGCATGGAGCTGTCCAGGGATATTTATATCCGGCCCCCTCCTGAGGCAGGCAGTGAAAATGTTATATGGAAACTAAAGAAATGTGTATATGATCTCTAGCTGATGCATCTCTATATTGGTATAACAAAGTCAAAGAGATCATGCTGGGCACAGGTGGTAAAATGTCGCAGGTGGATCCAGCAGTCTTTTATTGGTTAGACGAGCAGTTTAAGGTTACTGCCATGTAGATGATTTTCTTTGGGCAGGCTCGCAAGACTTTTCAACAAATGTGATTTCCCTACTGAAGTCTGCGTTCCATGTAGGGCGCGAGGAGCATGAGCGTTTCTGCTATGTAGGGATGGATTTTGCTACTGTTGATGGTGTAGTTCAGGTACATCAGCACAGTTACATTGATAATCTACAACCTCTTCACATGCAACCAGCACGTGCTATACTGAGGGATGCCCCCCTCAATGACACTGAGAAAGAGCAGCTTAGGTCAAAAATAGGACAGATCCTATGGGTTGCCAAGCAGACCAGACCAGATGTTATGTTTGACTCATGTAATTTGGCATCTAATATCAAAAATGCTATGGTGCAGTCTATGCATGAGGTAAATAAAATCATCCGTAAGCTTAAGTCAGAAAAGGTAACCCTCAAGTTTCAGCATTTGGGAAACAATGATGCTCTCAACTTGGTTGTTTTCAGTGATGCTGCTCTTGGTAATCTTCCAGATGAAGGTACACAGGGGGGGACATTGATTATTCTTATGGGAGAAAGAGGGAAGTTTTCTCCTCTCTGTTGGCAATCCAAGAGAATTAGACGTGTTGTACGCAGCACCCTTGCAGGAGAAACACTTGCTATGTCAGATGGTATAGACAATGCTATTTTTCTTGCAACTCTTTTTTCTGAGCTCACCACTGGTAATGCTGAACTGAATGCTCCTTCACTGGTCTGTGTGACTGACAATCGATCTCTGTTCGATGCCCTTAAGTCAACTAAACAGGTCACAGAGAAGAGACTCAGATTGGACATAAGCAGCATTAGGGAGCTCATAAAAAGCAAGAAAGTCAAAGAGATGCTCTGGTCAGACACTAAAGGCCTACTCGCTGACTGTCTCACCGAAAAGGGAGCATCGGCTCTGGTGCTTTTGAAAGCTCTAAGTGAAGGACTGTGGAATCTGTGGTGAAAACTTTGTTTGCATTGTTAATATGTTCATCTTTTTTCAAACTCACTCTGAATGTACCAGGATGTCACTTTTTTTTTTTGTTTATAGTCATTGGTAGACTTCGTATGTTTATTTGAAATCTCGTGACAGGTATTACTTTTACATTGTTTTATTATTTCACATAAAAAAGGATAGGGAGATTGTTAACTTATATTTTCCCTCTTTATGTTTAACCAATGACCCTGAGAACGCATGCGCAGTTTTTGGCATGTGAGGTCGTTGGACCAGTCGCAGGTGAAATAGTAGCCACGGAGTTGTTCTGTACTGAACTGGAATAAAGTCGATAAAGTTATATAAACAGTGTTTTTTTTTTTTTTTTTTTTTTGTTTTTTTTTTTAAAACGTTAGTATTTATTGATTCTACTCCAACCATTGACC
>NW_023340181.1:0-547 GCF_004916995.1 Morone saxatilis | reverse complement strand
TCGCTTGGTCAATGGTTGGAGTAGAATCAATAAATACTAACGTTTTAAAAAAAAAAACAAAAAAAAAAAAAAAAAAAAAACACGTGGTCGTCCGCCTCGACCAGTTGTCGATACAGCCAGCTAGCTTACACAGAGCACCAATCAAAGAGATAACATGCACCTGTGCTTAAACTGACACACACACACCTGCGAGACACAGACATCGGTAATGAAGATGACACATCACCTCTTGATTTTAAACTGATTTCAGAAACACTATGATTGGGACTTTCGGGATTTTTTTATTGTATATTTTACTGTTTTATTGTGATGGAAACAGATGGAAAGATAGCACAGTGCGGACTATATATACTGTCAATGTTGGGGACTCGTCTGCTCTGGACATACCAAGTTTAAGTGCCGTCACCAAACAGCGGTAAACCTATTTTGAAAAGAAAATACAACCATTTAAAGTTATATGTCCCTCCCCAGTGCTTAAATATAAAATTTGACTGCCACCCCACCCCCTCCCTTCTCATAAATAAGAACAGTCCCATAGCAAACTACT
>NW_023340180.1:0-6849 GCF_004916995.1 Morone saxatilis | reverse complement strand
TCTTAAACGAAGTAGAATAATCAGATATAATTGTATAAAATATGGAATTGTTTTTATTTAAGTTGAACATTTTTGCCTGTATTTACCTGTTATCATCCTCTGCAGGAACGGTTTTCCTCTGCTGTCGTGGCCCAGTATATCTTCTTAAATATTGGGTACGTTCTTGCATATGGTTTTAGAACTTACCCAACATATACACTGAAACTGTACTGTAAAAGTTTCCATGCTATTACTATATTCTTACTAAATTCATTGTTATAGAATATTCCATTGTCTATGCAATTAAATAAATTTGTACCATTCATGTTCCATGACATTACTAAGTAAAACATGACAAATTACCCAGTTAGTAAGATGAAAATTCACTGTAAAAGGAAGCCTTGCTTGTTTCCATTCTATTAACAGGCTCTTGCTATACAATTTGTAATACATTACTCCCTTTTCCATGCAATCAACACAAACTTGAACCACATATGTTCCTGGACATTATCAAGTAAAACATGTGAAATTATCCAGTAAGTAAGATGTACCTGTACTGTAAAAGGAAGCCTTGCTTGTTTCCATCCTATTAACAGGCTCTTGCCATATAATTTGTAATAGATTATGCCCTTTTCCATGCAATCAACACAAACTTGAACCTTAAAAGTTCCACAACATTACTAAGTAAAACATGTCAAATTACCCAGTGAGTAAGATGCAACTGTACCACAAAAAAGGAATGTTTAATACCAAGATATAACAAAGGCACAGTGGAAAGTAACAAGATGTGCTAAAGTTTACATGGTTGCAACCATGAACAATTAATAACAATTAAGAAATTAATATTTTGTTAAAAGTTGTACCTTGTGTAATTTATGAGATCATGCTTTTTTCAGTTTTTGAAACAAGAGAAAGGGTTGGAAGGTTCTTACACTTTGTAACATGCTCTTATGTCTTTAAATAAGCGTCCAAGAATGTATTTCCTATGCTCCTTTCCAAGCCAGTGGTTCCATTCTATGAACCGTAAGTTCATTTTTAAGGCCCTCTCTGTCAGGTTTCCCCTGTATCTGTAGATGGCTTCTTTGAAACGTCGCCATGCCCATTCAATGTGCTGTGTGTGAGCACCACTTCCAGGGTGTACAAAATGTCTCCGGTGATTGATAGTGAATGTATCCTTCACGTGACAATCTGTTGTAGGCATGCCAGGAATCACTAATCACCTCACTTCCAGGTCTGATATATTTTCGGATTATTGTGAGTAATTGCGTCCTGGATTGATTTTCCACCAGCTTTAAGACAGGACCTCTACGGGACCTCTTCACTTCCAGCATCCCAAAGACACACGAGCGTCTTCGCCAGGTGGGTCCACGTCGTCCACGTCCATGCTGAAAATAAGCAAAATGTCATGCTTTTATGAAATTCATCTGAAATTATAGTGTTAGACTCACTTCAGGGCTGTCTGATTCACCCCCATTGTCATGGTAGTGCTACCTGGCATATGACATTTCATAGGGCTAGCGTCCAAATCAAAATTTTTAGGTGTCGTATTTTTCTAAGCAGACTTAATTATATGTATTTGTATGCTATGAAATAGACATATCTAATGCAGTATTACCAGTAGCATTGAGGCTGATCAACAGGACCTGATTCTAATCTTAGATTAATATAGATAAATACTCTATGGAAACCTGTTTCCAATGTATTTATAGTACTGTAGTAATTAAGATGTGCTGTACTTTCACAACAGAAATGACGGACATAAACAGACCTTACCTTCTGTTTGTGTCTGAATTTACTCTCATCTATTGCTACAAAAGCTCCCTCCAATTTTCATTTTCCCTCTTCTTTCCAGTCGCCTAACTGCTTCACCACAGATTGCATCAGTGTAGTTACTCTGGTCAGTGATTTGCTGCTTCCACATACTCCATCCTCTATCATGTCTACTTGTCTCTCCCTCAAGCCCTGTGACAAACTGAGACAAAAATGACTAAATATGACAACTATCAACATATCATCAATTGCGTTTTTCCTGAAACACTTAAACACAACAGTGTAAGACAGACACACACAGAGAGAGAGAGAGAGAGAGAGGGCCTAACCTGTGCATAACTTTCATTCTGTTGTTGCACAAAGGGCATCGTTTCTTCCTTGCCAACAACCTCTCCGTCTGCATCCATCTTATTAACTTTTTACCCCCCATACTCATTGCGCGGCTCGCGAGCCACATGCGGCTCGCAAGCTTTTAATTGTGTGCTCGCGTGGTACTTATAACAATATGGTAAACACGCAAATACATTTTTCAAATTGCCTTACATAAAGATACAGTTGAACACTCCACAAAAACGCAAAATTTCTGCATTATAACTCTCCTTTCATCTTAATTAATGGGTTTCCGGGCACGTCAACCTGGCACGCAACCCGCTTATGGCATTGTTTACACTTGCTGGCGTGCACGCTTTGCAGCCAGGTTACGTTCTGACTGGCTCCGCTAGCTCCAGCGTGAAGATGCAGGCACAAAATGGATCGATTTCTAATAAAAAAAGGGCAAAAACCAGCACAAAAACCAGACGGACAGACACACAGCGTTGTAACGAATAGTGAGGAAAAAGAGTCTGATTCTCTCCATGACTCTTAGCTCCTGTTAGTAAGTACAGTCCAAGTGCTAAAACAGACTAACTAGTCTTTCTTTCTTTCTTTCTTTCTTTCTTTCTTTTACATTTAGTCATGCCATTGACGCGGGGTAAGAGACAAACTAACAAACCAGCAACCCACCAGATGATGACATGCTGCAGTCTGGTAATGAAGGTAACTTAGTTTTTTATGGAAAAGGATGTAAATACTACAAAAGTATTTTATGTGTAGCTTTTGGTTGTAGGAAGGTTTTTTCCTGGCTCAAATAGGTTGGTGCTGCCCCTGTCACGAGGGGTAGTGCCCTCGGTTGGCATTTACTGACCTGTACTATCCAGTATATGCAGGCATGGTCTGACAATATTAGAATAATAATACACAATAATAGAATATAATATACTGCAAGTAAAAACATTAAGTGTATAATGGCTGCCCAGTGTAAACTTTTTATCATGCACCCTCCTCTGGTTGATATTTAAAACAGGTTTTGGAAATACACTAACGGCGAGCACCTGCCCTTCTCTTTGCATCTTTTTTAGTGGAAGAGATGCACAGCCATCTGCTCCAACCACTGCCCCAACCATGGCTAAGTTGAAGGAGGATTATAGATTGCTAAAAGAGGAGAACCGCCTTCTGAAAGAGGAGAACCGACTTCTGAAAGAGGAGCGGGGTTTCCTTAGGCAGAAAGGTCTCAACCCAGTGAAGACCAGACCCTCAACATCTTCAAAAGGTATTCAGACAGTGTTCTTCCCAAAAACAACATGGAAAGCTATTTCTATAGTCTAAATGAGTTGCTTATTTTGTATCCATATCACACAAATAATATAAATACGCTACAATAAGATAATTTTTTTTAAGCGCAAAATCTGAAAAAATAATTAGAAAAATAATTATTTCATCATTTTTGTCACTCTGTTTAAGGGTCCGACAAAAGGAGGCTCATGGATTCCTCAGACTCTTCAACATCTGACTCTAAGTCAGACTCCTCCTCCTCTGAAGAAAAGAGGAATAAGAAGAAGTGAAAGAATAAGAAGAAGGAAAACCCTGCAAAATTAAAAAGAGGTTAAAAGAGGTAACTTTCATCATTATGAAAAGGATAGCTCACAATCATCTTATATTATACAGTCATATTAGGCTTGTAGGTTATCATAGTTCAGGGTATTGCCAAGGGCAGGGTATTGTCAACAACTATGATGCAAGCTGATTTTCAATATTGACCATGTCCTACACAGAATTTAGTATGATCGCTATTTGTTATAAACAATGTATATTACTTAAACAGAACAAGAACAATTAAGGCCCACAGAGATCAGAATCAGAATCAGAATCAGAATGAAGAGATCTTCAAAGTAAAGTCAGAAATGTTTTAAACCCACAGTTTTTGAATGCAAATTATTATTTTTTTTAAACTTCAAATGGCCTTTTCTGTTTTATATTTTTACAATTTCCTGTGTTGATCCAGGACCATCTGTATTGATATGTGCTTCAGTATGGAGTCGGTCACGATTGGTGGCTAATAGCTTTTCGCATGAAGCCTTCAGATTATTGTACATGGTCCAGGTGACAAAAATTGACCTAGTTTAGTCTATGGAACATTTTCATCTCAGTGTTACAATCTTTTATATTCATAAAGCATAGGGTTAGTTCAGGCAGGCCACAACGATACCCTCTATATCAGCTGTCAGCAGCAAGCAAGTCTAGCCCCATCAGCTGATCACTCAGCTGACTTCACCAATGCTCCTATTGGCTCATCACTTTCAAAGCTCAGTATTTAAACTGCTCTCGCCTGGCTTCTCTTGCTGCTTCCTCCACTAGCCGACTTCAACCCACCGCCGCCCCCAGCTCCCCCTGTTGTGCTTTCCGCCTGTTCATTGTCATTGCTGCTGTCTGCTCTGTCTGGGTTTTGCTGCTACACTCCCTGCTTATAGTTTCAATGTAGCACCCTCATGTGTTGACTGATTTTCTTTGGGCAGAAGTTCAGTGCCAGTGTGCACACACGCAATAGGCTGGGCCTATCATAAATCACTATTTATTGAATTAATCACGTTTAAACAAGTAGAATGAAGGAGAGGAGTGCAGAGACTAGATTACATACGTTATTTACCTCTCTAACTCTAGAATGTCCTGTTATGTAAAATCAAGATTATTAATGTTTGTGTGATTATGATATAATGTTAATAGATCATATTTTATAATCTGTCTTGTAGTTCAGCAGGGTCCAGAGGACGCCGTACACCGATACAGAGCTGTTCTAAAAGAATTTCGGCGTACAAGGAGCATCAGCCTCAGCTGTGAATCCCTGAGCGTTGACAGAAATACTATCGCCTTAACGGCAATCATTGCAGAGGTGTGGATTGCTGCAGAGGGTGAAGATTTCGGGCTGCTGCCAGAGTTCACTGAGGAGGACACTGTAGGAAAATACGCCAAAACCTGCAAGACCTTCCTGGAGGGTAACAATCCGCTTGAAGAAAAAATTAAACAAATGAAAAAAAAGTCTGAGCTGCTACCCATAAAATGCAAATTTAGGAAGTGAGGGTTCGCATTACTACTTTTCCTATGGTAGGGAGTTGAAGGGTAGAAGGGTTGTTGAAAGGTAATATGTTTTTGAGTTTGTCTTTGCCTACTTTACAGTCTGCTCGTGTACGGCAGCATACTTTATTTCAGATTTTAAACATTTTGAAGAGTTCTGTTTTTGTTTTTCTGTTTAAGTTTTGTCTTTGAACCCCAAATCTGTAGTAATAAGTATATATTACTTAATAATGTTCATGGTAACTTTGGTACATCTTGTTACTTTCCACTGTGCCTTTGTTATATCTTGGTATTAAACATTCCTTTTTGTGTGGTACAGTTGCATCTTACTCACTGGGTAATTTGACATGTTTTTACTTAGTAATGTTGTGGAACTTTTAAGGTTCACGTTTGTGTTGATTGCATGGAAAAGGGCATAATCTATTACAAATTATATGGCAAGAGCCTGTTAATAGAATGGAAACAAGCAAGGCTTCCTTTTACAGTACAGGTACATCTTACTTACTGGATCATTTCACATGTTTTACTTGATAATGTCCAGGAACATATGTGGTTCAAGTTTGTGTTGATTGCATGGAAAAGGGAGTAATGTATTACAAATTGTATAGCAAGAGCCTGTTAATAGAATGGAAACAAGCAAGGCTTCCTTTTACAGTGAATTTTCATCTTACTAACTGGGTAATTTGTCATGTTTTACTTAGTAATGTCATGGAACATGAATGGTACAAATTAATTTAATTGCATAGACAATGGAATATTCTATAACAAAGGATTTAGTAAGAACATAGTAATAGCATGGAAACAAGCAAGGCTTCCTTTTACAGTACAGGTTCATCTTACTAACTGGGTAATTTGTCAAATTTTACTTAGTAATGTCATGGAACATGAATGGTACAAATTAATTTAATTGCATAGATAATGGAATATTCTATAACAAAGAATTTAGTAAGAATATAGTAATAGCATGGAAACAAGCAAGGCTTCCTTTTACAGTACAGTTTTAGCGTACATGTTGGGTAAGTTCTAAAACCATATGCAAGAACGTACCCAATATTTAAGAAGATATACTGGGCCACGACAGCAGAGGAAAACCGTTCCTGCAGAGGATGATAACAGGTAAATACGGGCAAAAATGTTCAACTTAAATAGAAACAATTCCATATTTTATACAATTATATCTGAGTAATTACCAACCTAAACCTGTCAACTACATGGTACTCAGTTGAAAAGATGGGCAGTAGTGGAGATTTCTTTCTTCGTGTTTCAGTTGTAGTTTCTCAGTATTTACTTGTTACCAGCAGTAATTACCCAATAATACACTGTAATTTCAGTATATTTTACCAGGTAAATACTTTGTACTTTGGCTGTAGTTTCCCTGTATTTACCTTCTTTTTCTAGTGTAAATTACAGAAGAACATTCTATGTTTTACCGGGTTAATACCTGGTAATTAGCGCACTGTAAAATATTTGACCAGATAAATACTTTGTACTTCAGCTGTAGTTTCCATGTATTTACCTTCTTATACTGGTGGTAATTACACAAGAAGATGCTATGAATTACTTAGTTACCTGGTTAATACCTGGTAATTAGGGGACTGTAAAAGGAAGGGTTACCAAAAAGTTTCCTGAAACAGAAAAAACCTATAAAAGACACTTTTCTATGTTACACATAGGCTGTAGATTAAGGAGGTGTGAATGGTGCCCTCTGGAGGC
>NW_023340179.1:5539-5745 GCF_004916995.1 Morone saxatilis | reverse complement strand
GACAATTGCATACCGGTATTTTCGCTACGTTTGAATTTTGTGCAAATTTCCATGACTTTTCGAGCATGTTGCGGCCACCAAATATGCAGTCGGCAGAAAAATAATAATTCCTTGCATTACAATGCGCTCTACTCAACTCAGGGTGTGCTGCGGCCGTGTCACGTGCCGGCGTAACACGTGCCGACCCCAACATGAAAATTTCACAT
>NW_023340179.1:0-5461 GCF_004916995.1 Morone saxatilis | reverse complement strand
TTGTCGTGTAGACGTGTTCAGGGCAAATTGTCAAAACTGGATGCCACACCACGGGCACACCGTTCAATGGAATGTCGTAAATAGCACAACGTTAAATCATGAATGTCTTTAGATTTTGCTGATTAAATTTGAAGTTGATCCGATAAATTCCCTAGGAGGAGTTTGTTCAAATACAACATGTGCAAATCGCCAAAAATGACCACGGAATTCAAAATGGCCGACTTCCTGTTGGGTTTTGGATATGGCGCCCACTGGCTTTTTTGTGCGTCAGGATAAGATCTACGCGTGTGTCGATTTTTATGCATATCGGTGAAAGGGGCCCTGGGTGGTACAGTTTATGGGCCCCTGAGGGCCTATTTTGCCATACTCATAGTGGACCCCTAGAAAATAGGAAATTTTTCGCCACGACTGACATGTGCACCGCGTTTCATGAGTTTTCAAGCATGGGAAAGCCTCTAGAAGCACGGTCAGTGCTCTGGCCCTAATAAACAATAAAAATCCTGACATTTATAAAAGTGTGATTTCTAATGTTGATGCTTGCCCTAAGTATGTCTGCACCAGATGCCAAGATTTTAGACTGAACAGAACAAGTTTTATGGCATTTTCATTATTATACCAAATCTAGTCTTGGGTGGGTAAATGGGTAAAGATGATAAAATATTTTAATAATTACTTACTCTAAAATGACATGAGTTGTTCCAGAGGGGCCATGCTAGCAAAAGCCCCACCCCATTTAGATTTGAGGCACTACTCTGATGACCACAGAGATTGTGAAGGGTGGTTTTAAACCAGTGTTATAGCAATGTACCCTAGGGCTTTGCCATATATTACTACTATTATTAAGATTTTTATCAGGTTTAAAATGAAGTGTAAGCCAATGGAATGAAGCTGGAATCAGAGTTAGAACATGTGAGCAGATAAAGGTGGAAGCAAAGTTTTGAGCAAACTTAATTAAAGATGGTCACAAACCAAGGAAAAGCAAGATACATAGTCCAAAAAACCACCTGTGAATCCACCTGTGTTTACACATGTGGGGGGGGGGTGTGGTTCAGGATGTAGAGTGGGTGGTTTTAAAAGCAGGGGTGACAGACAAGATGCTGAAACCTAAATTGTTCACGATGGTTGGGCCACTGTCTTGCAAGAAAGCTTTCCACCATCAGTGTGCAAGTATGTGGGAATAAAAGTAATATAGAAATCATATTTTTGTTGTTATAGATAAGTTGTCCTTATATATAAATACATTTTCATATTGTTCCTGATAGTGTTTTTGTGGATTATTCATATGTGATTTGCTGCTTTACATGCGATATTGCTTGTGAAATGGTTGTGTTCACATGTGATGTCTTAGACAATCAGTGGCGATAGCCTAAATTTATCACAAAATACATTGTGTATGGAGGACTGTAACTGCCAAAATAAATTTGGCAAATAAATGACTCAATAATTAAATATGTCATTAAATGCACCAAAATAGTATTAAATAAATGTAGGCATTAATTAATTTATCAAATTAGACATACATTAATATTTCTGCATTAATTTGCTTCTGTATTTATTTAAAAAAGGGAAAATTGAACGGTAAATAAATAAATCAAAATAGAAATGTAAAGTCACATTTTATACATTAGTTAATACATACATTCATTTAATACTATTTTTGATGCATGTATTGTAATATTAATGTAATTATTGAGTCATTTATTTATTAATTTTTTTGGCAGTTATGGTCCTCCATAAATACGTGATTGGTGCAACTTTCTTATCCATAAAGTTTTTTTGCCAAGTTTTTCAGCAATTTATACATCACTTTTA
The DNA here is from genome assembly GCF_004916995.1 of Morone saxatilis. Taxonomy (NCBI): domain Eukaryota; kingdom Metazoa; phylum Chordata; class Actinopteri; family Moronidae; genus Morone; species Morone saxatilis. The sequence continues at coordinate 3,649 of NW_023340179.1, read as the reverse complement.
GCTATTTCAAGCAATTATCCATTTTTAGATAAGTCTTTTTCTGTTATACATCTGTTATACAACTTTTAAACAGGTTTTTGGGGAAAATGAAATGGTAAATAAAATAAAATACAAAAATATCAATTAATGTCACATTTTATACTGATTTTGATTTAGGCAGATGTGGTCCTCCACAGGTACATGATTGGTGTAATTTTTTTTATATTTTAGGCTAGTTTTATTCATAAGTTTATTAAGTTTCATTTATTAGTAAAGAGGATTTTATTCATGTTATAAAGACAAATTTTATTCAGCTAAAGTGTGTTGTTATAATGATTATATTTTATTCAGTGGTATAATTTTATTTGTATTCATTCATTTGTTTTTTGTTCTTTGTTTTTGCTTTTGAAACTAGAAATTAATGGGTATAAATTAGACTAATATGGTCATTAGAAGAGAAATGACATGCTAAAGCGAAATCATGTGATGAGCAGTTGGCACAAACAGGAACCATTTTTCTAATATCAGTTTACAGTGGAGTCTCACCAAGAAACCCTTTATTTCTCAGCTCCAGCTGCATGGAGTGTGTCCTGCCAAAGCGTCAAGAGACTGTAGAGTGAAGTGTCAGCTAAATAATTTCAAGTTATGAAGGGAAAAAAAATCCCCCTTTCGACGCTTTTATTCTGTTAGATATGATCGATCTGTGATTCTCGGTGCTTTCAGACACTTTTCTGATAGACGGTAGAGATTTACCTTTTTCTTAAATTACTACCCTGCTCCACTTTCTCTCGTCTTCCCTGTCTAATTTTACTTCTCATCATTTCCCAGAATGACTTTCAACTGTCTCTGCAGAGAATAGGCCTGAACTTGTTGCATTCGGCGGTTGACTTCAAGTGTGGCTAGAGAGAGCAATAATGACAGCAATAGCAGAGTTTTTTGGGTGGAGATAAAGCAGCTGTTGTACCTTACACTCTGAACACATTTAGTTTTGGAGCTGCACTGCTTTATTCAGCCCGCTGGAGGACAAATTCTCTTCCTCTTTCTTTGTGAAGGATTTCCTTTTTTCCACTTGGTTGTTTGAGTCTGAGGGACTTTATGTGTACTGTTGTTGAGTACACAGCTGATAAATTTTCTGCTACTGGAACTGCTGAGAATGTCCTTGTCTTAGCCAGCATACAAAGGTGGACACACATGTAAAGTGCATCACCAACAGGTGCTAATGACTAACCCTGTTTTGGGCCAGCCTTTTCTTTATTACTTACTCAAAAAGTTGTACTATTAAATTTGCACAGTGCCAGATTTAGGTTTATGGTCTAGATCAGTGATTCAACAGTACTGTCAGATGAATACATTACCCCTTCATCAATACAAACAATCATGTTTCAAATGTGCAAACTGGATGCTACTATATACTATATATATACTAATATAATATATATACTAGAATTCTTTTTCATACACTTGGTATGTTTAATTTTGCATTTGTGGCTCAAGCTGGATGTTTCAACCATTCATACATTTTTTTAAGCTAACGTTTTGCTATTTTGACCATTTATCCATTACTTTTACCTAATTATTTAGACTTCTCTGTTCTAAGTCACTGTAACTAAAGTAAATGTTGAATTTGAGTTTAAATAATTATGTATATGAATAAATAAAGTACAGATTAGGGTGCAAGTCTTGTTAGTACAACATAATATGTGTGTTTTTTACTGTATTTTTATTGTTTCTGTTTCAGTTAATTACAGTTGCATGGTTTACTGTTTACGTTCTGTTTGTGTATGTACAATTCAGGCATTAACCAGATCTGTTAACATTTACAGTTGAGTTTTGATAAAATGAATGTCTTGATGGGATTTAACATGTCCATGTTCAGAATATGGAATTAGCTTTTGCTGAAGGATTGATGTATTTTTTTCTTAAACACATAAACTAAAAATCGCTACTAGGCTGTAGCATGCAGGCAGGTAAGATGGAGAACAGTGTTAGCAGTATGTGTTCATAGATCAGTCTGGCAGAATGGACGTATGGTTGAATACAAATGAAGCTTTAACTGTAGATTGTTTCTGTTCTCTCTCTTTTTCTTTTTCACTTCAAAAGCCGAAATGAAATCTGATTTTTGAAATAAATGGAGTTAGATGGAAGTTGGTTTGACTTCGTCCAATGGCTGAAGCAGAGTGTGGATCTCGTGCTGTTCTTCTACATTACAGTGTCAGGCTGGAGGGCTCCTGTCTGCAGCTAATCACATCCATGAGAAATAGCCACATAGTCTGATAGAGGAGGCGGTGGAGCGTGCACACACACACACATACACACATGCAAACACACACAGCTTTCTGCTATCACTGATGCCTGCAGTCATTCTGAGTGTGATATCCTGGACACAAGGTATTGCCGACAGGCCTCTCTCTCTTGGTGCATGGGAGTAACAAGCAGTTGAGTAGCTGACCAAGTATGTGTGTGTGTGTGTAGGTGTGTGTGTGTGTGTGTGTGTGTGTGTTTAAAGAAGAGATTGCCAATGTTTTTCCATGTGGTGCTTGTGCCTACATGCATTACCTGTTCTGATGGAGCGGCTGCATGTGCACACACACACACAGTCAGCTACATTTAGCTGGTCACTGAAATAGGGTCAACACAGTTAATACACACATAAAAACACACACGGGAAAATGTATACATAAATAAGACAAACATGTCACACACAGAAAAATAAAACTGAGCGTGCGCATTGTGTCTACAAAAACACACACTCAGGCAGACATAAAATGACCTGCAGCAGTTTCTAGGTTCTTTCTGCCTCTCAAACCAATGTGCTTTCCTCTTACACTTAACTCTCTCTCTCACTCTCGCTCTCTCTCACTCTTTCTCTCTCTCTCTTTCTCTGGTCAGTGTAGTGTGAAATGAGGAAACATGACAGCTGAGTCCGACAAGACCGCTGTATCCTCACCGCCACGCACCACACACACCTGCAAAAACACACACACAACGACCAGCTCTGTGAGTCAAACTCAGTATTGACTGCACTGTGCAGTATATCAGATTATTGCATTAAATGAAAGATGGTGTTGCTCTGAGTCTGCTGAGTAATAAAATGGGCAATTATTGGCTAACACATTAGCTTTAGCAACTTTTAAAGGCCACAAAACATACATGTTGAAATCAAAAACAGGCCACACACGGGCCTAAACAATCTCTGAATCTATATCTTGATTTGCAGGTGACATCGTGTAATGATTATAGTCAGATTATAGTAGTTTTTGTTGAGGCCGGACTTATTTTTTCTTATGCCTAATTAGCCTATTATTGTCTTTCTTACAAAAATAATGTTATTTTTATTGGCTAATATGTGTTTGAACAGACTCACAAAAAACATGGAAATCCATGATAATCAGTAGATACTGAACTAGAAAATGCTCCAGAAGACACCAAGGAGGTAATCAGTGGCCAGTCTAGGGGGAAAATGGGAAGCTTTGGTGGGTAGGATGTGTCTTGCGGGCCATCAGTTGAAAGCCGCCGTTACAGTGTCTTAAAGGACCAGTGTGTAGCATTGATATAGATTGCACAAACTGCTGGCATCTGAATTTAATAACTTGGGAATGAGGATGGGCTGTAGGAGAAATTACAGTGGCTGTGAAACTCTATGTACAGTCAGTGTTTAGTTTGTCCATTC
>NW_023340178.1:0-4976 GCF_004916995.1 Morone saxatilis | reverse complement strand
CTGCTGCTGCTGATGATGATGATGATGATTTGTGATGATGTCCTGGGCATGTGGTTGATGTACGAGCTTGAGAGCTCTTTAAGATAACAGTGGCACCAGTGGCACCGGTTGGATCGGACATGGGGTGCGTACTTGGTTGGATACGTAGTGTCAGACACGAGGCTTGGGCCCATTCGGCGGTTACTGTTATAACCGGATTAAACTTAAACAACGAAAAGTGAACTATACACTGGATCCCAGATATTTCTGTACAACTATATTATATCTGGCTTGTGTATCTCTGGATCATATCGAGGCGTCATGGCTGTGCAGGAATACCTGACTAAGTGGGACCAGTGTCATCTGAGTGCCACATTCAGTAACGTGTCGTTACACAGTTTCCTTAGCATGTCTCATAAGCACGCGACGGCTGAATACGGAGAACCTTTCATCAAACTCTATGCGATGGTCTACGGAGGGTTCTAATGCAAAAAGTCTTGACGGATCGAACGGAGTCTATTCCGCCTGCTCCACGGAAAAGGAGACTCACGGATCTTGATCAACTCACACAGAACATCGCCAGGCTCTCCGTTAAGGGTGGAGTAGACGTGAGACGAAGCCTGTTCAGTTGTCCATTGTCCATGACCGATGACCTTCCCTTGACCGTGCCCAAGAATCTCATCTCCGTGAAGGATCGACTTGGTGGTTCCCAGAATCGCATCTCCGTGAAGGATCGACTTGGTGGTTCCCAGAATCGCATCTCCGTGAAGGAGCGACTTGGTGGTTCCAAGAATCGCATCTCCGTGAAGGAGCGACTTGGTGGTTCCAAGAATCTCATCTCCGTGAAGGAGCGACTTGGTGGTTCCAAGAATCGCATCTCCGTGAAGGATCGACTTGGTGGTTCCAAGAATCGCCGCACTAAAAGAAGCAGGTTCCCAGGTCTCAGGTCTTTGTCCAGTAACCCTAATGAGAACTTTACTAGGAGTACCAAGATCCTCTACAGCCGCTGACCTTCCCTTGACCATGCCCAAGAATCGCATCTCCGTGAAGGATCTGAAGGATCTACTTGGTGTCACCTTGAACCATCACAATAAAATAAAAATAAAAAATAACAACAGGTCTTTGTCTGGTAAAACTTATGGAGAATTCCACCAAGATGACCACTGTTTATGAGCACAATGGAGCTAGCCCTAACTGTTGTGTTAGACGCGGGCCCGGTCTTGCCACCTATTTCGGAAAGACTGGTCAATACCAATGTAATAATGTATAGAGGGACCCCCTCACTTGTTGTGATGAACATGAATGATATTACGGTGTAACATGCCATTTTCTTGTACTGTGCAAATAAAAAACAAAAACAAAGAAACAAGAGACGTGTACACAATGAACTCAACTGACCAAGTTTGTTTATTTGTTTATGCATGCATACACATATAAATATATCTCCCATGACAGTTCAACAGTGTGTGGGTAGCAATGATACCACTACGTACGTATCTCAAAGCGCTACAATGCAGTCATTGTGGGAAGAAGTTGAACGTGGAGATCTTGTCAATATAGCTGCTCTGCAACACTCTCGTGCTTGTACAAGCACGCCGAACCCAAACGGCAGTATCCACGACCCCCATCAAAGTATTGACACTGTTTTTTCCCTATGTAGTCCATGTACTTCTGGACCATTCTCTTCTTCTGGGCTTCATCCTCGACCCAGTACCTACTGGTTATGTAAACGTGTGATACTCTTCGGCACGCCGGGCAGGACTTAACCATTTGCCCGTCCCATGTCTTCATCTTCCTCCACATACGGATACACTCCACGCAGCAGCAGTGTTTACAGTTGGCCAGAATGCCAAATCTACGCTCCCTGGGATTGACCTTGTTGAGCACCACTTCCAAGCACACGCAACACACCATGTCTCGACCGGCCTGGGTGACAGGGTCCCGTTGAAAGCGCTGATCCGCCTGCACGGTATCGTTCGATGTACGGCGTAGCCATTCATGCATCCTCGTTGGCCCCGGTGCGACCGCTGTCCTTGCTGTTGCCATTATGGGGTCTTGACTGGCCCGGATGACAGGGTCCCGTTGAAAGCGCTGATCCACCTGCACGGTATGGTTCGATGTACGGAGTAGCCATTCATACATCCTCTCTGGCCCCGGTGAGACCGCTCTCCTCGCTGTTGCCATTCTGGGTACGGATGAGAGGGATGTCTCTTTATTATGTGCCCCACAGTTAGTGAAAGAACATCTGTTCCGTTATCCCTTCAAATAGCAAGCGGTCCCTATATTGGAATATCCGACCTGCGTTATCCCTTGGAATAGCAATCTGTCCCTATATTGGAATATCCGACCGCGACTCGCTCGTCCATCCTGCGCTGCATGCCGGGTGTGCTTTTCCAATATGAGGACACCGTATCGTAACCACCATGTGTTTCAGTATTACGGTGCTACAGATCCCTCGATAGCTGTGTGAACACATACAGTTGAGTCGTATGTAGCTGCCAGGTATTCATTACGTGATATCGACTTCATCCTCACACACGTTGCGCACCGGTACTTTACACACATGTTTCAATACTCATCGCCACTCTCTACGTTTGAATCGTAGCACCCTGTGCTAGGGGCATGCTTTCTTGTGTTAGCTTGTGCGCCCCGCAAGACTTTGGTGGGCAACAGGCCGCTGAAATTGTGGTCTGGTACATTTGGATATAGTCTATTGGTATGTTGCGCAGGGGCCCGTTGATCCTGATGCTTGGGCCGCCCACTTATTCGATCGCACTCAGTTACTTGTCGCTGGGGAACATCATGCTGCGGTTGATATGGCACATGTTCAGTAGATAGTGGCTGCTGGGGGGGTACTGCTGCTCAACGGGTCGTACTTGTTGACGCTGATGCTGAGGCTGATAACCCGGGAACCCGCTTCCGAAGTTACCCTCTGGCATAGGTGGAGCTGAAGGGTAGTTAGAACACACTTTAGTCTCAAGCCAGCTCCTGGGTACATCCGCTAATGACAGAGCCCCACTACTCTTGGGTTGCACGTACATCAAGCAGTTACACATAAAGCCCTCTCGGTTGCACGTCGTGGGTCCCGCGGCGCTCACGCAGTAACGAAATAATAGATATATGTAGTACCTTGACAGTTTGCGTGTCTCTGTGGATATGTGTTCAGGTATAGGAACTTCAGTACCCACAGTGCTCTTGCACTCCATTTGGTGGAGAGAGTCTAGATCTGCTCTTGGTATGTACAACGTGTCAGCCCTCTGCCATAAATCCCTTAACAGCTGCAATGTGAGCTGTAGGGTACATCCCTCTTTGAAGGCGGTGTCACGCAGTAAGCCTGTAGCCGGTGCTCCTGTAACTATCAGACACTCAAAGAGACACACGGACGCGCAGAGAACACTATCTCTCTACGGACGGAACCGTTCATCTCCTATTTAACTACTGCACAGGAACGGTGTGATGTAAGAGGATTGAGTCAGGATCAGTCACAATGGCACAGGTTAGGAGTCCTGAGAGTAGTGCCGCACGGTTGCTCAAACTCATAGAGCATTACAATCTCTATCACGTTAAGACTTTGCGTTACGAGGATGTACAAGGTGTGCTCCAGTGGCTCTGGCTTTCCTATCACTCCCAATGGGTCGCGGAGGCTTCGGGGTGGCTGTTCCGATAAACGCTGACCTCGTGGCAAAAACCACCCTGTTTCCAGAAATGGTGGACTGGAGCGTTCCTTTCATAGCAGACAAGTTTAATCGGTACGCACACATCGCTTCTCAAGTGGAGGAGATCATGATAGGGGTCTCGATGACACACCCAAACATCCTACGTACGTTTGGAGGTTATTGGTGTGAGATCCCCCGTTATCAATTGGGCGGTAGAGGTGTCCTTGTGATGGAGCGGGCGCTGTGCTCCCTGCAAGAGTTTGTGGGGCAGCGCATTAAGAGCACTTCGGTCATACCCGCTGTGGAACTAGACACCCTGAAAGGGCTGGACTACTTGAGATCGAGAACTATCCAGCACCGGGACTTTACGTACAGGAATGTATTGGTCTGTAGCCAACCCGATAGGAAGCCTATGCCATTCGTGTTCAAGATAAGCGACTTTGGTACGGCGTGCAACTTCTCTACCCCGGATCAGCCTCGGGGTAACCGCACTAACATGGCTCCCGAAGTACTGTGGTGTTGTAACGCTAGCACCGGGAGCGATATATTCAGCTGGTACTGTGTGATGTGGGAGTTGTATAAAGGGTCGCCTTTGGTGGAATACAAGGACAGACAGACTCATTCGGGATATTGTAAAAAGACATATGCCGAAAACCTATCCAGGTTGGTCGGGGTCTACACTCCCACCGACGTGACAACCTTTGAGCTTGGGTACATGGCAAAGATCAACGCTTATACACTTTACACCACGTACAAAGACAAAAGACCTACCGCTCAGGAGATAGAGACCAAGCTCAATGTCATGGGTCAAGTCATACACGATAAACAGTTTGTCTCTATGGGTAAGCTATGCGTTACACTGTTCCCTCAAGAGAGGTGGTCCCCTTCCGAACTGTTGCAACTTGAACGATACAAGAGGTTGGAAATAGATATCGGCGCTGCACGGGTACCCAAGGCGAAGATTCCGGTGTCCATGCAGGTAGGGGAGTATAAGCCGACCGATATCATAGTCGCGGAAGACTGTATACCCCACGGACTGTCAACTAACAGGTCCGCGGTGATCACCTCCGAAGTAAAACCGTACTACGGGCAGGATCTTCTGAGACTGGCTCCTGGGGTTATTCAGCCTTATCAGTGGTACCAGACGAAAGTAAACCAGCTCGCGTCATTGTACAACAGACAGTATAATAAGACGCAAGAGAAACACAAAGTGTGTGACGCCGAGAACCCCGTGGAGGTAAGGCGCTCTAGGATAGATCACGGGTTAGATGATCTGGGTCAAGGTACCTCAAGCAGGGTATGCGGGAGGGGGCAGATTGTAAATCAAGCCTCGTCCGTACC
>NW_023340177.1:1573-5681 GCF_004916995.1 Morone saxatilis | reverse complement strand
ATTTAACATGGATTGTTTGAGGATTTGCATCATTTACATTACAGAACATGACCACAACTTTGAAGATGTTTTTTTTTTTTATTTGTTGTGAAGCAAACAACAAAAAGGACAAAATAACAGAAAAAGTCAATGTTCGTAACTATTCACCCCCCTAAAGTCAGTACTTTGTAGAGCCACCTTTTGCGGCAATCACAGCTCCAAGTCGCTTTGGATAAGTCTCTATGAGCTTGCCACATCTTACCACTGGGATTTTTGCCCATTCCTCCGCTAAATCGGGATACATATCTGATTGTTTTTCAAAGTGACCTCAAATGCTGAACGGTCATGTCGCATTGTCATCCGACTTTTATGTCACGTTGGAAGTTGAGACAGACGTTCACAATAGGCTGCCGACGAGGAGGCGCGGACAGCAGCAATGATCATAATGCCTGTCATCGTAATTTTGTCGGCTCCGATTTGCACAACAACTTACAAAATTCGATACACACATGCTGACGTGCTTATCAACCATCGTGATTTACGTCCGTTAAACACCGACGTGCTGCTGTGTGACACCAACGTCTTCTTGGTGCGCCATGCGGGGTCACTTGCGGGGGCCACTAGACTGCTTCACACTGGAGTCTCGATGCGAACGGACGCATCTTAAATGTATAATGTGAACAAACCACACAAAAATCTGATCTCAAGCAAAAAATCGGAAGTTGGAGCAGTGTAAGGACCTGCCAGTGGGAAGCTTACCTAAGGCAAAGAGGGACAGCTAACCAAACAGCTTGCGGATGAAAGCTAAGCGAATTCTCCAAAACAAGGTAAAGGACAATGTTGGCTGAGAAGTACAAGGTTCGGGGTGTAGGCTTTATAAAGGAAAATATTCCAAATCTTTGATGATTCCCCAGGAGCCACCATCAAAGATCCTATCAGTAACCAAAGTGGAAAGAACATGGCACAACAGCAAACCTTCGCCAAGAGACAGCGACCCGCCAAAACTCACGCGACGGGCAAGGAGGGCATTAATCAGAGAGGCAGCACACGGAGACCTAAGGGTACCCTGGGAGGAGCTGCAGAGTTCCACAGCAGAGACTGCGAGTATCATAAGTCTTACGTTCCATAGAGTTTGGGCTGTGTATGGCAGAGTGGGCCAGGAAGAAAGCCATTACTTGTGGCGCGCAGAGATGAGAACAAAATGGCATGTTTTTGGGGGAGTTTTTGCGAAAAGGCATTGCTGGGACTCCCAGAAAGTTATGGAGAAAGGGGCTGCTTCTGGTCTTGATGAGGACTAAAAGTTGAACAACTTTTCGGCCATCAAAGGGACGAGCACACTATGTCTTGCGCGCAAACCCAACACGGATCGACAGTCACCCGACAAGAACACCAGTCTCCACAGCTGAACGATTGGGGGTGGTGGCAGCATCATGCTCGTGGGCGAGTGTGTTTCCAGCGAGCGCGGGGAACTTTGGGGAAGGACTGGTTGCGCTTCAACAGAGTTGAGGGAAAAATGGGATTGCGTGGCTGAACGATACAGGAAGGTGACGTCGTGTCAGCAAAGAGTGCGTGTGCCAGCTCGTGCGTGATTTTTGGGGGTGAGGCTGGGATGAGGGTTCACCTTCCAGCCCAGGACGTGGGTTAAGGGGCAAAGCGTCTTGAATGGCTGTTCGGAATGGCCTAGTCCAAAGCCCAGGAGCCTCAATCCGCGAATAGGAAATCTGTTGGTCAGTACTTAAAGATTGCTGTTTCACAAGTGTAAAGCATCCAAACTTGAATTTGAGCTGGGAGCAGTTTGGGCAAGGGTGCTTGCAGCCTCTGGCGGCCTTTCAAAAAAGGTGTGGTTTATTATCGATGGAATCATGTGCACTTAAATTGCACACAGGTGGACATCCATTTCACTAATTATGTGACTTCTGAAGCGTAACTTGGTCTGCACAGATGCTTCTTTATGGGCTTGAAAGGTGCACAATGAGCATATGCAAAGTGCCATTTTCAGAGCTTTTTATTTCTAAAAAAAATAGTGTGTTGTATGTATATGATTTTGTTCATGTCACTTCACCAACTTAGACCGCTATTGCTGTTCTCGATCCTGATGTCACATAAGAATTCAGATTAAAAAAAAACAATTGCAACGTAAAAGCCTGAAGGTGGTACAAAAGGTGTAAAAAGCCAAGGGGGGTGAGCTACCTTTGCGAAGGCACTGGTATTTCTTCTTATAGAAAGTATAAGGATGGGGTAACTAGGATGGAATCTAAGCTGATGATAGCTTTGGTTGCTATTAGACAACTTGAAACGGTGCGCTTCTTACATCTTTTCCAGGTTTTAGAGTGATTGTGTTGGGTAGTGATATTGTCTCTCATTCACACCAGTGATGGCAAAGGTGCATCAAACAGAACCTAACTCTCCATACACATTCACACACTGATGCTATGCCACTCAGAGCAATTTAGGGGTTCAGTATCTTGCCTCGAAGATACTTCGACACGGTGCCAGGAGGAGCAGGGAACTCGAAACCAAACAACCTTCCGATTGGGTTGGTATGACGCCGCTCTGCCTCTTGAGCCACAGCCGCGCGTAATTACTGAGCTCTACCCAATTGTCATTTGGGGCAGCAGAGTACCCAGAAATATTATTGGTGTTTTGTCGGCGGCTCGCCATGAAGTGGAAGATAATTTACAGTTTGTGGCATTTATGTGTTTTTACGCTGATCTGCTAATATCTTCAAATGCAAGTGAGTCAAGCTTTATGCATGCATGGTGTCAGCACATATATTCTATTATTCTTCTGGGAATTTCTATTCTTTGCTTGCATTCCTCATTCGGCAACGATAAGATCTCCTCACAACAATATCATGCGTGCAATTCATTGTTTTACGTTGATATTGGATGTAATGTTGGAAGAAGTTCTGTTAATGGCCTTCTTACAGGTGTTTCTAGGGGTGTAATATGCTCCATACAGATCTTCATCCTTAAGTCCTGTAGACAATAATCTTCTCCCGTTCGGCCTGATTTAACTGTAGAAGAGGTCACATCATTGTACTCAAATATTACTTGAAGTCACTCGGACAAATCTGATAGATCCACAAGGCACTCAGAATTTGCTATTGACTAAACACTCTACATTTGTGTCCTCCTTTTCTATGATGAAATCCGAGCTGCTCCCTGCATCAATGCTCTAAACCATCGGTTGGCTCCCTTGTTCATCTTCGTGGTTGCAACCCATGACGAGGTTCCCGTTCTGCTTAGAGCGCTTGTTGATCTCCGTGCTGAGCTGTGGCGCGCGTAACGAAACGGAGGACGGTACTCTCACTGACGGGATATCGTAAGATTGGGGCGCACTACAACCCGCAGCCTGTCATCTGCCGCGCCGCGATCAACCAATCTAACGGTAAGGCCTACGCGTCCACTGCGCAAAAGGGGACTGGAGGACCAATGCAAAAACTGCATGAGTTCTAGGGTTCTGCCTCTTAAAAAGGCAGTGTGTGTTCCTTGCGCCTCGTCGCCAAGTGTTGGGCTGCGGTGGTTTGCGTGCTGTTGGGTCTCTGTAAGAAATAATGGTTATAGAAAGTTCGGTCTAGACACCTGCTTCTATTTGAAAGTGTCCTGAGATAACTTCTGGCTTTGATGAGATTGCGCCGCTATACAAATTGAATTCATTGTATCATATATTTGCACGTATCAGGTTGGTTGCGTTAAGTATCGTATATCTGTTGCCTATAGGGAGAATTTCGCCGCGATGAAGTGTGTGCCTACATGGAGTAAGTAGTATGTCCGCTCATGGCCTGAGGGTTGCTGCATAGAGAGATAGTAAGTGCAGCACGGCACAAACCGACGGTAGCAGTTCACGGTAGGTATGGTATTCCCTGGGGCCAAAGTGTTATGAAGGGCGGCACGCTGCGGCCAAGGTGGCGTACCGAAGGTTACCAGTTAATCCAGGGTTGGTCGTGTTTGTAAACACAGTAATGTAAGCATGTACTGGTTGATAACTGTCGAGTAATCAGCATTACAGGTTACTGAATCAAAAATGATGTCGCGTTACTTTGCGCTTCGTTTTGGGAGGACGTGAAAACACAAAGGCAGAACGTCCCTTTCTAATGCGTGGCTTTACGCAACGCCGTGTTACGCGT
>NW_023340177.1:0-1548 GCF_004916995.1 Morone saxatilis | reverse complement strand
AAGCACAAGAGGCACCAACTAACCCAAACCAACTGCCTGAAGACGCAAGGATAGCGTCTCCAAACTAAGTAACAGGATACAGATGTTGGTTATATTGAAAAAGTACCAGTCACGGTTAGGCTTAGGAAAAAAATACGTCCAAATCTTTTGATGATCCCCCAGGAGCACCCCATCCAATCATCTATCATCAACCAAGATTGGAAGAGAACCATGGCAGCAACAGCAAACCTGCAAGGAGAACGGCCGCCCACCAAACCTCCACGGACCGGGCAAGGAAGGCATTAATCAGAGAGGCGATCAATGAGACCGTAGGGAGGTGCACCCCACCTGGGATCACGAGCTGCAGAGTTCCAACAGCAGAGACTAGAATAGTCTGTAACATAGGGACAACAAGCCCGTCATGGCTCATAGAGTTGGGGCTTTAGTGGCCAGAAGTGGCCAGAAGAAAGCCATTCTACTTTCAGCAAAAAAAGCAAAAGCGCTCGACGGTTTCTGGGGGTGTTTTTCAGCAGCCGGGACTGCTGGCGAATACTGCCTCAGAGTTGAGGGGAAAGTTGGATGGTGCTAAATACAGGGTATTTTTGAGCAACCCACAAGTACTCCACTTCCTCGTGCCGCCTGATTTGAGGCTCAAGGATGGCCAGGGCGTTAACCTACGTCAAAGGCCCAGACCCTCAAGTCCAATAGAATCTGTGGTCAGCACTTAAAGATTGCTTGTTCACCAGTGGGCAAACCATGCCAACGGTGAAGAACGCTGGAGCACTTTTGCAGGGGAATGGGCAAAATCCCAGTGGTAAACATGTGCAAGCTCATAGAGACTTATCCCAGAGCAAGCTTGGAGGCTGTGATCCGCCGCAAAAGGTGGCACAAAGTATTGACTTTAGGGGGGTGAATAGTTATGCACATTGACTTTTTCTGTTATTTGTTGTTTGCTTCACAATAATAAAAAAACATCTTCAAAGTTGTGGGCATGTTCTGTAAATTAAATGATGCAAATCCTCAAACAATCCATGTTAATTCCAGGTTGTGAGGCAACAAAACACGAAAAATGCCAAGGGGGGTGAATACTTTTGCAAGGCACTGTAGGCATCTACCACCTCTATGTCTTGAATTACTCACAGAATGTGGCCAGTAGCATTAGTATTTCATTATCATTGTTGATGTATGTTCACATGTACATTCAGAGCCTATAGTCTTCCACTCCCTTTCTCCCGACATAGAAATCCATAATGTCATTATAATAAACTGCTTTATTAGTCAGGCATGAAATCCTTCATCTTTTATTTTTAGCCCTGCAAGCAAGAATGTCAGGATTAAAATAAAGGCCTGTCAGATTCACAGACTTGCATAAATGTGACGTTAATTTAAAATGTTGGTCTGATATCTGAATAAGTCTCCCAAGTCACTATCCATAAAAGTTGTAAAAGCAATCTGACTAGGTCACACCTAATAACATTTTTAACATGGCTCAAGCCTGAATTGCATTCCATCACATTAATGTGAAGTCTACAGCACAAGGTTAAATGCAGAGAAATATTATATGTGCAT
>NW_023340176.1:0-3736 GCF_004916995.1 Morone saxatilis | reverse complement strand
GGGTGTATAAATATGTGACGACTCGTACTGTTCCAAGTCACACAGCTGTATGTTCATCCTCTCTGCAACAGGCATCACTACAGCAAAGGTAAAATTTAATAACTTAACTACTTCTTAACTTCATTTTATGATGACATTACAGATAAAAGTTCAATCTACAGAATATTACCATTCAACTATTTTGATAATCAATTAATCAGTTAAGTTGTTTATCAAGCGTTCTTTTTGTTTTATCATTGTAAATTGAAGTTTTGTATAATTTTAATCTTTCGTTTTTACTACATCTTGTGTCTCTTTACACTTTATAGATACAAAATGTAACCAATTAATCAAAAAGACCATGAATTTATTCCATTTCATGCTTTTCCACAGATGGCATCAGGTTTTCACTTGGCTTTCTTCCTCTGTCTGGTTAGCGGACTGTTGATTGCAGGAACTGTAGTAAGTAAAATATTCTTCTGAAGTATTAAAGAATTCTCTAAAATGTCGCTGAAAACTACACTCTCACAAATATGATGTTAATGTCATTAAAAGTATAATTTTATCCTGAAAATCCAGAAAGTTGTTTACTATGAAGCTTTTAGAAGCTACAGCTGAGTGCTGAATTTACAATATATCTGCTATGATGCTCCACAAAATGCCAACAGTGGAGCAGCCACACTACAAGGAGATTGTTTAAGATAATGGATGCTAAAATTAAAACTCAAAAGTGCAAATTCTAAGCTGTTTTAATAAATGTGTTGTTCATATACACAGGGGTCCACCAGGATTAGCAGGTCTGCAGGTTGGTAGCTATAACTTATCTATGCTTGGATGTTGTATTTTCAGTACATATAAATTCATACAGACAACATTACATCATCTGGTTTGCTCGAAAATACCCCAGAGTCATTCTACAGAGCGGTTCACTGACACAACATCACCTACTCTTATTAATGCAGAAAGAATGGTGTTGTCTGCATTGCTATCATACACTGAGCTGTAGTGGGTAATTGGCTAGGCCTAAATTCTCTCCGGGATGGGCCAGGCACACACAATTAACACAATTTCCTCTTTCAAACATTAAGTCCTAATGTATGTGTATAATGTAAATGCAAATACAGGATCTTTAAAATGATTCTGATAGTAAGAGCAAGGGTGTGGGAAGGTGTTAAAGATTATGTATTTCTTTTTAAAACCTGAATGAATGGGATGTAAAACTTTCTGATTCCTTTCACTCTTTACTCTAACATAACAGTTGTGTTACAGACTGTCCTTCTGGTTGGAGCCGGTATGGTTCTCGCTGTTTCAATGTTTTCACCGATCAACGGAGCATGGCTGATGCAGAGGTAGATAGTTAATTACTCTTTATTGGCCTTCAGGTTAGTCAATAATCATGTTTCAGCTATATGAAGTCTGGTTGTATTTATCTGCTCTCCCTCATCTCATTCTTCTCAGTTTACATGCTCTCAGACATCCTATTAATTTTGTATCTGTCTCTCACTCTGTCTCCCCCATCAGCTAATCTGCATTGCTCACGGTGGGAACCTGGCCTCAATCCACAACATCCATGAACACTACGTCATTAGGAATCTGATTCACCAGAGGTATCAGGCGTATGTAAATGCCTGGATTGGGCACTTTGATGCAATACAGGTGAGACATTTTTAGACTAATAGATTTGGGATAGATCAAGGGTCTCAAACCTTATTGAGAGTAAGGTCTACCTAAAGGGAGAAAAATGCTGGGAGGGCTACTCTAGATGTTTTCAATAGAATATGTATCTTTTCCCCTTTAGTAATTTTCATCTTACAGGATTGAACGCCAATTTATTTGAAGTTTCTTTAAACCACTGAAGGATTTTATGAGAACTACTCTACTATATGAACTAAGAATATATTTCCTCAGCTCACCTAACTGAGGTAAACCAATTAATTGATAGATCATGAAAATGTGTAACTCAAAGAAAGTCATCAAGAATTTAAGCCCCCGTTTGGAATACAGAGAATGAAGACCAAATTCAGAAGAGCAGAATAGGGAAGCATGGTTTAAACTCATTTAAGATTAAGATTAGATGCTCCGTGGGCCCTTATGCTAGATCAACCAGTGACCAGTTGTTCCAAAATATCCTGACATCCATGAACAAATCAGTAATCTGCAATTAGCACAGCTGTTCAGCAATCACCTTCTCTTCCAGGAGGGAAGGTGGATGTGGACTGATGGTTCGGGGTCCACATTCAGATACTGGGCTCATGGGGAGCCTAACAACCACGGAGGAGAACACTGTACAGAGATCAACTTCAGAGGTACAAATATTATTAGACTTACTGATGGTATTTTTTAATTGACAAGAGACAAGTGGTATAGTTATAGGAGTCCTTATTAAGGGCTGTGTATTTATGTCTTTTTATATTTGTGGCCAATCTCTGGTATACCACAGGTGGCAGTGTAGATCATCATGGTAGGGGAAATCTATAGTCCCAGGTGCAACAGATAGGACAGCTCAGATAGGCACCTCATTGCCATGCCATTCTTTGGTTTGGAATCCACAGAACACACATCCATTTGAACTGTTTTTGTGGGGGATACAATGGGCAAGTCAGGCCTCCAGCTATGGTGACTGGCTTAGGATTTTGAAAGGACTGAAAGACTGTGTGGAAGCACATCAAAAACAAAGGCTGCACCCAGCTGAGTGACTCATTGGATCTGGTATCTCAAGACTAAGTTATCTGTTGTATTTTTACTGCTGTTCATACGCTTTTCTTAATTTGTCTAAAGAACAAGCATTACATCAGAGACATTTAAATGCACTCAGTAAACAATAGTTAGTCATAAACTGTAGACTTTTATTCTGTTGTGCTTAGCGATTCTTTTCTTCTTACAGGAAACGCTTGGAACGATGAGCACTGTAACTCCAGGAGACCTTTTGTTTGTGCCAGGAAAGTGTGAAGCCTCCCACCATCTTCCATCATATATACCATTATGATGTTACTTCCACCAGTATGACGCTACTATTACGTCTACAATGTTATACTTTAATAGCAAACTTGCTGTAATGATTCACTTCCAATTTAATGTTTCCACATCAAATTACTACAAATCAGTTAATAGAAATATCACTCTGATTATTCACTCTGACTAAATAGATTAAAATGGGATTTAAAAACGTGATTTTTTAATGAGGGGAAAATTTATTTTTCTTGTGATTTTTTCATTTACTTCAATTTTTTAACACAATATAGTTACAATCTCAATCACTGCAAAACAAACTGAAAAAAAACTTACTAAAATAAAAATAATCTCTAAGAATAATATGTTTCTTCTTCATTGTGTGTGTGTGTGTGTGTGTGTGGTGTTTGTCATAGTGAGTGCAGGCACAAAAAGAGTTTATTGTACACCAGGTGGAAGTGTGTGTATATACACGAACAAAATTATAAACGCAACACTTTTGTTTTTGCGCCCATTCATCATGAGCTGAACTCAAAGATCTAAGACCCTCTTCTATGTACACACAAGGCTTATTCTATCAAATATTGCTCACAAATCTGTCAAAATCTGTGTTTAGTGAGCACTTCTCCTTTGCCGAGAGAATCCATCCCGCAGGTATGGCATAACCAAGATGCTGATCAGGAAACATGGGTATTGCACAGGTGTGCCTTAGGCTGGCCACAATAAAAGGCCTCTATATACACAAACTTTTCTGTGTGAACAATGCATTTAAGCACAGGTTTCATCCAGGTCTACCTTGTGGATTAAG
>NW_023340175.1:0-4227 GCF_004916995.1 Morone saxatilis | reverse complement strand
AGGGACATGCAAAATAATGTCTGGCTGAAGCCCTGCAGGCTATTCTTGAAGCGTTCCTCCCTCTCTTTCAAGACAGTGTTTCTCACCTTTATCAAGTAACACTTCTTGATTTGGTAAAATAGTCCTGGTTGCAAGGAAAAGAGTCACATGTCTTTCCTCTCCATCCATTTCAAAAGTGAAATGTTTTGTCCTGACATTGGCTTTTTTTCTTGAGAACTTGATCAATTTGCCTGGAGGCTGCTTTCCAGGGTGGCAATCACAGCTGCTGATCACTTGGCCCTCGCTGTCTGTGTCAACACGTCCATGGAAGTCACAGACCACTTCACCAGTACAAAATCTGCGGTTTGCCATGATGCTTGGGCCCTTCCTTTCACACTGTTGGATGCGGAGTCCTTTCCATTTTTGCTTCTTCACAAGTCTCTGAATCTGTTTGCAGCCCATGATTTTATCCTCAGGTCCAGTGGGTATCCACCTCGCAAGAAGTCTTTCGCTATTGGTTTTACCAGCCCACTTCTGCTTTGCCAGCCATTTTCCAAGCCGCTTATGTGTTGGCTGACGCCAAAGGAAGTGTGCTGTTTAAAAAACAAAAAACAAAAAAAGTTCTGTTAGTCATGAAGATAATAAATGACAACAATGCAATTATTTTAACATGAAAATTATGGAAAATACGGAAAGAAAACTACTCACAGCGAAAACATTCCAGTCGCAGTTTCACCTGCTGCTTCTCCCAACGCTCATACACGTTTCGCCAACAACACACATCCTGCAGAACTTCCCGTTTTGGTTTTGGCCCATCAACCGTCACCGGACACTTTGCAAGTAGGATTTGATAGGACGCCTCAATTTCCGAAGGTCTGACAGCAGTAACAGAACGGGTAGAGCTCCAGGTACTGCTACTGGTACTCTCCCCAGAAGAGTCACAGTTGCTAACCTCACCTGAATGTTCAGGGATGGTATCCTCAGAAGAACTAGATCTACAAATATGATAAAAAAATGAAAAGAAAAACATCATTTGCCTGAATATAGATTATGGTGTGCTTGATTGTGTTTGTATTAATTGTGCAAAAAATGCTCACCTTTGCCCAAGACCTATGTTCTTCACAACATCAACAGCCATCACAGTATGTTCAGATGTCCTGTAGCGGTAATGCTTCTCTGCTGTTGCGTTGGAAAGGGAGAGGTAATCAGCCACCATTGTTTTGGTACCGTGTGGCTGCTCCTTAGTTGCCGTCTCGTAGACTCTGCGTACCATCTGGCTGGTCACTGCCTTGAGGTTGTACCTTGTGTGCAACCGGTGCAGGTCATTGGAGGTATTGTGGATCGGCTTCCCTGCGCTGGAAAGGAAGAAAAATTCTTTCGGATCCCTCTCATCCTTCTCATCCCTCTTGCGTTTCCTGCCAGCTTTCAGGAAGTCTGGCCGCAACAGTCTGTAGTACACATCAAACCACTGTTTGGCAGAGGAGAAAAAGGAAATTTAGATTACTTTCTTCTGTAACAGAAATTACCTTCTGACATATTCTGACAGGAAGTGTGATGAACTTACATGCTCCTGCTCCTTTGACAGAGCAAATGCGGCCACATTCTGCGTTGCTGTTTTGTGCTCTTTTACCCCAATTACATAGCGTGACTCATGTTCTTTCCTGGAAAGCCACTCCTTGACCTGTAAAAAATGAAGATGTCACATTCATTAGTAGAGTTAATAAAACATCATGGGGAAATTTAGAAAACCAAAATATCACAAGACCAAAATATCACAGTAACACTTACAGTCATGTTCTCCACCACACCAGGTCGTTGCAGGTGTACCAGCACCAAAATAGCCTCGAGGTAGTACACCACAAGGATTTTTTCGGAAGGATTCAAGGCGTCAGAACCATCTTCAGACAGTTTAGCCATAACTTCCAAGAAGTCTTTCTCGGCAGCCTTCACTACAGCAGAGCAGTCTTCTGTTGACAACGAATTTTTGTCCATCAACATGCTATGCCTATGAAGAAAAAAAAAAAAATAGATAAATGTATTAACAAATCACATTACAACCGACAGAGAGAAGACTACCAGTTCTTAATGGTTTAGATGGGTACCTTTGTTGGGTGATCTCCCTCTTTGTGTGCTTGGCCAGGATCTTCTGCAAAGAACTGATGAGCCTTATGAAGTTCTTGCACTCTTTATGGAGTTTCTCATCCTCCCTTCCCAGGTTGGTTTGAATAGTGTGGAACAACAGGAATCTGTTTCAAAAAAAAGTATAGAGATTCAATTATGTACTTGTACTAAAGGTTAATTTACTAACAAGTTACTACACTTTTGACATCATAATAATAAAAAAGAAAAAAACTGGCTACCAATCCTTTTCAAGCTCTTGAGGTATTCTGCTGTTCTCTTTTTCAACGTTGCCTCAGTGAGTTCACGGAGGTATAGTTGGATATTCTCTTTGTCATAGACAAACTGCAGGGATGGTGTCTCTGAGTCAGCATAGTACATATACCGAGCAATGTTTTCAACCTGAAAATAAGAGATTATGTTAAATTACATTCTAGTCATGACTGCTTTGCTTCATATTTTACTAACCTGCATTTGAAGTTTCTTATAAAAATGTTTAATGGTACTCACCTCCTGTTTGTAATTTTCAATCCCTAGATCCTTATGTAGGTAGTTGGCAAAGTCCTTTAGCAGTGGATGCTCCAGAGAATGTCTTTTGTAAAGGCCCTTCTCAAGCATGAGCTGCTTGACTGGGTTAGAGTACTTTGCATCTCGGACACTGCAATGTGGGATAAGAGTTTTGTTATAATATTGCATAATAGTTATTGTTGCGAGCCATATGCAGAGACAAGCATCAGAAAAGTTGTGAAACTGAGACTCTCACCATTCCTCCACCTCGCCACTTTCAACAGAGGCCTCATCAGACATTTCATCCCCTTCAGCTGTCTGACTGGTGGATGGTTCAGCAGTTCCAGGTGGCTGTGTGGTAGATTCAGCCTCAGCATTGGCTTTCAGAAGTGTGGGGGGGACTCCAGTCACAATCAAGTGACGGCGTTCAAGCTCTTCAATCAGTCTTTCAAAGAAAACAAGATATTGAAAATGGTTAATAAAATAATAACATTAAATTCAGTTTTATGTTTGGGAGCATTGCATGAAGGCATTTCACAAGCACACACACATACACAATAAATGTAAATGTAAATGTACATACAGCAGCACAGAGGAATTTCACAGAGCTATTAGCTAGAACTATAGGAGGATTAAGGTAGGAAGGAATTTCACACATTATCAAGAGGGCCATTAACCAAAACAAAGCATTTGGCCCAGTGGAATTTGGAAGGTACAAACCTTTGTATGGGTTCTGCATCTTCCATGATTTGATGGAGGACTGCAAAGCTGAAAATCCTTCCAACTTTCAGGATCTCTAAAGCATCTAACTTGGCCTTTTCCACCAAATCTTGGATGGCAGCTTCAGTGCCCTTCTTTAAGCATACCCTCCGCAGATGGCATGGCAGGCTCTCCACTGTTTTGACACATATCGGACAAAGCAAATAGTGCCTGTGTACAGGTTTCCTGGGGAAAAAAAGAAAATGAAGCCATCAAGTATGAAAGCATGTAATGTACAAACTTAAAAAAACACAATTGGTCAAACTGAAAAGCTGAACATAAACTCTGAACATTTCTACAGCACAACCAGCTGCACATATTTACAATCCATTATCTAAGCAAGTTACCTGGAAGCCATTTCCCAAGAGTGAGTGAAGTAATCTCTGAGAAAAAAATGACGGTAAAACTCTGAAATTCTCAGAAGCAAGCAGTAGAGCAATTAGAATTGGTTTTGTAGTGGACAGTAGCAATGAGAATTGCTTTTTGTGGCTTAAGCCAAAGAAATGGAATAAGTGCTTTTTAGAAGATTGTTGACAGCCAGGTCAAAAATGTCCAGTATTCTGTCTTCAATCTCCAGAAAAGTGAGCTCAGTAAAAAATACTGTCCTATTTCAACAAGGAGAGATACAGGTTAGCCACTCCCCTAGTCACACCTCTTCTTTCACCTGAATGAGCAGCTCCACCCATGAACCCATGATTGGCTTACCTTAAGAAATGGCCAATCAAATGTTCATGGGTGGAGCTCCTCTAACCCTGTGCTTGTTTAGGCTGAAAAAGAGCATGATTGGAAAGAGTATTATCTAAGCTTTATTTTGGTGTGTAATATTTTGGGGGCTTAATGATTATAAGACATTAAAGGTGGTCA
>NW_023340174.1:2343-2470 GCF_004916995.1 Morone saxatilis | reverse complement strand
CCGCCACAGACGGAGTGGGCGTGCGTATTCTTCAGATATATTCGGAATGGCAATCAGGATGTTTGGATTTCAGGTGATAAATTAAACCGGACGTGGAGAAGCTCTTTGCAGATGCACCCCCTCTTGA
>NW_023340174.1:0-2259 GCF_004916995.1 Morone saxatilis | reverse complement strand
CGTCCACACCGCAGACATGTTGGCACTTATCCAGACAAGCATGTGCTGGCCGTGGTTGCAGAACATGTAGGAAGTGTAACATTTTATCAAAGTGTAGTGTATGTAACAAGCAGCAGGCTTTACAGATTTAGGCCCGTGTTGTCTCACTGTGTGACCTTGTTATGTTCTGCTCTTACCCTCTCTGTGTAGGAGCCTCTGGCGGGTCCTACCACTGCCACCCAGACCATGCATATGGAGAAGAGAGTGATAAGGTAAGCCACACACACACACACACCTTGAATGTACTTGTACTTATTTTCATATCAACATATGAGTTACAGTGATATTTTTAAGTTGTACACTATTGTGCAGCCTGATTGAGATTGTGACTCAATAGTCAATACCAGACATCTTCTGTCAGCTGAAGCTGTCTAAAGAACTGAGACTCATACACAGAACCAGACCAGTCCCATAGTGTGCTTGTGTACATATAATATATATATACATATAATGCAGTGTGTGTGTCTCATGCTCCCTCAGTGAACTCACAGTTGACTGAGAGAACAGGAGGCTGTGTTGTAGTGATAAATAAATATGACTGGATTTATTTTGGGTTTTAGTGCTGCCATGGTCATGAACTCTACTAACCCACTACAGATGCACCAATAATACACTGCAGGTCAATACTGCTTTCCAATTAGTCATAAAGATGTGCAGATACAAATCAGAATTATTTTAAATGACAAAATTTACTTTAGACAACTTTAGAAAGAAAGTAAAAGTGAAACATTTATTTAAATGAAATGTATTCACATGCATCTATTTTAAAATAACCCCTATCAGTGATTTGGCTGAAATAGTTAATTAAAAACTTTAAAATATATATTTTTTTCTGTCTTTGTCAATGATGGAACTTGGGCTATTTTGGTTGAAACTTTAACGCAGAGAAACACTTGATGTTGTTTACTTTGTCACTACTCAGGCTGTTAATCATGTTTTGTGTAACACTATTACCTCCTTGAGAAACTCGAACACAGTTTGCAAATCGCAAGTCTGCTTTACATTTCACAAAGGCTGAAGTATGTTTAGTTTAGACATCCTTCAGCAACATAAGCAGCGCCCCTCCCAAGGATACAGTAACACAAAATATACTTTTTATTTTTTTCGTTTGATTGAAATGACATTGTAGGAGCTGACCATGCTTTTCAGCAATCAGCTGATGGCTAGTTGTAGAAACTTTTTGTTTATCAGCTGATTACTGGATGATGCATCCATGCACCCATGACACTCATATCTGCAATGTCTAGACTCAGCATGTTGTTTTTCTTTTCCATTGAGGGGGCTTATTCTTTATTAGAAACTATAAACTTAAATTCACAAGGGGAAAGAATTAACATCTTATATATTTAATACTACTACTACTTACTATTTACTAACATATTACTGATAATTCAATGCTGCTGTCTTAGTGAAGACAGCATTGAAAAAACACACTCATGTAGTTCATACAAGCATGATTTAAAACACACCAGAGTATACAAGTGTACTCCAGCAAATGATATTCATCATCACAAGCAAAGGCCTGTGTAAAAAGCAAGCAGATGAAGCAAAAAAAAAAAAAAAACTGAAGAAGGAGAAGAGGGGAGGCAGGATGCTGAGGAAGGTGCTGCAGAAAGCTTGGAGGGAGAGACGGAAGGGAGGGGAGGCCAAAAACAGGGAGGGGGTATTGCTAATGATTTCACCTCCAGCTGTGGGGCTTGGTTAGAGTGAGAGAAGGGAAAGGAGGGGAAGGAGCGAGCGAGGGAGGGAGAGGGAGGAAGGGAGGAACAGTGGCAGAGGAAACAAAATGGGCTTTGAAATCCTGTTGATGGAAAGAAAATAAGTGGGGGAGGGAGAAGTGTTTGAGTGTTAGTGGGAGCATGTCTGCAAATATTAATGAATCTGTAAAAGCAAATGACCATATTTGCTCAGCGTGCACATTTCTAGGGGCATGAATGCTGGAGAAGAGAGACCTGGGCACAGTAAGGTGTGTTTGCATGCACTCTGTGGGCCTCTCTTTATTTTGGTTCTCCGCAATGACAGCGAAACCACAACAGCTGCCGGCCAGAGTTAACGTGTGTGCAAGTGGCTGCATGCATATCCCGAATGTGGACATAGTGAAATAGAACGTTGTATGGGTGTGTCTGTACTCGTGCTTCAGGATATCTGCCTAGCCTGGTGTGTGCACACGCTGAATGTGGACACAGTGAAAGGAACGAAGGGAGTGTGTGTGTGTGTGTG
>NW_023340173.1:2571-2839 GCF_004916995.1 Morone saxatilis | reverse complement strand
AGAGAGAGTTTTAGGAAACACAAATGTTTTTCTCAAATCTAATTCCATGCTTCTCCATACTGCGTAGGGTTCCTGTGTAATCTTTTATATATTCCACCTGACAACACAGTGGAAAGCAATAGCCTTTGCAGTTGAACCTTTGGTAAAAATGCCATTTTGTGCTACTGACATTTTTAGAAAGTTTGTTATACTTTAAAGAAGCCATTCTCAACCTTTTCTCTGCTGTACCCACACACACCCCTGTCAGATGAACTGAAGTACCCCTTCA
>NW_023340173.1:254-2386 GCF_004916995.1 Morone saxatilis | reverse complement strand
TTGTTTTCATTCAGCTGCAGTGGACACTTGCAACTTAGGGTTGCTGAACTTTTAAAGAGCAACAGTACAGCATATACCATTTGTGTGTGTGATTTTTTTTAATCAAATTGTTATGTCGTGTAATACTGTTATTACTGTATTATTAGATACTTTGTATTTCTAATGTAGCGTTACTGGAAGTTAAACGGCCTACCCATTGTAGTCGACAAATCCTGGATACTTGATCGCCCGCAGGAGAGTTTCCAGTTTACGAAGGTAACCTTGGACATCTCCAGTAGACAGCATCTTTATCTGTAAACAAGATAGAGAGGCGCCAACTTAAATGGCTATATCCATGACTAATGTATCAAAATATTAGCTAACTAACGTTATATTTCAAGCTACAGTCAGCTATGATAACGTACACATCTGTGTTATGGCAACGCAAAATTAGACGACACTAGCTACTTTGCTACATGAATATTTAATTCAGGAACTCTTGTTTAGTATATTATTTTACAGCTAACGTTACTCACCTCTGTTCCAGACAATAAGTCGAATGAAACTCATTTATAGCTAACGCTCGCTGGAGTTGTTGGTGTAGTGCTCGTTTTGTTTCTGCCGGGTGATCACGTGGATCAACAGCACAAAGCAGGATTGGCTGTCTCACAAGTTTTTCCACGTAATGTAATGACTTGACGTCAGTGACGTAGCTTGTACGCGCCACACTTTTTTTTTTTTCTCCATCCTGTTAAGTTTATCAATTTATCAGACCGTATGTATTTACATAGAAAATTAATGCTTTTACTAACTATTGTAAAATCGTACATTTTCTTTCAGTTCATCTGTTTCTGTGATGCCAGGCTCGAGAGAAAGGGGAGGGCCCGAGGTGACAAGAGGAGGAGGAGGAGGGTGGAAACACATGATAATTGTGTTAGTTAGGTTACAGTATTAAAGGTTCCCCCTGAAGCCAAGGAGCAACTGCTCTTTTTTATTTTTACTTGGCTCCATGGAAATGACAACTGGATACGCCTGATAGGAAGAACCCCTATTTGCAGCTGCCCTTGCAGGTCTGGTCGTCAGAGGAATTACTAACTCAGGTAACGTTACCTCGAGTTACGGGGCTGTGTCGTACGCGTTAGAAAACACTGCGTCATGTTTGTAAAAGAAACAAGATAAATGTTCTTTAACACGGCAGAAACATCAACCAGCTTCGTCAACTTCAAATTAGCTTGGTAAGCTATCTCGGGGATTATCGAGGAACAGTGTGATTGATAACCAACTCAACCAATGACATTCCATCTTGAATGTTGTTGTGATATGAGTAGCCAATGGCATTGAAGTGGATGAGGGACTACAGCTCAAAGTACCTTGCTTTCTCGACTTTCCAACGTTGATGTTTACAACTATGGGATTGACTTGTTTATGCAACACAGCTGACGTTAGACAGGTTGGGAGAGAAAGGACGACTGAGTTTATTGGCACACGTACAAGTGGACTCACCCACGAAGCTCATTTGGAAGTTTATCGGCACAGAGCTCTAACAATGGTTTGGGTAGATTCTGTTATTAATGTATCAGCAAGGGTATGTGCATATTTTATGTCAGTGGTTGGTATACGATATAATGTCATGTTAATTACATTTCAGTGCTGTCATATAATTGTAAATTAGATCCCTAATTTATCCAGAAGTAAATTTAGGCATCCAGAATCGTATAGATGACACATACAAAAAACAGATGACACAGGAATATAAGAATAAAACACAAGAATGAAACAGAATAAAAACAGCAGTGAAGTGATCATCTAGAAACCAGAACTGCAGAGTATGTGCTAATGGCGGTAGTGCAAATGTAAGGTGATTACAAAGTGAAAAACAGTGATAACTATGGGTACTATAAAATAAAATACAGCTTTAAATAATTTATATGAACAAATACAAATGTAGATTGTGCGTAGGCTAACATGGCCAAGTAACTAGCAGTCCAGTAGATGTACAAAGAGTGATAATATTTATTAAAAGTATTAGAGATCAATATATATACAAATATTAATATAAATTGTGCATATGTCTAATATAACTGTCTGTTGAGCACTGTGCATTGTGCAATATTGACACACAAAAAAACACAGTTGCAGTGATCAAACATTTG
>NW_023340173.1:0-181 GCF_004916995.1 Morone saxatilis | reverse complement strand
AAAAGGTTCGCTACAGGAATGGCTCCCTTCTTGAATTCAATTCATTTTTCATAATCATCATAAATGGAACACATTTTACTAAAAAGCACATCTTTTGTGTCCTCGTACACAGGACAGCAAAACAAAAAGTGGACCACAGGAAATACTAGGAATATTACAGGAAAAAAAATATATAATAAAA
>NW_023340172.1:0-2270 GCF_004916995.1 Morone saxatilis | reverse complement strand
TATGTTGTCAGTGAACATTTTGCAACTCTGCAGGTAGGTTAATTAAAGATATTTATTCACAATGTTGATATAGGATGCAATTTGGTTGGCAGTGTTTTTCTTTCATTCAAATATATTTGCTCTTGCAAATTAGTAACATATAAACACATTTCTTAGAAGACAGAGTTGTTGTGATAAGCAAAAAAACAAAAACAAAGACAAGAAAAAAATCAGAGTATGGCCTTTATAGCAATCATGGACGCAGAGTGATGTTGGAATTATGCCTCTGTGAGCAGCATGTAAACCAACAAACGTGGGTGTCTTCAGTGTTGGGTGAGATTAATTTAAAATGTAGTCTGTTACTGAATATATTTTGTAACATAACATAATAAATGTTTTTTTAAAAAGTGTAATCTTATCTAAATGCTTTTGGATTATTTCAAAATTAACATTGAAAATTTTGCTCCTACAACTACTACAAATATGCAAACAGCCAAATAGATTTCACAATATTTTTTTTTGGGGGGGAGGGTTTATGTAATTCCAATTATATGTATGTAATCAAATCCTATCCTATTACTATCAGTGTCATGTTTAGCAAACCATAATGTAAAGAAAACAAAGAAGAATTCAGGAAACGTAAATCTGTTTCACCCTGCTGGCCAGACGTCAACACAGCTAAGATAGTTATGTCATAAAAGCGTAATGTTCAAAATGGGCAACCGCTAATGTACATCAATCCAGTTTGCTAGCTAATTAATTAGCGGGCTTTTGGCGTACAGAGGGTAAAAACACTAGCTAACTAGCTAGTTGATCTACATAAATCATTATTTAAATATTACATCATAAAGTTCATGTTAGTACAACGCCAACAAGTAGCCAACTAATCTACATAAATCGTGAGCTGGATAGTTAGCATTTTGCTACAAAGCATAACACTTGCTAACCAGCCAGCTAAGTTACATCAATGTGTAGTTAGCTAGCTAGCTAACTGCACATTGATGTAATTATATAGACCTTTATGTTGCTTTTATCTTTTAACCAGCTTCAAAAATGTTGTCTTCAACAGGTATTTAGCCTATGCATCCTACTATTTTAAGTAAGGAAAGGAGGAAGTTGGTTATTGGAACACAGAGCAAAATGGGGCGGGACAGTAAGGGTCAATCATAATCAATATTTTATTTCTGCAGTCTATACTCTGCAGACAATGGAAATGAAAAATATGGTTCTGGCCTCTTTTTCTATGTATGTTCTATGTGTTTTCCAGCTTTGTGCTCTCTAACAATGTCCCCTGCGAGGTTAGAACACAGCTGGATGGGTCCCAGGGAAACATCAAGCGGGTAGTTACTGCTGTGGGTCTCCTCTTCCTTATTCTCTGTGTTTTCCTGCTCTCTGCCGCGGAGACGGTCTATAACTGACAGCGGACAGGAAATTAAAATCAGGGCCTGGGAAATAGATGGGATATCCAGTAGGCACGAAGCTGAGGAGATAAAGAGCAAGAGAGGCAGAGAGAGCTAACGTCAGAGTGGGGGAGAGGGAGAGAAATATATTATGAAGCAGAAATTCACCTCAGATCGGTCGTTGGCTCCATTCATAATAGAAAATGTGATTCTCATCCACTGTCTGCCAAAGAAACAGCAAGGTAATGGTCTCTTTAATGATCTCCCACCTAATGCATTAGTGTTGGCTACTGGCCACAAAGCAGCCAGGTAATAAATGGAAGAAAAATAAAATGCATCACCAATATGACTCAATTCAATTCAGTCCTGCTGCAGCCACATATGGTTAAATCATGTAGGTGTGTTGGCAATGTTCCATGTGCTAAACAGATCCAATATAACATGCTTTAAAGAGATATGAACAGAAATAATCAATGATAAGATATGTGTCCAAATAGGGTCATTTAATAGAAAGATGTTTTTATTAATGTTATGACCATACATATTGGCCCTGTTTGGACCAGGGGTATGTAGGCAAGTATAAAAACCACATATAAGGTAACTTCTGTTATGAATTGGCNAATAAAATTGAATTAAATTGAATAGAAGGACAATTTTCTCTCTCCCTTTTAGCTGTTTTTGGTCACCAAACCCTAAGAAATGTATCAGGCTCGTCAGCTGGTCTCTGACCAACAAACTTTTCATACTGGTTAGTGAAAATGAAGTGTTTTACAGATGACTGGCAATAAACTAATAATAAGACAAATATAAACAGTAAATCAGGGGCAGTTAGTAAATATGCCGCAAAACCAAAGCAATGAGCTTACAGATGTCCCACGAGGAGTATGTTAG
>NW_023340171.1:0-4223 GCF_004916995.1 Morone saxatilis | reverse complement strand
TATATATATATATATATATTGAACAAGTTGATCCTCATATGAAATATTAAAACATTATAATTAAGTTGTTTTGTTATGTGTTTTTTCTAGGTCATTGACAGGGAAGCTAAATGAAACTCATTGGATAAAGGTGTGGCACATCGTACTGAGCCTGGAAAAATTATCAACTTGAAGAGGCCAACTGTCATTATATTATTGGAATTATTTCAAAAAGGTTGTTTGTCCAAGACCATTAGAACCAAAGCAGGTTATAGGCCCAGGGTTAGGCTATTCTTGTCACACAGTATGAAACATTCAAAATCATTACAGGATGACGACTTTCAACTTGTCAATATATAATGAAAAAAAAAAAAAAGATCGGCATTACATGGACCATACAGAAATACAAATTCATAAAACAAGTGCAACTTATGCAATTAGACTTTGTATTTTATTAATAATAGTAACATAACATGTTTCAAATTAGAGATGAAGTGTCTGAAGCTACAAAAGAGAGGATAGCAGCTCTTAACATGACCAATGGCCAAGCATCAGCACAAACTGATGTGATAGCTGCTACAGTACTGTAACTACAGTATACTGGTCTAATTCACTTTCAATGACATGCACTCATCATAAGGCACATTTCTTCAGATTCAAATATTCTCTTTTCAAGCTAGCCAATGTGAACATGTTGGATTCAGGACCCATTGTATGTTTTCTCAAAAATAGTGAGTGGTAACTATGTTAACATCAATATAAATCAGCTTTAAGCTAAATGAATTAGTCATACATTTTAAGAATAATGTTGAGTCTAAATGAATTTGAATATATATTGATAAATGTAACCAGGGTTTTTCTAGAAAAATTGAACTTACTCTTGTGTATGTTTGCAATGATAGTTGTCTGAACGTTTGCTACGAATGGCCCAATTTTTTTCCAGGTCTTTCAGAGATGAATCCTCACATGTTTTCCCTTGGGATCTGTAAAAAAACTTTCACAGTTTTGTAACCAAGCAAAAGCCCATGCTCTCAATACAGTTCAGTACAATCCAATACAACTTTTCATAATTTAGCTAAATGAATTGTGTTTTTTCATTGCTTTCAGAAAACATACATAATTTAAATAGAAGTTTTTGAATATGCTAGAGAATGGGTGATGGGGTATGTAAAGAAAGGGTCCACTTTAAAGCCCCACTGGGGCATTAGTCATTCAGGATTTCAAGAACAAAAACCATGTCTGTGGTAGTCACAACTATGGATTGGAAGTGTGAATGTAGGATATATTCCACATTTCATTTCATGTTTAAATCCTATTTGTGTCTCTAACACTCTAAATGGAGAATTGAAACTGTCACAGAACTGAGCTACAAATAATTACTGCACTTCACATTATGTAACACAACACTGAATGTTATACTTACTCCTTATTGATCAGTATTACTCGCAAGGTAACTTTATTGGGGTCTAATTTGGGCAGTTCATCAGTTGCAAATATACTTGGAGTAAAAAGAGAGGACAGAAAAAACATGAAATTTGACATTCTGAATGGTAATCTTTACATGCCTTCACATTATACTGTTTGTCTCTGAATAAAGTGGTAAAATCACAATAAATGTGAAAAGGGGGCCTGAGAATTACATGAATAAACCCTCTGAAATGTGAGAGGTTGTTTACCTGTTAGTGTTAAATGGAGTGTCTTCAGTTCCACTCAGTAAGACAGTGACGTTACCCTCAGCTGCCTTTGCAAACTGCAACAAAACATCAGCTCAATATTCACTTACTCAGAATGATGTGTACATTTTACATTTGTGTCAACTTTTGAAGTGGCAAGTAGGCAATTTTATTTTTAACACATTAAAATATATGCCTCCCAGGGGAAAAATAAGGGTTAAACAGTTTAAAACCCCCATCTCTGTCTGATGGCCGCTTCTGGTGGGTTAGATACCAGAGACATTGACCAGTTAATGTTTCAATTCAGTCCTCTGACATAATAGACAGTTTACAGCTGGTGAAACATCTGCAGTATGGAAAAAGAACTGATGGAATGAGGTATGGAACCCCTCCTCATGAATCTGCGGAGACAGACCCTTTGGGCAAAAACATACTTCACACAAATACACAAATTCAAAGGAGAGTGCACAGCCAGTGCATGGCTCATTTGCACATATTCAACGTCTGTCAGTATGTCCCTGTAGGGGGTTAAAAAAATGTTATCTTTGCAATGCTACATCTTGATGGTTCATTCTCTAATGTGAATGTACTCACCGCCTGGGACACCCTCTTCCAGTAGGAACTGACAGGATTCACAGGATATTTCTTATAGTCTGGACAATCTGAGCTCAAGATATCTACAGAGCACAAGAGATAAGCAACTTATAATTATACACTGCATGAAAGACAGCATCCACAGTTGATCACACAAAGCTGAAACAAAGTAGTTTATCACTCAGTCACTAGTCTGTTCAATCACCCAAAACATCATCAGGGTTTGGAAAGTGTTAAAACAGAAACAGATTAAAACTGTGGTTGTACATGAATACCCTTAAATAGATCAAATAAATCAAATTCGGTTGTATGCCTACAATGATAAAGGGTGTGTTATATTGTACTACTTTAGCTGATTCTAATGTATTTGAGAGATCACTGAATTTCTCATTATCTACAATTTGACTATTTTGCAACAGATCTAGGCCATTCATTAAGATGGAAGACGCAGTCTAAGTTTTTAAAGCTGTTTCACAAACATTTGCAGTATTGATACTGATGTGTGACATGTTTGTATATACAGGTGCATCACAATAAATTAGAATATGAAATATAAGAAAAAATAAATTTAATAATTACATCAAAAAGTAAACATATAGAAGATTCAATACACACCAGAAGTGAAATATTCAAGTTTTTTATTTCTTTAATTTGGATATATGGAATTACAGCTATGAAAACCAAATTCAGGTATCCAGATATCAAACCAATATGTAATACGCCCAATCAAACAGAATTACTATATAATATAGATTAATAATACATCTCAATTACAATACTGCACTTTAATACGTTTACTGACTATTTCGATTTCCTTTCTTAAAAGGAAAAAAGCTACAAGAAAAATAATTTTTTTATAAATAGTGTTTACAATTATATAATATATTTATATACTGAGGCACACCTTAGTCATTAACACATCTGAAAACATTTAAAGGGCTGCAGAGGGGGAGAATAGATCAACCGGTGTGATATGATAGCAGCTTAATTTCCCTACAGCAGATTCTACTGACATGCTGTAGCTAAATCAAGGAGGAGATTCCATCAATGTTAACAATCCATGCCTATAAAACATTGTTTAGGACCCATAATCCCCATAAAACTTACGAGCAATGAATTAGAAGCTCTTTTATGATGAATAAACATTAGAGACAAATTAAACAAATTAATACCAAATGCCCTCAACAGGTAGTACGTCCCCAAGTCAGAAGTTTAACTAATGTAAACCAGAATATATTGTAGACTGTATTCTGCATCGACTTCATCAACAACCAATAATCTACATGTTAGCCAATATGCGCTAAGAAGAAGAACATATAACTTTATTAACGTCCCGTATGGGGAAATTCCTTTTCACTCCTTTTCCACACACAAAATACACACTCCATGCACCAGACATACAACATAAGAGAAGATGGGGAGTGATGGGCATCGCCACGTTAGCGTGGCCATAGAGCAGTTTCTGGGATTAGGTTGCTCACTCCAATATGTGGTCGTGGGATATGAAACCGCCAACACTCTGGTTCCTAAGCACTCCCTACACACGGAGCACTGCTGCCCCAGAAAGAATGTACCTTAATTGGGGCACTTCCTTTACTGGATATGAATAATCTTTCTATTGTCGATATGTATATACAGTCCTAATAATAATGTTTTCAAAAACTGTTTGGAAGACAGAAAAGTGACCCCAAAACCCCTAAAATGTACAGGTACAGTATAACGAACAGACTCCTTATGACTTTACATAAGTCTGATCCGTTGATCACCTGTGTGTTTACCATTGTCATATTGACTATTAACGGTAAATTACCGTTGTTCTCTCAATTCCCACACCTGTCTTCTATATCCAATTAACCAAAGATTGTATCCCCAAGGTGGAAAAAGTGTCAACTCTTATGCATTCAGAAATTGATCATGTCTTGGTTGACTCCCAAATAGCAGAACCTAAAAAGAAAACACAGGAAGATGGCCATACAC
>NW_023340170.1:0-2198 GCF_004916995.1 Morone saxatilis | reverse complement strand
CCTCTCTCCCCTCTCTCCCCTCTCACTCCTCGCTTTTTTTTTTGTAAGGATTCCCATTTGGCCCGGGGTAGCACTTGAATATTAAGCAGAAGCAATAACTACTAATTAAAAATGCAGATTGGCTGGGAGCACTAACGAGCAGCAGGCAGAATCTCTTTTCCCTTGGGAGGCAGAGGGAGGAGAAAAGAGAGGAGGAGGTGGTGGTGGGGGGGCGAGAAATTGAAAGAGGGCAAAGCGAAAGTGTGTTGAAGATGGGGGGGAAGAAATGAGAAGGTGGGGGGGGGGTGTTGGAGATGAGGAAAAAAAAACAAACAAGGAGAATAAATAAAAAGGAATGAGACAGATGCACGCGGCTCTTCAGTAATCCATCCCACTCCCTTTTCTACCCCCTTTTCTCCTCCGTCCTCGCCACTTCTCTCTTGAACACGGAAAATAGATGGAGGGCCTTTCTGTTGTGGGATAACTGCTCTTTCACTTTCAGTCATCTCAGAAGCTTCAGTTTCCCTCCCACAAAACGCCACTCAAGTAAAACGAGACTTCCTATTACTCACATGGCTGTAGGATGCCCAATTAAAACTGTTTAACATGCGTCAAACTTTATGTCACAAATGATAAAATCAGAGGAGATAAAAACACTAAAAGCTGTGTAAAATTACAATTATGAACTCCAAACAAATGCAACCTACATTTTCTAATAAAACTTTAATCCAAACGTATCTACTTTTTCATTATTCACAAGCCAACGTGCTCTTTCCCCCTCACCTCCCGCACATGTTAGGTTTGTTGTATAATCCTGCGGGCAACAAATTACCGAACTGGCATGTTCTCTGACTGTAAGTGGGAGACAGCGCAAGAGATGAAAAACAGACTGAAATAGAAAAACAAGAGGTTGTGGACAAACGGAAACGGTGCGTGCACCAGTCCCCTGAGCGTTACACAGAGGAAGGAACTGCTAACGTGTGTGTACATGACAGAGACAGTTTCAAAATATGCAAAGGGGCATTTACACCTACTATGAGTGTGTAGCAAGATGCTCAGTCCATCTGCAATCATCTGCAGCATCCTATATACGCCTTTTTGCACTTGCATGACCTTCAAATACGTCTGACCTTTGCAGGAAAGACACAATAACTGCCCCCTATCTCAAACACATTGGTAACCACTGGAAAGGAAAATTCTTAAAAAGAAAAAAAAAAAAAGGATTTTAATGAGAATTCATGAATTTTCTGATTGACCTCCACCGTGACATATTATATTTGGCACCACCATCATGGTCAGCAGTAAAGGCGTGAAGAAAAAGACCTTTAGGAAAATCTGTGCTAATATGTGATACAGAATGAGAAGAGAGGGATGGCTTAAGACAGAAAATAGTATGAAAACAAGCAAGAAGAGGGGGAGAAGAAGAAAAAGGAAGGAGATTCCCAGGAGCTCAGGTGGCTTGGCCCGGGGCAGAACAGTGGGAGATGGCAGAGGAGCTGCACATGATGCAATGTCCTCCATTACGGTGTCATGACAGCGAGGAGAGTCGCCTCGCATCCACTCCTCTGACCATTTCAAACTGTAGTGCAACAACCATCACAGCCCTCTCCAACAAGAAACAGGACGGCCTTATCAGCACAGAAACATGCTCCTGTGCTGGGTTTTTTTAGAGGACGTGGTTTCAGTCTCAGTTGTCCAGGGTGTAGTGGATGACAGGGAGGGAGAAACATGTTTACCTGGCCATTTCACCTCAGAGACTGACAGTCAGGGAGAAGGGAAGGAGCTCTGGAGCTCAGTTGCTGAGTGTGGAGCCCTCAGGGACCCTCGGTGCCCTCTGAACGCTCCTGACGCCTATCCTTTCCAGACAATTAGCCTGTGCGTCACTAACTCACGCAGGTCTGCTAATGGCAACGGCTAGCTAATGAGCTGGACTCGAGAGGAGGGGTGAGGGGTGGATGGGGGGGGCAGTTGTTAAATGAAGAGAAGGGCGGTTGAAAAAAAAAAATTAAACAAAACAAAAAACAGAGTCACTAATTAGCAACCTGCCATCTTTTTGCGCGTCTTCGTTCTCACTCACCTGCTTTGCTGTTCCCCGCCTTCATGCCGGACTCCTCCCCCCAGGCCCTGTCCCTGGCCGCCCCTCTCCTCAGCTCGATGAAGCCCGGCCCCAGCTCGGTGTTGGCGACGTGCTGCTGTGCTCGGTTGGCAGGTGAGGGGGG
>NW_023340169.1:0-2464 GCF_004916995.1 Morone saxatilis | reverse complement strand
ATCATCATCCTCCCCGCCCCCCTAAGTCCACCGGCAGCCACTCGTCTCTATGGGAGTTTAGCTAGCTGAGCTATCTAGCTGAATTAGTCGTTATTATAGAAACGACAAACTGTGCCGTTGCCACAGCTCTGTGATACATAGTTTCCAGCTGCGGTTCAATAATGTCCATATTGCCGTTCACTCCTCCCATCGTGAAGAGGCTCCTCGGCTGGAAGAAGGGAGAGCAGAACGGGCAGGAGGAGAAATGGTGCGAAAAGGCTGTCAAAAGTCTGGTGAAGAAGTTGAAGAAGACGGGACAGTTGGACGAGTTGGAGAAAGCCATCACAACGCAGAATGTCAACACCAAATGCATAACCATACCCAGGTAAGCACACAGTGAAGCACACAGAGAGAGAGAGAGAGAGAGAGAGCCAGCAGCCCC
Source organism: Morone saxatilis (assembly GCF_004916995.1). Lineage (NCBI taxonomy): Eukaryota > Metazoa > Chordata > Actinopteri > Moronidae > Morone > Morone saxatilis. The sequence continues at coordinate 2,043 of NW_023340169.1, read as the reverse complement.
TCGCAGTTAGCAGGGTCGCTGACAGCTAACGTTAGCCGGTAGCTTGCTAGTTAGCTTGAGCTAATATTGGTAGCCTTGGTGCTTTGTTAGAGGAGCTGTTTTATTTCTTTCTTTCTTTATTTTGTTCAACTTGTTAACGTTAACTCTGGCAGGTTGGTTAGCAAATCAACGAGGAGATTAAAAAAAGTCTGATGTTATGTTGGATAGCACTGATAGTTAGCTTTAGCTGCCATTGTAAAAAAAAAAAAACAATAATAATACACAGTAGAGCTAATGTTAGCTGGTGCAAACTTAACCTGCTTTTCAGCCTTTTAATTGTGTTGTGTGGTTAACAGCCAATTGGCCTTTTATCAGTTTAAAATACGGATACATGACAGTTGATGTTAACGTTATTGTAGCCCATACATTTAAGCCTCTTGTGCCATTTTCCATCATTAGTTTGCGCAGCTGAAACTATAGGAATGTGAGGCACAGTCCTAAATGCCTACAGAAGTTTATTTTTTATTACAAGGTCTCAGCAAGTTTCCCCTGCTAAGTGGTACATCTAACATTAGTGCTACATAAACAAGTATGTCCACAGTTCCCACGTGTGATGGGAGAAGGGGTGGTTTGGCGAAGCAGAGCTGTGACTCACAGAGGATGTTTAGACTGGAGTGTGTGTGTACTCTGGGATTGTTAAAATAAGGGCTGGGTTTGGGATTCCCCATATGGGATACCCATCAGAGCACTAACTCATAGTTTACTGATGTGTGAGGTACATTTTCTCAGGTGTGATGCAGGACTGTGCATATTCTCTGTGGTCTGAATGAGTCAACAGATATCGGTCAAATGTTTTAACCTTGTTGGATGGTCAACCGAAATATTGTGCAGATCAGTTTGTTTAGTTGTTTCATGTTGTCCTCAGTGTGCAGGAACTCTGTAAATGTGTTTGCCTGGAATATTCTTATTTCTATCTGTTGTCCTCTGAATGTAAACTTAGATAAAATAACTCATTCAGGGAGACGTAAAGAGACCTAACAATAAAGAGTATATGTCTTTATTTTTTCAGTGTAAACTATTGCTGGTGTATCTTTTGTTCCTACATAAGATGAATAGACCCTGCTGGTAATAGGCACTTTAGAAGTGACTAATGCAACTGTTAAAGGCACAGTTCACCCCAAAATAAAGAAACATGTTTTTCCTCTTATAATGCTGTTTATCCATTTAGTCTTGGTATGATTTGTCAAGTTTTGGACAAATATGGAACTAAATGGCATTTGTGCTCAAAGTGCTAAAAAAATACTTTTTTCTTTTTTTTTAAACAAAATATTAAATCAGGCAGCTTGGAGGCATAACTACTAATAAAACTGCGAATCTCCCATAATCGTGTGTATAAAAGTCAGCATGGGTGTCCGCCGCATTAAATAAAAACATTTTCTCAACTCTTGGGAATGTGCTCCGGGCTCAAGGGAGGGCGTGGGCCACTGTTTGGATTGTGCTTCAATCTTGTTGGGCCCAGTCACTGTAGGTTTACAGAACAACAGCTGTTGGAGATTCAGTGATTCTGTACTACAGTAGGCCAACTTTGTGATGTACTTTCATCACCTCCGGTACTATGGCTTAGGGACAAAGCGGTTGTCAATAATTAAAAGGGAATATTATGCAATAAAGGTAACTGCTAGACTACCGTCACCCCAAAAAAGTGTTGTTACCAATATACTATACCTATATATGTTTGCCTGTAGGCACTGGTGCATACACACTGTGTTTACTGGTTTATATGCCATTAAAGTTTGGTATATGAATTTTTAAGAAAATTAATATAGCGCAGGCAAGCTAGTTTGCCATGTAAAGTTGATAGTCGAGTGGATGGTGTCGTTGTCGTGGAAATTCTTCCCAAAGTTGAGAGGTGCTAATTCTCTGAAGAACTTTCAAGCCGGTGTGCTCTCCCTTATAGACATCTCAGTACATCGTAAAACAGTGAACACCCCTGTTTGTCTTGTTTATGTTATTAATGAAAAAGTCCAGGTCTCTCCCACAAATAGTTTTGAGAGCTATGACCCA
>NW_023340168.1:0-2177 GCF_004916995.1 Morone saxatilis | reverse complement strand
TAGATAGATAGATAGATATTCAAGAATGATAAAAGCTACTACCTCATATGTCACCTGAATCAATAAACAATACTGGTAAATACATATGTATGTAGGTTTTCAGCTGAAAAGGTGTTTTGGGGGTTTAGTTACTCTTTAAAAGTACATAAAATGGGAAAACCTGAAGTTAAATGGGTCATAAAAGCAGTAAGTAAATGTCATTGAGTTAGGAAAGATTCTATATTTACTCTTCTGTATCTAAGTTATCACAAAGACAACGAATGTGTGCTGTTAGAGAGAGATAGGGGAGTCTAAGGACAGAAAATAAAGATATAAACAACATGAATATCTCTTTCAGCCTTCCTCCTTTTTTCTATCTTTCTTTCTCATTTCATCCTTGGATTGAAAAGAATCTACTCCTCAAACATTTACCAACCTTGGTTTTCTAGAAGCATGGGGCCATTTGTGTCACACATGCACCATTGAATCTTTAAAACATTCTTCAATTGTCTGCCTGTCTGAAGCTTCCTGCCAGCACGGCGACCGCTTGAAACGTTTTTCTAAAGTGCTGCAGGTCAGTGTTGAACTTTGAGGCAGGAACATTCTAATTGTTGCTTGTTTTTTTCTCTCTCTATTGCCAATGTGATAATAAATACATGGAAGGCAATGTATTCAATGTTCATGTACAAAAGTCAATTTTTAATGTGAGTCTAATTTTCTCATTCCTTTCTCCTCATTATTGTCAAATTAAAATAAAAACAAGGCTCCTCTAAATCATTCACAGTAACCGAGTAATATCATCTTGCTGTGTTCATGTATTATACGAGGTGTTACAGTGTGTTTGTGGTGGTGTTTCTCATTTTTTTGTACCCTTCTGTGCTTTAAATAGTTATTTAAATAGGAAATGTCCAGCAGTGTTATAAAGCACTGCAGCACCCCCATGTGTCTGTCCAGGGAACTGCATCTCAAAACGTATCCTAACGGAAAAACGGAGTGTGTGTGTGTCTAGTTAGATAATACAATAAAAGGTCAGGGCACTCCTGGGGGTGGATGTGCATCCTAAGCCAGAAAAGGAGAAAAAAATCCTGGAGGAGAGTACAGGAGGTGAGGGGAGAGACAAGGAGAGAGGAGAGTAGGAGGATAGAAGAAGAGGAGTGAAAAGAGAAGAGAGAAAAGAAAAGGAAAGTAGGGGTAGAGAGTAGAGGATGGGAGAGAAGGAGAAAAAAAGGAGGGATAAGAGGAGAGAGGGGTGAGGAGAGAAGAGAGAAAAGTGAAGGAGGAGGGGAGAGTAGGGGTAGAAAGTAGAGGATGGGAGAGAAGAAGGGAGGAGAGTACAGAAGAGAAGAGATGGGCAAAGGAGAGAGAGAGAAATAGAGTCCAGATTGGGAGAGGAGAGAGGAGTTGTGGGGTGAGTAGAAAAGAGGGAGAGATGAGAGAAGGGGTGAGGAGAGAAGAGGGAAGGAGGAGACAAGAGGAGAGAAGGGAGAGGAAAGAGGAGGGATTAGGAGAGAAGAGAGACAGAGACAGAAGAGGGGGAGAGTGGAGAAGAGTAGGGGGAGAGAGGAGAGGAGGAACACAAAGAGTCCTGTGGTTGATACAGGCAACGCTAGCACTTCATAAATGTTAGCAAGAATCTCGCTGGCAGTGCCTGCAAATGCAGACCCTCGGGCAGCCGGCCAAAACAGATGATGGCCGGCGGATGGCTGTGGACCCTCGTGTACTGTAAGAGCTTTGATTGGAACATATAGACACATGGATAGCTTGCCTTATCGTTCACTGATTGTGCAGTAGAGAAGCGCTTTGGTCTGGGCTGAAAGGCTGGCTCACATTAGCACACAGAAGCCACAGGACCAGAGGTTTGGGAAGCTGGTGAGGCAGGCTCAACGTACTGTTGGGGTGTCCTGGCTGTCATTAACAAGGCTTTCTTAAAAAAATGGAATTAAGAGTAATGGAGCACATCAGCCTCTTGTGGCCGAAATTAGTATTACAACAACAAATTATACTGGCAAAACCTTTTTTCACCTGTTCTGAAGTCATTACTTGGATCACCAGAAGTTCTTTCTCTCACTTGCCTCTCAGGGCTTCCATAATAAACTGTCCTATGTGTTGCTTTTATAAATTGTACTCAGTTGTTACATGCAACATAAGCAGTGGGTTGGGAAGTAAGGAAGGGGCCATTAATTCAATTCAATTCAATT
>NW_023340167.1:0-2091 GCF_004916995.1 Morone saxatilis | reverse complement strand
ATCTTATCTCGTAATTACGAGATAAAGTGTCAATTTCTTTTTTATCCAGTGAATGCAATGCGCTTCCGTACACATCCGTATAAACCAACAGAATTCTAGAATATAACAAACATGGCAATGACGCCCCCTGCTGGCTACAGATTTCATTGGCACAACTAATCATTGACAGTATAGGCTCTAGTGCACTGGTTATTTGGATATGGATATTTCATTTTATATTCCTGATAAACTGTACAATGAACACAAACAGTGAGCACAATAACTGCAGAGAGTTTGTGTAAAACAAGCGATTTGTGTGAATTTGTATTTAGTCTTTTTTAAATTATATCCTGTAAATATAGCATCAAAGGTGAGTTTTTCTGACATTTTTAAGGAACGTCTATGTTTAACTGTTTGTAAATAAAGTTAATAAAAAAAATAGTTAAGGCATATTTCCCACAATCCACCGGAAAAGGTCTAAGGAAACCTGGCAAAATATATGGAATAATGACATCAAGGGTAGGGACTATTATACAATTCAAACATCAGTTAGAGTAAGAAGTAGGAAAAGTAAAAGCAGAAAAGAAGATATAATTCTAACAAAGTTAAGACTAGGTCATACAGGGTTAAACGCTACACTATACATCATGAAAAAGACAGATTTTAATCAAATACTTAAATGAAAATTGCTAATAAACAGAATAAAATTCCAATATAGTCATGTTTTTTTACACACTCCGATACAGTAGGTGGCGGCATACACCTTGGTTTGTAGCCCGCCAGAAAACCAACGAAGAAGAAGAAGCAGCAGCAGCAGCAGAAGAAGAAGAAGCGGAGGAGGAGGAGGAGCAGCAGCTGCTCCATGGCGCCTTTTGTAGCGCCTGCATGTTAACAGGAGCACGAGAGAGTGGGCTGCAGTGAAAAACATCAACAACATCAACAACAAGACGTTGTTTCTGTGAGACAATACGTTTATCTGCCGTTACACTGCTGTATAACGGCCTCCAGCGTTTACTGACAGCTACATGGCGACGTTCAGCTTAATGCCAGCTTGTGTTAGCTGGCTGGCTAAGTCCTTCAAAGTGTTGTCCTGCACAAGTACTTTGGCAAGGTAACTTACCGGAACTTACTTTACTGTACTTACTTAGCTAGCTCAGGTTGTGGCAGAGCCGAGTTAGCACGCTAGCTCTAGCATGCTCTCTTCTGTATACTGTAGGTCAGCACGTATTTTTATCATTATAAATGAGGTGACTGAATGGAGAATGTGGTTAGCGTTAGTTAGCATTAGGATTAGGATATATTAGTCGTTAACAAGAAGCTAAGTGAATAAAATTACTTTGTGACCCTCAACTAATGTGTTATTCAGTAACCAGACTTTTTCCAACGCGTTCATTTCAATAGGAGTGGAATGCAGTGGCAGGCCTCAACGGTTGTGAGGAAAGGAAATGCATAGTGTGTTTGTGTGTCAGTATAAAGACGCTTATTTAAGCCATTCCCAAAATTGACTCATTACATTCAAAGTAATGCACACGTGGTCATGGCAGGTAGAGCAATATATAGCCCTGTACTGTCAATGGTTCAGCCCCTTGCAGTTTGATTCCCTATCTGTCTATATTGTTGAGGAGGTCAAAGAGGAGCTGGCCATATTTTTTAAGATTCCACCGGTTTCACGGTATATCCTTATACATGTTTATAGTGGCTTATTCTACTGTCAGGTATACATAGAATTAGAACCATTTTACTGCCATCGTGTGCACAATGTAAACAGTTTTGATTGTGCACACTGCACATCTGCAATGTAGTAAAAACAGAACTTAAATCTAAAGATATGTACACAACCTTTACCAGGCCTAAAATAGTAGTATTAAGACTACAAACTGACATAAAATACTCAAAGTATTTCAGTATTTAAAGATATTTCTAAGCTGTTCTATTGCACAAAAAACAGCAGTTGTTTCAGTTTAGCAAATGTGAATATTTTCTGCTTTCTTTAGTCCTCTATAACAGTAAACTGAATATCTTTGGGTTGTGGACAAAGCAAGACATTTGAGGACGTCTCTTTTGGCTTTGAGGAACAGTGAACAGCTAACATGGCTGACATGCAATGCGCTT
>NW_023340166.1:0-7315 GCF_004916995.1 Morone saxatilis | reverse complement strand
CACAGTTCGCCAGCCGAACACACACATGCAGTCTGGCTTCCTTGCGTTGGCTGCGTGTCAAGGTCTCACCTCACGTGTCAGTCGTATCTGCCCTGCTGGCGGCAGCTGGCGGGGCCGGGGGTGGAACCTGCACTCGGCTGTTGGCGCGCAAAACCGGTCTGCTGATCCTGCCACGCCTCTACAGAGCCAGCTGGCTCTCCCAAACTCTCTTTCCACACCCGAGACTGTTGCAGAGCGCCTTGTTGAGAGCCTGACACCCCCCTGTGTTTCGGCTGCCAGCCCTGCGTGTTGGCCGACCGCAGTTTTGTGCATGGGTTCTTGACCACACTGCCACTGTGCACCCACCTCCCTGCCTTCCTTCCTTTTAGTTCTGCTGTTGCCCCTTCTCCAGAGGTCTGTTTGTAGCATGCAGCATCTCATCCGCCGAGATTTGGTGCTCAGTTTCTTCTCCCTGGTCAAGAAGGCTGTGGGAACCGGCACCAGTGTCCAGCTGTGAAGTACCCAGCAGACCCAAAGTGGTCTCCCTACAGTCAGTTCATCATGAGGCGAGTGTCCCGACGTCCAGCATTTCTTGGCCCCACCTACGTTCGTCAACGTGGAAACAAAGTACGCTGACTGGATGTGACTGCCGTCGCTGCTTTCTGGGTCCCCCCAGTTTGTGTTGAACTGCAGATGTCTGTCCCAGTAATTACGGTTCCTTTACTGGCCGGCATCAGTTCCTCCAAATTTATTTACCACAAGCCACCGGCACGGCGTCCTCGGCCAGTCTTCATCGTCCGCGGAAAATCAAACGTGTCGAGTTTACTACCAACGTGCCTCCCTGGACCGGCGGCGAGGTTGAGACACGTGTAGGCTTTCCCTCTTCTTAGCCCTAGCCGTTGTTAGGCCGGCGTTGCTCATAGACACTGTCACTTCCCTGCTCTCGACACTGTCCAGTTCGTGAGCGCTATCCTTGTCTAGCCGACCGTGGGGTCGATCCGGCCCCGGTGTCGCTTGTGCCATCTTAGACGATTAGATTCGGCCTCACTTCCTGACACCATGTAGAATGCCCCCCCATCCGCCTGAGGAAGCCGCCAGACGTCCACGGTGTACACACCCCCGTTCAGCTTCTTCTCATTCCAGCCCCGAAGCCCAGAACCAACCAAACAACTTCCATACCCCAGCCGATTGTATGTGATTGTTTCCTGCATGTTTACACCTGTAATTTAACTTAAAACATATTTAGCCAGTAGCATCTTAAGTACTACTCTTGGTTCTTATTGTTTTTCTATTCTTCAATCCAACAAAGTTGGCAGTGTTCTGAGCTGCTCATTTAACAATAATAATGTTAAAAACATATGCACGGGGCGTTTACAACGTTACCAGTTCCCTCCTCTAAACTGTAATGTGGGTGTGTGTAGCTGTACGTAAGCCTTTAAGACGCCGTAGTTCAACCATCCCATGGCTGAAAGTTTCGGTGTTCTCCGGCAATGATTAATTTTCTGTTTGAAGGCTCCCTTTTCACCCGTTAGACAGGTGCCCTATAGGTAACCGACCCCATTTTTTTTTTTTTTTTTCTTGTTTCTCGTCGTTTCTTTTTTTTTTTTCGTTTTTTTTTTTTTTTTTTGCTTTGTAGTCGCTCCCAGACTTGCACTAAAACCTTGTTAACTTCAGCTGCCTGAAGGCTCACTAGCAAACCAACATTACATTCTATCGCCTATATCGAACGAGGGAAATATTGAACAACATCGGAGGAACTCGGGACAGTGTACAACGCACCAAAACCCCCGCCACAATCTAAGCCAAACAAAGCAAGGAAATCTGAAAGGCAAACTGGGCGCTCCTTCGAAATTTTAGCAATCATCACCTCACACATTCTGGCCCAAGCATAGTGATGCTCCAAAGCCGCGCTATAGAGAAGCGAATCGCTCCGTAAATCGCGGAGGAGCCCTAATTATTGCAGCCACCAATGGCCAGCAAGGACAACCCATCGAAGGAACAACACGGTTCTCCTTGCCCAGCAGCTGTACCATGCTGACACGCTCACGAGCTCTATTGACCGCCCAAATATCACCATAAACTTAAGTGGAACACGAGCTTATACTGGGCAGCCGCTTCTTTTATAGAATGAGACTGTAGAAATGTTTTACTGTGAGAGCATAGACAAGCCAGAGGATGTGCATGAGCAAGATGAAAGGTTTGCTGAACTGTCTGCATGCAACACTGGCAGACAACTGACTGTGAAGATTGACACTGCTGGGTCTCAGAAACAGTGTCAGACTCGGCTATGTGACTTTTGGACCAGAGGTGCATGCCGTCGTCCAGCAGGAAGCGCCAGAGCTGACAGAGTACAAGGACCTATTTGACACCAGCACCATTGGCAAGCTGCCTGTGGTGTATCACATGCACCTGGATGACACCGTGCACCCCACTATATGCGCCCCAAGACGGGTGCCACTGGCCACAGGATTGTGGCAGAACTGCATAGAATGACCCGACTGGGAGTCATCACACCGCTGCCGTCTGCCTGATTCCGCCGCCAGAGGACAAGCGGAGTCTCCAAAGGTTCCTAGGCATGACCAACTACTTGGCCAAATTCATACCAGACTACAGCGAGACCACGGCACCCCTGCGCGAGCTGTTGTGCCAGGATGTAGACTGGTGCTGGCTGGAGCTCCACACAGCGGCATTCACCAAACCCAAAAAACTTATCGCAGGTCCCCCGGTGCTGCGGTACTTTGATGTGCACCAACCTGTTGTACTGTTAGCTGACGCCTCACAGCACAGACTGGGTGCTGTCTGCCTCCAAAACGACAGGCCGGTGGCTTTCGCTTCAAGGGCCCTCACAGAGACTGAGTCACGCTACGCTCAGATTGAAAAAGAGCTCCTGGCCCTTGTCTATGCTTGCACAAAATTCCATCACTACATATATGGACGGGCTGTGACTGTCGAGACTGACCATCAGCTGCTCATTACCATACTAAAAAAGCCACTTCACACAGCCTCTGCACGCATCCAAAGGATGATGCTCCGCCTGCAGCGTTACAACCTCAACATCATCTACAAGAGGGGCAGGGAGCTCTAAATGTTTTTTTAGTTATAGGCTTGACAAAATTACAAAGAATGAACTTCACATATGTAATTTGTAGGCTTTTGGGCCCCTCAGCTGGGACTTTTGTGTCACCTAAGCTGTAACTACAACCTGCACATATGGTCTTTCTTTGGAATAATAATTATAAAATGTATGCAAAAACCAACCCCTCAAAAGAAGTCTGTGTGGGCAAAAAACCTCTTCATCCCTGCTTACACACATACCTGCTTCAGCTGAAAATCAAATCCAGCAAGGCTGCACCTTGTGCCCTACAGTCCCTTTATAATTGGAGAGATGGGAGATACTAGAATAGAAAACCCTCTGCGTGTCTTGTCTGCCTTGTTGGTGTGAAGTTTTAGCTTCAAAATCATACTAAACATTAATATGCATGGTCTCCTGTGCAAAAACAATAGCTTCAGTATAGGTAAAGATATGCAGGTGGTTTTAAACGCCAGCAGCTTTCCTCCTGTTCTTGGGTTATTGAATTGCACGTGTATTGGAATGATTTTGTCGCTCTGTTTCCGTTGTTCTCTTTTCCTTGTGAACATTGTGAATCATCACTGATTTCAGGCCACAATTGTTTCACTGGTCATTTTAACAAGCACCATGGGACTATTTCTTAGAGACCATACATACGTTTTAGACAGATATTTATAAACGCTTTGAATTTGGAGAGAATGCACGCTATTTTTGTACGTTTATTAGAGCAATGTCTCACGGGACAGGTGCTCTCTAGACATTTAATAAGAGGACATCTAACACCTGCCGTAATTCCATCTTGACATACAAAACCATCACTGCTGGGAAGTACTGAACCCCCACCTCCTGTCCTCTGTGCATTGTGTGTGTATTCTGCCGCCTCCAAGTACCCATCAAGTCTAGTGCACAGCAAACTTAACATGGCAGCTTCATTATACACCCTGAGATCCAGAAACCAATGAGGTGGAATATAATGAAGTGCATGGTAATTCTGAGGAATTTGTAATAGGGCTGGAACTATAGATTATTTTCATTATCAATTAATTTGTTTATTTTCTCGATTCTCGATTTGTCCATAAAATATCAGAAAATGATGAAAATGTTGGTCACTGTTTCCCAAAGCCCAAGGGCATCCTCAAATGTACAAAGATACTCAATTTACTGTCTTTATTATTCTAGATTGCCTCCTTCCAGTGTAAGGCAAGTTAGCCGTGTTAGCAAGGCTACAGCCAAGTTGTCGTGACTCTTGCCTTGCATGCTCTAGCAAGAGTATCCCGAATTGCTTTTCTGATGATTTTTGTCAACAAATCTTCCAACTCTGCTTTCTTCATTTACATACTGAGGTCTGATCACAGCACAGACAGAATTAAGATGATGATCATTATTACCACGTTTAAGCCCAGTTGCAGTTGTCATTATCCTAAAATACAGACTGCAAGATAATTCCAGGTGGAAATGGGTTCTTAATGACCCTGTTGTGCGCATGTGCCATGTGCACAATCTGACAATTCATCTCGGACAGCCAGCTTCTGTCAGTATTTAGTCTGTGAAGTGGATAAAAAAAATACTCATCTAATAACATCATATCCATATTTTTGTAAATGCTTGGAGAGAGTGATTTTAGAAGAGAGCTTCACTTGCGGCAAAAAAGTTTCCATGATGACACTTATTGAAAGTCTTTTTGGTTAGAATCCCAGCTGCTTTTGACTCTGTTAAAAAGTTAAAACAAGAACAATCCTGACAGCTGTCAAATTTCATCTCTTGAAATGACATTTCTGAAGATTATTTGTTGGCTTCCCGGGGCATCCTGGTGCTTCACTTGTGTGAGGCATCAGCCATCCTGTAGGCGTGAATCCTGCCGTGGCCCTTTGTCACATGTCATCCATCTCTCTGTTCATTGTAAAACTACAAGCCAAGAAAAGTAACGACTACTAGAAAGCAATCTCAATAATGTGCACTTTGACTTGAGATTCCGTGCTAATGCAGGGCTTTTTGTTTCTGCTTCCTGGACTAATGCCATAACCCCGAGGTCACTGGGACATCATCCAAGTAAATCTCATCATGCAGTTTGTCTGTTGGATGTTCTAATAAACAGACAGCCGCCCTCCCCCCTCCAAAATGCTGGCTTCTTTACATGTGAGGCCAACTGTTCACTGGCTGCCCGGCCTGGTCGAGTCAGATCACTGCGGTGGTGGATTGTTCTCACTGGACTGAGAAACGTCAGCCCATACATCCACTTCAGCCAAAACCACTTTGAGCTAATTGACATGCTAATTGTGAAGTCAAACGAGTGCATTCCAACATAGAGCTGATTTAAAGAGGTAGTGATTGCTAACTGCAGGATTGGGTATCCACCTTTGCTGAGTCAGCTCAATTTTTTATTTTATTTTTTTGGCTTTGGTTAAAATAAAATAAAACGGCTGTGATATTTTGTTTGAAAAGGCCTGGGTGGAAATTATATCAGAACTTTGCTGACTTGTTGTTGTTTTATTATTTCTGCAAAATGTATCACCTCCTGTCATGACCTGAGGACAACTAGTGGAACCTGAGAAACAAAACTCTCTATTATCTTTATTCATAATTGTTTATTTTAAATTTAAATTAATATTATAATTTCATTTTTGTTATTATTTTTATTTATATAGTTTGTAAATCTGTAAATAATTAAGTGATTATATTTTGCTAGTATAAAGCACACACACACACACACAACTAACAACTGCACACGCTTCCAAAAACTTTGCCCTGCTTTTTAATGCTTTGGCAGTATACTAAAGTACTAATTAAAGCGAATTGATTTGAATTAATTGATTTGTTGACAACTATTAAATAAACTGCCAACTATTCTGATAATTAAATGCTTTAGTCCTTTTTTAAGAAAAAAATTCCAACTTCTTGTCCAAAAGGAATTTCAGCAGCAGCATTTATTAAACAATGAATAAAGGAAATGAAGCAGAGATAGATAATTGTGTGTCCAGTGATTATTATTAAAATGTTCACCTCATTTTTGACTATTATTTAATTATTAATGAAAAAAAACTTTTCATATTTTTTATTTATGTGTTAAACAAGCAACACAACGTTTACATTTTGCTTTAAGTGAAGTTTTTTCAAACAGTAGTTTTTGGTTTTACAAGAGAAATTACTTAATTGTTTTGGGTTCGCAAATGTAGGTCTGGTTACCTGCCCCACCCCTATTAAACAACAGAACACATCCCTGTGCTTTTGTCACTGTAATCGAGTTATAACAATTCATCCTGAGGGGGACATAGCTTCTATCACACCTAAAATTTCAGAATCATGCTAAGTTTTAAGCCTCCTGGCCTGGATGGCCTGCCACAGCTAAAAATGGATTGCAGTCACCAGATCAAGACAAGCTACCAGCTACAAACTGATGCCTAATTTCCGCAGCGGGTCCACTTGTGGACCCATGTCAGGGTCGCAGGCCGCTAAACGTTTAAAACTCTAGGCACTCTGAGCCCTGTACTGGCCTCCTCTCATTTCTTTCTACCGCCTCTATAATCTATGGCTCCACTCACCTCCCAAACAGCTACTATGTCTAGCTAGAAGGACAAATCTCCATGCTGTACAAGATCCAAAAAAGCAGAAATGCTAATTGACACCATCACATTCGGTCCAGCACTCGTTGAAACTGCCTGTGCCCGAGTACCTCATGCTACTGCTCCCTGTCTTGCTGCAGCTGCCGCAGATGTCGCTCTTCCTCCAGAGCCTGTCATTGCCACCACTGTCCCTGTTGACTCCTTGACTTGGGGCTTTAACCTCTTCTGGAAACATCCAGTCTTTTTTCGCCCTGATGGTATACATCCAAATAGTCTAGGTTCACACACTCTGACCATATCCTCTACTCCATCTTAACCTCTCCCTCGCTCTGTCTCGCAACACATGTCCTATAGGAATGTGTCCCAACCAGGCTACTTTATTTGTAGCTGAACTACTGCAACCATATGCATCAACCCACCCCCTTATGTCAAATGTGTTAAATTTGCTTTCAGTCCCACACACCCACCTTAAGACCCTTAGTGCTTTTGAGGCAGTAGCACCTAGACTGTGGTATGCTGTGCCCCCATCCTAACAGTGTGTGGATTCTGCAGCTTCCTTCAAAAAGCAGCTGAATACACTTGTTTAGACAGCCATTTGGGTAACATATATGCATCACGTCTGCTTTTTGTGTTTTATGGTATATTGTTTTTGTGCTTTATGTGTGTGTGTTTATATATATATACAAATCTGAGACTGTACTGATCC
>NW_023340165.1:0-2807 GCF_004916995.1 Morone saxatilis | reverse complement strand
GAACCGCGATCTGGCCCGCGGTCAGGCTCTGGGGTTTCTCTGAACTCGCGTTCGTCATAACCGGTCCTACTCTCCGAGATCTCTTCGTAGCTGGCTTTGTATACTCTACGGTGGTTGAGGCAATAGCGTGCCGCGGCCCGGTGTGACTCAGGGAACTCCCGGGCGGAGACGTCTCCGTCCGGCCGAACGTCTTCGGCCTCATGCAGAGGGACCGCGGCGCACAGAGTGGTGCAAACGTTGCCAAAAAGCAACCTATCTATTTGCAATACAGCTGCGACCCTCTTGGGTTCGGGGTCGCACAATACAGTAGGCGCGCCGTAAGCGTACCCGCAGCGTTGACACAGAGCCCGATCGTCGATATCGCTCGAGAGCGGCTGACGCCCGACACTCAGCAGGGAACACAGAGTGTGTAGCTCACGAGTCCAACGTTCTAACGCTCCGCAACATAAGCCTGCGAGTACGACGGCCCAATAGGGGCACGGTATGAAGTTTCCTCCTGAACGACCGGTCACCTCAAGTCCCTCGTGTGTGACTCTGACACGTAACCACCGACCCGCAGACGGGAGCGGTGATAGGGATAGGGATGTCTGTTGGTTAACAGTTACACGCGATAAAGCGTCCCCGTCGTCAGATCCCACTCGCCACAATACACACGTTCCCCAAAGCGCGTGCTCGGGATCCGGTATGGTTCGGATCCCCTGACCGTCGCGGCGCCGCGAACTAAGGTCAGCAGGTCAAATTAAGAGGCCCTATAATAAACCGAGTCACACCGGTATACGGTTCACTAAAGACATTGTGTAACCTGCGGCGTATCTCAAGAGTTCACCGCGATACCGGCCAGATGGACGTCAAGTCTACTATTTAGCACTCTGCGAAGGAGAATAACGAATACGATAACGCGAACAAACCCACCGGCCGCCACTATGAGTGTGGTCAACATGGACCCTAGCGGCTACAAGCTGAAACCGCTGGAGATGGTCACGCGGTTGGTGAAGGCTCCCGAGTTCCTCGCGGACCCTAGCAGGGCATTCATGGAGTACATCTTCGATAAAATAATCAGGCCCTCAGCGGCCAACAGCTCGATCTCGGCCGAAGCCACCCTTATGATGTCCCAGGCTTTCATGGGAGTGAACCTGTTCAGACACCAGAAAGACACGAGTCGTCTACTAGCTGGCTTCGTGTACAAGATGTTGGTCCCGGACGATGTGGTGCCCACCGGTACGAGATTCAGCAAGCGCTACGTTATCACGGATCAGCGCGAGGCTCAGCAGGGCACCTACGACACCATCAGCAACGGGGTGCAGACCAGGGAGTACAGCCAAGTGTTCCAGCATACGTCCAAGGTAGTCACGATGCAATTCGGAAGCCTCTTGAGTGTTACAGTGCCCTCGGTGGCTAAGGACCTGATCAGAAGAGAGTTAGACAGGGTCAGCACTTCGTGGGAACTCACTAGAACCATCGAAGTGCTCCGATATTGCGCGGCTCAACCGACTCTAACGGACAGGGTCACGCAAAGGACCAGGACGTCCACTCGCGCTGAGAAACTGGACTCTATATTGGCGATAGCGGAACTCACGTGCGGTATGATCAATATACAGCCGGAGTCCTTCGTTTGCGCGCTGGAAAACGCCCGCCGAGTACTGGCCAGCGACCGGAGCGAAGTTCTCATTGTGGGCGACACTCTGTTCCGTGTCATATCCCAGAGAAGTCTGAACGGAGTATGGTCTCACATCGTGAGCGAGGACACGAAGCTCTCCCCCGAGTTCTCCGTGTACACCATGGCCAACGAGAACCGCAGAGCCGGAGACGGTCACGAGTTCACCATGCAGGAGGTTACCCGGAGTGCGCTGGGTGCCCGCGACCTACCCTTCACCAACGAATCCTGCTTTCAGGATAGCGTCGTCGAGATGAACGTGAACTACGTGCGACTCGGAGGAGGTCCTAGCGATAAGATTCCCATTGTGCACATGGACGGTGTGCAGATGGAGCACGGTAGCAGCAGAGACACGTCTACGGAACACAAGGCGTTCTGTAACTCGCAAGGGTTCAAGTGGGAGTATTTCACGGTGGGCTGCACGGCGCCTGCTCTGAATCAGATAGACCCTTCGCACGTGCTGTCGGCCGCAGACTCAGAGGAGATCAACTACAAGCAGCTCGCCCGGAGATCGCCGTCCACCTCGTACCTGCATCAATACGACGGAGCTGTCGCGAGCGTGAGTCTCAGGAGCCTGCACTCTGCGGGTAACCCTAAAGAGTTATTCACCCAGGAGCGTCGACGGAAACTGCAGCTCGAAGTGAACGCGTTGATGAGAGCCAACCCGACCGCCATCCCCGTAGAAGACCTGGCCCGTCTCGCGCGTAGCAGATGCTGGTATGATAAGATACGGAATCCGGCGTCGTTGCTGGAGTTTGACACCCGCAACATGGTGGTGCCTCGTCCGTCGTTGCGTGACCGCGACGCAAGCGGTAGACCTTGTGTGCCCGAACGCTGGATCGTCAGACCTCGGGTGGCTCTTTTTAACTCCTCGTCCATGAACAGCATCGAGAACGAAATCGCGCAGATTGGCAGCGTGAGCTACTCGCGCACTCGGGAGCACGGACACGCTAAAGATATTGAAACGTAACTTGGGATTCATAGACCAGGTCTGTTATCACACGCAGCTGGGCTAGATAGAATGGTGGCAATGAGAGAAGATCTCAAGAGAGATGGATGTCACTGGTTGGAGGACGACTGGTTTCGAATGGGCAGACGGAGGGGATCGGGTAGCAGACCGATTTGTGCGGTTCACATACGGAATCACGTCCGC
>NW_023340164.1:0-2327 GCF_004916995.1 Morone saxatilis | reverse complement strand
AGACTCTTTAAAGCTGTGGGAGGAAAGTTATTTTATTTTATTGTATATTGTAATTCAAGAAACTCAGAAAACTAGAGTTCTGCACCTCCTCTGGGCTCAGGGAACCTGAATGAATCCATTTAGTTAACGTTGCTCATTCTGTCATCCACCAGAGGCGGCATTGTGCTGACTCTACATGACAAAATTTGACCTCTTTAACACATTCCTGTCCATACCCAACGGTGTACTCTGCTGTTTGTGTCTCTACTACAAAAGCTCTCTTTGGTACTGCACTTTCTTTGATGATCAGCTCGAGTATCATTTTAGGAGAATGATCTGTAAATGAAAACAGCTCAGTGATATTTATACCTGAAAAAGGAGGAGTAAGGGTTTTATTAGCCCTGAGTAATGTCTGCAGGTCCTCACAAACTGTATACAGCCACAACCACCTCCACCAAGAAGGTAAGTGAGCTTGTCTTAATCACTCCCTGATCCTTGTTCAATGCTCTGAGGTGATTTTAACATTTTAATAAACGTCTGAGATGTAAGTGTATGAATCAAGAAAGAAAACTTTATTTATATACCACCTTTCAAACAAATCAAATGTTAAAAATTGAATTAGAGGTTAATGCACACCAAATTAACCAGTCATCATTAAGATAAAAGATAAATAATATAATGATAATATAAGTATTATTTCCCTTGAAGTCAGCGCAGTGATTGTATAGCAGTGACATAACATCAGAGCTGATGTTATTTCTTTTACTACATGATGTTCTGTATGATGCTGAGTCCCCGCACGATGAGGCACAGCACCTCCAGCAGCGCTCCTGCTGGCAGCTTGGGCCTGAACCACTGCTCATTCAGCTCCTGCAGGGTGCCACCGGAGGAACAGAGGAGCTCGGCCGCCCAGCGGAGCTCCCCCTCCTCCTGCAGGGGGGCAGGCAGTGACCCTGGGAGTTTGGCCTCATTGCCAAGACCACTCACCTGAAGAGACAGAGAGACAGATCCTAAACAGTGCTGTAATGACACTATACCGTAGACATGCATGTAGATGTTTGTGAGTGAATGGACCAACCAGCTGGGTCAGGACTCTCAGAGTATCAGGACTGCAGGTGGTCAGCAGTGCAGGTACAGAGTCTGGTAGAGCTGCAGAAAGAGAAAGAAAGGCGTCATGAAGAGCAGCTGTATTTAGTGCTGTGCTGCTGTTCAGTAGCATGGGTCAGTAGTTATGTATGTATGTGTGGAGGTCAGGTGTATTGAATGTGCAGTGTTGATGTGGTGTTGCAGTCTAATAGCTACACCTTTGTTACTGTTCCATATAGAAATGCCACAGTATTAGTTACACTGATTGACAGTTCAGTAAGGATGTTCACTCTTGCTACTGAACTGCAGACATCACATTGTTTATTTAAGCTGTTATATTATTATAAATTACACACTGACTGATATTTGTTCATCAAGTACCCCTGCAGTACTCTAAAGTACCCCTAGGGGGACGTTTACCATTTAAGAAAATAAAATCATCATATGCAAAGCAATTTGTTAGAAAAGCTGCTGTGAAATCATTTTACAGCACATTAGACCACAACAATCTCCCTGTGAATCTACAGCAGCCCAGAACAGACAAACTACGAGTTGTGTGACGTCTCACAGTGTTTCACGTTGGTTCTGTCACCATGTTGTTGAACACATTGTCATTGAATTCAGGTCCATGAAAACACACCATAAATTCAACAAAGCTAATTCATTTGATTTGATTAGCATTTAGCTTTAACACATATTAATAAACATTGTCCAACTTCCTCGCTCCTCTGTTGCTCTCTACTGAAGGAGGCAGGATATTTGAGACTGTACAGGGTATTAGACCTAGATAATATTCCATATTTCATACTTCATACTAAGACTGCATGAAAAAAGAAGCATTAATATCTGCTTCTTGAGTAAATCTTTCCAGTTCATTTGCTTGTTTCCAGTCGTCCCCCATACTCAGGGATTTCTTCACTTTCATAGTTGTCCATTGTTTTTTTCCCCATGATTCTGTGTTCAGTAATTATCTTCACCAACATCTTGTTTTTGCTGCTTCTCTGAACCTCTTTTTGTTTCCCCCACTAGTCTTTAATCTCCTCCACTATGTGTGTTGCTCCCAGACTCAGTGAGACAGAGGATGGGGCTCAGAGAGTGTAACAGGGAGGGGAGGGCTCTTTGGTTCAAGAGAAACTTGGTGAAAACATTTACCGTAAAACGAGTAACAGACGAGAGAAGACTAGAACTCGGTTGTGTACACAAAGCAAAGAGCTCTCAGACTTAATGTGTTTCTTCAAATTCATTTTCACACAGAGCAACAC
>NW_023340163.1:0-2257 GCF_004916995.1 Morone saxatilis | reverse complement strand
TAGTTGGATCATAGGAATATAAATGATATATCGATGTAGATAGATGAATCTACACCCCTAATATATTATATATTACCATAATGTTTGTGTGTATATATATATATATATACACACATTATGGTAATATATTACATAATATGAATAAATCATTATATTATTATTATTTTATTATTATACATTATCATTAAACTGCAACTGCCCACAACATTATAAATCGCCTATATTTCTCTCTCCATATATATATATACATACATGAAGAGTTACTTAATTAATTAATAATAATAAAAATAATAATAAGAGCAACAACAACCAACAATAACAGTGTTATTACCATTACTACTAATAATAAATATGTTTGTATGTATAATACAATAAAGTAACATTATTAACGAGAGAAACCATAAAAAAAGAAGGAAAAAAGACAAAAACAAACAATGGTGATAATAACAATTACCATTTTAATAACAATAATACTTAGCTGTAGTAACAGCAATAAGGTAATATTAATAGAGTGACAATAATTATCCTATAACTGAAAATCATAGTAATAATTGGTAATATTAAAATGATTATAATTGTCCCCAAGAGGTAATTTGTTCCCACAGAGTGCATTAACACAGTGTGTGAGTGTGTGGTCATTGCTGTTACAACATTTTTATAATATCAGTTATGTCTGTTTAAAATTTTCCAACAGATTCAGAGGAGTCAGAGGTGAGGATTGTGCTCTTGGGAAAGACCGGAGTTGGGAAGAGTGCGTCAGGAAACACCATCCTTGGGAGGGATGAGTTCAGGTCTAAACGGTCTGCTGAATCTGTGACAGGAAAGTGTGAGAGTAAGACCAGAGAGATTGATGGAAAGACACTGGTTGTTGTTGATACTCCAGGTCTGTTTCACACAAACAAAAAACAGAAAGATCTGCAGAAAGAGATGCAACAATGCATCTTATCATTAACCCCCGGTCCTCATGTGTTCCTATTGGTGCTACAGACACATGACTTCTTACTAGATGATGAAAAAGTTTGAGACAAAGTTTGACAATTTGAGCAACTCTTCCAAGATGCAGCAAAGCATACTATTGTCCTGTTCACTGATTGTGGTAGTGATGGTAATGTTCAGGACTTCATTGAAGACAACAACCTTCTTAAAAAGTTCATCAATAAGTCCTGTAAGTAATACCATGCCTTCAACAACAAAAGCGAGGATAAGGAGTCTCAAGGTGCCGGCCTACTGGAGAACAAGGTCGACAACAAGGTCAATGAAAATGGAGGCTGCTACAGCAATGAAATGTTTGAAAAAGCTTTGTCTGCCTTAGCAGAAGTAATGAAAGAACCAGAGGTAAAAAAGATCAAAAGTAATCTGTATTGGAATATTTGGAGACCAAAATCGCTGAGGGTCTAAATAAAATAGAAAAACAAGTTCCAGGTGTGAAACCTTTCCTTGATATTATCATAAACAAGGTGACTGAACTCATGCCACGTGAAGGTATCTCATCTGATTAGTCAAGAGCTCATCAAAGTCCTTAAAAACATAGGACACAGGGAAAATCACAGTGGTGAAAGGGTGTAAATGTATTTTATCTTTTTTTACGAAAGAATCTTAAACAGTACAATATTTTTTAAATGCAAAACGTGTAAATGCTTTATTCATGTTCTGTGGACAGTTGATGCATGGAGCATTATTCAACATTACTGTTTGAGTGAATAATGTGACAAAAGATGCTAGGATTGATCACCTGTAAAAAAACACAAGATATTCTTTGATAGCCCTAAAATTATATGGTTTATAGATAATTTTATCTCTTTGTTATATAAACAATTATCCTATCAACTTCTTCATGTATTTGCTTTTATTCAGTATATGTGGTGTTGGCAATTAAATTCCCTGTGCATCCCTGGTATTTTATGTTGAATCATATAAATACATTAAAGTTTGTCTAATCGATCGGTATGATTCCCATTATTGTGCAACGCATTTACACTTCATGACATCAAATTATATTTAAGTTCACTGAACTGTATTTATCAACAGGTAACAACTACCGTTATTTATTTTGAGCTGTAATGTCACAATTTAATGATCAGCAGTAAAACTGAGCAACAACCAGACTGCATCAACACAAACACAAAATGAGTCACTGACTTCAAACTTGAGCTTTGTTCCTGTATTATCTTCTTCTGGCAAAGTCGAGACGAATAGACCTGGGGCCTCATGTACTAAGACTTGCGTGGATTTCCTACTAGAATGTGGCGTACACTGA
>NW_023340162.1:0-4172 GCF_004916995.1 Morone saxatilis | reverse complement strand
CTGGGCCTTCGGGCCTTGGGCTGGGCGAGTAAGTTAATGATCAATGGACCGTCAGGGGGGGAAGTAAGGGAGACAGAGAGAGAGAGAGAGAGAGAGGAAGAGACCCAGAGATAGAGACAGAGAGAGGGTCTACCATGCTATCCCTCCAAACGTAATTGCAGTAGCCAGGTAATATCCATTTAACACTCGGAAGGAAATTCGAATACGCGGGTGCTTTCGAAATATCCTGTTGAAGATAGTGTTGATCAAGGCGAGATGTCGTATGAAATCGGGTTCCAGCGAAAATGCGCCGTTCCGCCCTTGATCTGGGCCCGCTAGCCCTGTCACCCAGGGTCTCTCCGGGTGTAGGTCGCTGGGCCAACACAGAGCTTACTGGTCAGAGCGTCAGCCCCTATACTATAGATACCGGCTAGAAGGCCCCCCTTACGCCCCAGGCTCGGCTGCATTATGTCCGTAGTGTGTTTGTCTCCGGTCACCCTCTCCAAACAAGTATACTTATGAAGGGATCGCCGATGGGAAATCGAGCCAATGCCCTTCTCCCCAAGTCCACGCATGTACGTGGATGGCCCGGCAGAAGAGCTTCAGATTAACATGTCGCTCCCTTTTCGTGGTACGTGGCACGCGTTTCTACGTCTGATCAGCAGAGCTCCCAGGGGAAGGATGCTCCTCGGTGGTAATGGGCTGTCACGCACCGTGGCCCTGGGAGTGTGTACTTTGATCACACACCCTATGGAACAAGAGAACACCCTGACCCTGATCAGGAAGAAAGAAGAGGCTGAGGTGGACATGGCCATAAACACTGTTTCGAGATCTATATCGAGATTAGACGAGAATATAGCTTCACTGAAGGAGGCCGTAGACTCAACCGGCGGGGAACGGAAGCGCGATATGTTGAAAAACGAACTGGAGTCCGCAGAGATACAGCGATCCGATCTTTGTTACTTACTGGGCGCGCTCCGGGGACGGATCGATGTGTGCAGGTTGATGGGAGCCGTAAAGACTCTCTCTGAGAACGTGGGACTGCAACTCAATGCCTCGGCCTACATCAACAGGCAGGTGTTGAACCTGGCTGTTCAGAGAGACCTAGACGATAAGCGACAACCTGTTACTAGAGTGAGCGTCCAAGACGCTTACCGGGAGTACAGTATTATGGACCCTATAATGTCAAATGTTGTATAACATAGCTCATGTTGTTCATGTCTAGTTCATGTACTGTGTGTTTCATGCTACCGTTTATTATGTCATGTATCGAGCCCATATGTGTACCTGAATAAAGGAGCGTACGTAACTCTGCTTGTTATTCTTTTTCTCCTTTTTCTTATTTTCTTCTTATTATTATTATTATTACTGCGTAACATATGCACACGACGATGGCAATGAAGCCATGGTTGTATAAAGTATCCAAAGTTAGCATCAAGACCAGACACTAGCTACACTGCGTCCGGTCCAGACTTTAGGTAGATTGTACATTGCAACGCTTGTGCACAGTAGTGTAGTAACAAGCAAAATAAACGGTGGAAATATATACCTTTATTATCATTGTCATCATCATCATCACCACTGTGGGACAGTCAAGTGTCAATACAATCACCAAATAAAAGCTACAAGTAATAATAATAAGAATAATAATAATACTAGATTGTATGTGTAACGCATGTTTCATAAGAGAATCTCAAAGCGCTAGTACAAGTACAAGTACAAACTCTACAGTCGATATTGTGTGAAGGGCACATTGGTGGCGTACCTAGTTTTGTATAGTACATATGATGACCACCATCAGCTTGCCCCTTGACAGCCGTTACGGCTACCTTGAGGATATTTGCCACGTTGGTCACTGCACTGTACGTCAGTGAGAGACTGCCTGCTACAGGGACACCGTTGCTTACCCACAGACAATGTCATGCTCTACTTGTAAGGAATACATACACTAGTTTACAACTTGATATGTGAGCTTGCGCCATGCCTGTCCCCCACCTGGGCCGATAGTATCTGGCAAACACCACCTAAAGGTGGTATGGTATGACCCCAGGCAATAGAATCCCCAATACAACAAAAAACACGCATTACATATGTCAGTGGTATTATTCGCCCACGTAAACGCCACATTGGCCGCAATTGGAAATACAACATTCAATAAAGACAAGCGTAACATGGCTGAAAGTTCAAAAAAAAAAACTTTATTGTTCCTCATAACACAAGTAGTTGTAACAGCACAACCGTAAGACATTGTGTGATAAGTCGTGAAGAAGTCACAGGACTCAATGCTAAGGAGAGTACAATCGCAACCAACCTAATGTAGAAATACACAGCTTCTCTGGTATAGTCCGCATCCTCTTATGTTGGGATCTATGACCCACGCGTGTCTGCATTTCTGTGGAGTATGCGGTCGTTGAACAATATCCCAGGACATGGGTTCTGAGAAGCCGAGACCGATGTCTTTCTTGTTACGCACTTCTGACATCCATGCATAAGTTCAAAGGTTGTTACTGTATCCAGTCACAGATGATCTAGGTCTAGGCTTGCGGTAGCACTTTCATCCGCAAGCTCACAACTCGGATAGAAAAGCTTTCAAACGTAGTGCGAAGCGTGCTACAATAGGACCCGATATCAATCGGGGTCTCGAGACAGAATCAGAGTCTAAGGTCTTTTTGCACACAGGACAAGTGTACGTCCCGGTATGTTGTTCTGTATCCCAGTGAGCGGTAATGCACCTTAGACAAAAATGGTGGTCGCACTCTGCCAATGCAGGATTGTCCAGTATAGTCAAACATAGCAGGCAAGACAAGATTGCGATGTACTTGTCACGCTGCTCTGTGTCAGACAACATCGCTGCACTCAGGGGTGACGGCTGCGCAGCCGTTCGATTGTAATCCTCCTTGATTGTTTTTTTTTTTTGGTTTTGTTGTTTGTCTTGTTTAAAAAAAAAAAATTCCGTTTGGCACGTGAGTCGCCTTATGAATCCGTTAACAGTAGCTACACCCATGTCTATCGTAAGTATAGAGCTTAACACTCTTGAACTCTTGAAGGAGTTCCAATTGCATACCACGACAGCAGCGGTGGGTCTAGTAGGTCACCTAGCGGCGCGGGTGTTAGTGCAGGTGACTATAACGGTGCTCCTTCACACGTCACAGGCAAAGCGGACTATGCCGTCTTGTGCAAAATATAACCCGTACTCGGGTCTGGGTTTCGGGCTCCTCAGATTCCACAGTTCAAACACGTACCTCATGGTCTTGGCCATTAAGTCGCAGTTCACCTTGGTCCAGTACTTAGATCGAATACCGGACGGGATCGTTGTCAAATACGCTAGTCTCATACCCAATTCTGCGAAATCAACCGGCAGTTGATTGCAACCTTCATATCCTTGCACCAGGAGGAAAAGGGCCTATGCTTAGTCACCGCCCCGGTCAGTAATCTCTTGATCCCCAGTCCCATGGGGACGAGGTTGTAATCGGTCCCGCATAGGATCATGAAGAATATCTTTTTCTGTGCGCAAAGTCTCACATCTGAGTCGTCTTTCACACGCAGGTAAAGGTGCCATCCCGCTCGGCTTAATCTCAAGAAACGGCCGTAGCTACCCCTGGGGACCGTCCCGGCCATGTACGCCTCACTCAACCGCTTAAGGGCGTTCATTACCTGTTTAGGGTTTTTGCTACGGGCACCGGTGTCTAAGCGGGATTCAGGTACACCGTGCTGCTCCTCGAGACACGATATCTTCCTCTTCTCACTGGTAGATCGAGGTCCGTCGTCGTCGTAGTCGTCGTCGTCCTCCTCGTCCTCCTCCTTCTCAGCGTGAGACTCTGACGTGGTATCATCGGTAGGTTCGGGGTATAGCGTTTGAAAGAGCCAGCGTACAGTCTGCTTGCCGCAACCGCCTTTGGTTGCAGCACGCTTCAGTGCAGCACACGCGTTCTGTGATTTCGACTTGAAGAACCTGTACAGGAATAAGTTGTAGAGAGAGCCCCTGATCCCGCCTAGATACAAATACCTAGCTACTTCCGTTGAGCCACCCTTACCGAGGCCACCCGTAAGCGACTCGAAAGCATCGTGCTGGCTTCGAGTCTCCGTGAATAGGTGTTTGTCCTCCGGGAGGAAGTCACACAGCAGTTGGAACCTGGTTTCACTGCAGGTCATCTCAGGCCTCTTGTCAGTGCGGGCGGGAGAGTCAAGCAGTA
>NW_023340161.1:0-5070 GCF_004916995.1 Morone saxatilis | reverse complement strand
GGTTGGTTCGGCAGTGTTGTTGATTGTGGGTGGAAATTTGACCGAATTTAAAGGGAAAACCAAAAATAGAAAATTTGTCTTTGTATATTTTTTATTTCAGCTTCTGCGCAAAGCGACCGAAAACCCGCGAAAGTGACAGGTCCAGCAACTTGCCGGAGCGAATCGGTGATGAGTGCTCTCATCCCCACGGTTTTTTATATGCTTAAGGGAAAACAAAGGATAAACAGTCTTCATCTATGCTTAAGAACAAAGGATCAACAGTTGCATCTTAATGAACAGAACAAACGGATAACTAGTTTGGATCTAAGAACAGATTAGTTCAGTAGTCATTTGGTAAGTTCGTAAAAGGGATGGCATTTCTAAGAGCAGGCTCAAACAAAGTTGAATGAAACGTTTTATGTGTTATGCTAAGCTTATTCAGTCTTGGCACCATAATTGTGGTTATTGTGCTCGGCAATTAGGTCATCTTTACAGTATTAGGGGTTTGCCTTTGAGTTTGGGTACAGTTCAGCTGGGAAATGGAGCCAGGCTTGGCTTCCTTGGAGCCAGGCCTGCTTCCTTACAAAGCATAGCAGTATACCACATAGAGTTGTAGTTCAACCAACAAAGATTGCATACAAAGATTAATACAGAGAGTTATAGTTTCCTGCTTCATAATGTGGTTACATACAAAGATTTAGCTCAGAGATTTATGGTTCATACATGGGTTAACACAGAGAATTACTAAATGGTAATAATTTTCCTCTACATCTTCCCCCTTTTGATCAAACCTTGATCACTTAAGTAGTAGAGAAAAATAATTAAAATTGAACGTTGTAAAACATTAGTAAAACAGTAACATATGAAATGGTGCAATAAATGTTGTAAAACCCATAGTAATTAAAATAACATATGCCGCTAAAAGTTATGCAGCTCACAGGTAATTAAACATCAGTGATATCAAGTCGTCAAGATTTAAGATACCACGTCATCAGGCCCGTGAGGAGGAAGAACAGGTTATAACAAATTAAGACATAGGCATCTCTGAGCAACAGCAAAAGATACAAAAATAATGATAAAAGTTAGTCTACGTTCACATCCGTAACATCAGTCCATTGACGTCGCCACGTACGGAGAGCAACATCAGCAGCATGCTGTCTCTGCTTTCTTCTATCACCCATATCAAGGTCATTTGATGTGAGACAGATTGTCAAAGTCAGAGTTAGAGAGCCATTGGAGACTAGATACGGCACAAACTGTCTTCCCTGTACATCTTTATTTTCGTGAAGAGGAGTGGATCTGCGTGGTCTTAATTTAGCTATGTGTGTCCATTGTATGTATGAGGCCCTGGCTTCAATCCGCATCTCCCCCAGGAGGAGCGGAAGGGTGTTTCGTAATGCGATTCGTGTCTCGAACCATAGCACTGGGATAACAACCAGCACAGTCAGGGTGAGAAGGAAACAAATTGTACCGCACAGACCACACAGGCCTGGGCGTCTGAAGGGATGCCATGGAGGTCCTGGTGGTGGCGTCATCTTTGACACGTGAGTTGACCTCCTACCACACTTATTTATGCACGACCTTCTTGCAGCTTGAGAAACTCGGGTTACTACCCTCCTCTCTCTCCCCAGTCATGCAAAATAAGTGAGGTGATTGGCCCACAACACGGCCTCCGATGCGTTCGTTGGTAGCTTGGCACGCTACTTTTGGAATTGATCTCCTCCAACAATGCGCTTGCAGTTTACCAGCAACCTTCACCGCGGACTGAGTGATCACGAGGACCTGGAATGGTCCTTGGAACCGCCGCTGCTTCCAGTGTTTTCTCCTGAAGTCCTTGATCACCACCCAGTCCCCAGGCTTGAAGATGTGCTGTGGCGTGTCAGCTGGCGTGGGCAGTACAGCTTTCACCTGAGAATGAAGAGCTGAAAGAGAAGCTGTAAGACTTATGTCTTGTCATCATAAAGTATAGAGGTTAAAGAAACAGTCCCTGATCTAAGTCCTGTATTAGGAGGCCTACCATAAACTATCCCAAATGGAATAAAACCCTGTTTGTTTCTGATTCGCGTGCGCATGTGGAAAAGCACAAGAGGAAGTGCTTTTATCCACGTCAAACCAGTTTCCTCACAACATTTGCTGAGTTTTGCCTTTATGGTGCCATTCTCTCTTTCAACAGCACCGCCACTCTGTGGATGGTAAGAACAATGATGTTTAAGGTCAAAACCAAGAAAATCAGACATTTCTTTCATAGCTTGATGTATGAAAGCTGGACCATTGTCACTGCTGAGTTTGGTGGGAATTCCCCACCGTGGGATGATTTCCCTGAGGAGAGCCTTGGCCACTGCACCTGCATCCTTTGGAAGAAGGGAAGACTTCAACCCAGTTAGAAACTCAACACTTGTTTCTTTGTTATTGGTCGAGGAACATTTTGGATTGCTGCAATTCGTTTAGGAGAGAGGGATTTGCCCTCTGCTGTGATCACATGTCCTAGGTATGTTACCTTTGTTTGAGCAAATTGCAATTTAGACAAGCTAGCTTTGTGACCGCTGTTAGCCAGAAATGTTAATAGCGCCACTGTGTCTGTTTTGCATGACTCCTCTGAGGGGCTGGCCACCCCAAGGTCATCTACCTAAGTCAATAAGATGGAACCTGATGGAAATTTAAAATTTTGCAAATTTAAGCTCATCTGCTGATGAAGTACGTTGGACTTTCTGAGTACCCTTGCGCACATCTGGTCCAGGTGTAGCTACGCCCCTGAAAGGTGAATGCAAACCAATATTGACTTTCAGGATGGACGGTTACGGAGAAAAATACATTGGCCAAATCAACAACCGAAAAATGAGTCGCGTGTGGTGGGATGAGAGACAGAATGGTATGTGGGTTAGAAACTTCAGGCGCGCGCGGATGCACTGCAGCATTTACTGCTTGCAGATCTTGTACAAAGCGCCATTCTGTCGGTTGATCCTCATCCCTGATTTTCTTTTTCTTCACAGGAAATATTGGAGTACGTACTGGTGAATCATTACATGGGACAATTATGCCTGCTTTGAGTAAAGATTCAAACACTGGTGTGATGCTTCTTGTTTTAAAGGATAAAGTTGTCGCATCCCTCATAAGTCCAACATCATACTTATGTTTTGCCCAGAGGCAATCTGGCACCTGTGATAATTCAGCCGGCATGCTTTCAGCTGTCATGAGTGTGTACACAGATGAACCACGTGGTATGTTCTCTAACAGTTCTACTGTTCTTTTAACTCGCACTGTGGATGTGACTGCTGTGCGATATACATCACCGGTTTCACTGTACTCTGTCCTAGGATCCCCCGTTCTGCAGAAATCCGAACACCCGTGCTTGCCCGAGAGCCACGAACTCAAATCCTGCCATTTCCACGATGCAGGCTTTGCCTGCGAGAAGTGTGGGGTTATTGTCTGAAAACTTTGGTCTTGTGCAGCAGAGAGAGAGTAACAGAAACAACAACAACTAACTTTGTCCAGTAAATATGTGTCAAACTTAGTTTCTCCGGCTTTTCAACTTCCGCATACCAATCTTTTTCAAAGTCTGTATCTTTCCCTTCACTCACATGTGCTGTGCAGTGCAATCTCTGTGGTGTCATAAAACTCCCCGTGCTGTGTGTGTGTGCAAATGACGTCAACTCTTCTGAAGTATGTGTGAGTGAGTTATACAATAGTTGCCATTCATAGACATAGAGCAGTTCTAAGGGACTATATTTAAACAGATGTAGTAGCTCCTGAGTCTACCAAAAATGTCACATCATGTCCGCTAACAGACAAGGTCAATGTGGGAAATTTTCTATAGCTGTCATCCTGATATATTGCATATACAAATATATCTGTTTTAGGAATGTGCTTTGAATTCCTTTTCTTTTTGGATGTTTCTGGTGTTATATTTGTATCTTTATCTTGTGTTTGAATGTGTGTGTACATTACCTCATCATCCTGCTTCACCCTGAGTGACTCCTGGTCCTCTGGGGTCCGCCCATCGCCACCGTTTCAGCTTGAGTCCATCTTTTCCTCAGCTGCTCTCCCGTCTCTCCTGGGATGTGGGCATTCATTCGCCCAATGTCCTTTTTCTCTGCAGTTGAAACATTCCTCTGGGTCCCAGGGGCCGCGTCCTCTGCCACACACGATGTTTCGGAACCTGCCTCTGCCCCGTCCTCGTCCTCGGCCTGGGCTTCGTCCAATTTCTCCTGTTTATTTTTATTTTTTAGTGTATCCTGACGTTTTTGAATGTCCTCTTCATGTTCAGCATATTGCAAAATATCTGCCAAACTGCAGGACTTCCAGGTGATGCAGGACAGGCCTCTGCCAGTGAGGGATGCATTCTGTTTAGGAAAAGGCATTTCAAGTTTGATTCATAGGCTGAGAGTGGGGAGCCTCCCATAACAGCTGGGCGCACCATGCCGCTATGACAGTCAAAGGCAGCTGTGAGGCGCGCCAGGAATGCACCCACAGCCTCGTCTGAGCCCTGATTCATCAGTTCCAGAGCGGTCAGTTCAGGGCGGTTTTCAGTGGTTTCGTGCCAGACTGCCTCTTCCTTTTGTTCACTTGCTGGCCTTGCCTTGCTCCTGGTGTTGTCTGCCGGTCCCCCACCGCTGGTCCCTGCGTCTTCCTGATGTAGTTGAGCCATCTCCGGCGATGGTGCGGTAGCTGCTGGGGGCGGAGGTGCTGGTGCTGGAAGTACGGGCTGTGCTGCAGCTGGGTTGTACGGTGGCGGTGGAGCGGAGTCCAGATCAGGATGCACTCCCCCAGGGTTCAGCCCGGACAAAAAAGGAAATTGTTGGTTAATATCTTGTGTCTGTGATTTCTGTAATGTGATTCTCTGTTCTTTGAGAATGCTTCATATTTCTTACAATCACTCTCTTCCTTTCTTTTTAGTTTTTCCTTCAGCTGTGTTAATTGTCTGTCACTCAAACTGCCTTCCTCTGGGAATCCCAGTTCCAACCACACATCAAACTGCTTACAACTGCCAGGATATTTTTCTTTCATAAAATGGCACAATGGTGATAATTTATTTGGACCTTGTGGTCCCGGCATATCATCTACATTGTTTGTGTGACAAGTTAGTTGATACTC
>NW_023340160.1:0-2697 GCF_004916995.1 Morone saxatilis | reverse complement strand
AGAACCAGTGACTTTAAGTTCGTGACATCTTACAATGACAACACACTGCCTGCTGACCAGACTCTGAGGAAAAGTCCAACAGACTTTCTAGAAGCTTTTGGCGACTCTGACAATTCTCCCCAGGTAAGAATTCCAGAGTAAAAGGTTCGGTATTATATTCACGTTGAAGTTCAGAGGCTACACTTATCCCGTGAGTATAATGCACAAATATAGGGTAAATCGCACCAGTCCACATATTTAGTCTTTAGAGAAAAAGTTTCCATCATGACCTACCCAGTCATTGATTCAGAAGTAAGCAATACACTTTTCCATTATATCAGTTATTATCTGTCTTATGATTTAAGCTGATGCTGCCTGCCAGGGCCATATGAAGTGCTTGCTGGTTTCAACATAGTAGGTTAGATTGTTCGCTTTTGTCTTTTTTCCACTTCTAATATGAGATGCAATTCACAGGAACTTCATGCATTGCTTACAGTTATGAGGCATACCTGACAACAGTTAATAGAACCAGTGACTTTAAGTTTCTGTCATCTTACAGTCACAACTTACTTGGCTGCTAACCAGAGTCTGAGGACAAGTCCAACTGTTTTTGCAGATTATGGTGGTTTTCCAGTGTTCAGTGTCCTCTTGAAGACATTCTGCTGCATTGTTATTTGCTTTTTTCAGCTGACTTCTACTTTTCTGTGGTTGGGAATGAATAGACTTTGGTTAGGATTGATACTCAGTTGGAACTTATTCCTATTCATGGACACTAGAACATGGTATTAGAATTACTAATAGACTCTTTGTATGTTCTGCTTTAGTAGTGCTTCTTTTGTTTGCGGTGGTCTTGATTGATTTGGGTATTGACGAAAAATGTGTTCTCCTTTATTTTACTATAGTAATCACTTGTTGGCATAATGTTTACAATTTTCCAGGTTTTCTCTCACAACTTTGTAGTTATGTATTATTCTCATTGATGATGCTCAGTTTTGTTGTCCATGTACAAACCTAATTACAACACTTCTGCAAGTGAGTTGATTAAGTTGTACTCTCAATCAAAGATGCTTTGAAATTTTTATTATACTTGAGGAATCAGTTTCTAAAACTAATGCTTTTTATAGAGGTCTGATGTCTTTGAAGGAAATTGTAAGTCACTTTTGTTCTCTATAATAGAACTTTTCTTGCTAGTGATAATCGAGTATACAAAAGTGCATTCAAGAGAAGGAAAATGTTAAAATAATTTCTCCCTTCAAATGGAAGAAACTGTCTATTTTTGTCAAAGCACCTCACGGAAATATATATTTTTTTGTCAAACTGAGACAGTGTCTAATTTGATGCATTTTGTTATTCCAACGTAATAACTACAATGGCATCATTGTTTTATTGGACTTTGTAACAACTGTTCTTCAATGTTTCTTAAAGTTTTCCAACCTTCAAAGTTACACCAGTAAATAATAGCACCATGTTTAAGACTCTGAAAAAATAGTCTTCTTATACTGATGGGTGCACCAAAAACAATAACTGAAATGGAAATACTATGTTGTTCCTCATCAGAATAGATTAAAGTGTTCAAAGGCCTTCTTTGGGAGGGAAATAGATGTTTGATATTTTTGCATCCTCCAAGTTCTCAAATTTCTTTCAGACAATCATTGTTACAAAAAGGTCAGTGTGTCACTGCTGTACAAAAGCCTACTGGTTCTACCTCTTGAAAAGATGACACACACTTCCTCACAACTGCAGTACATTAAATAACAAAACTGTTTGTGATCTTGTTAGAGGAAGCCAGAACTTCAATTAACAGTCTTTAACAGTGAATATATCGTCTGGTTGATTTATTATCATACATTAAAATGCCGAAATCAACATTGTCATATGTGCTTCCAGTCTGCACAGTTACACAGTAAAGTGTGTCTTTATAGGATGTCGTTCACAACAAGTATACAAGACGGTATTTACCAACCCTTTCCTCAATATTACTTTGTCCAGTTCTAACCTATCTAAGTGGAAATAGGAAGAAAGCCGCAGGGTAAAAATACATGACTACAATTTTATCAGTGAGGGAGGGATATAACACTTTTGCAACATCAGTTAGGTTTTCAGGCAGCATGTAAAAATATGAGATACAAATAAACATCTGCAGATAGCTAAAACAAGTGTTCATCCTCTCAGTTTATGAACTCTGTCCAAATTTTGACAAATCATATATTTTTTGAAAACATGATTTTTTTCTGAGATTAACTGTGAATAGTTTCATGTTGATCCCCACTTTTTATGTTGCTCTATCTAATAATAGAGTAATTGTGATGTAGAGCATCAGAGTAATAATTATCCTGAAATTATGTTATTATTATTTGATATTTTATTGTCTTGATTGGCAGTGTTCTCTGAACTGATGTATGTTTTAGGACATCACCTTGTCATAACTTAAGAAATACTCATGGTGTCAGTGTGTACCAGCTAACGAGAAGGCACGGTCATTCTCCACCCTTCTGTCTCAATGAATTTGAAGCCTCACTGGTATTGTACCTCATTTGACGAGAATCATTTCGTGCTATAACCGCTGTGTGAAGATTGTGTACATATTGGAGGATACCACGGATTTGATATCTTTTGACATTCTTAGTGGTCTTTCTCGCAGTTACAATGGGATACAGTAGGTTTGCGCTGCTCTGCGGCCTTGCTTTTATTTCTCTTGTCCTCCACCCCGTCAATGGA
>NW_023340159.1:0-2211 GCF_004916995.1 Morone saxatilis | reverse complement strand
GGGAATAATGTTACAGTACCAAGGTAATTTAAAGAGTGTCCTGATTTTACAATGCAACTAGCCTATTTTAAATTGAAGATTGATGTCCACATTTTATATGTAATCTTTCACACTAACCACTGCATAAGAAACTCAGGAAAAGAAATTCAGAGGGACCATAAAGTTGCACTCTGTTACCTTTCACAGAAAGAAAGAAGTTTCAGTCCCTTCAAAGGCACCATCATCCGAAGTGCTCTGCCCTAAATGTGAGAGTTCTTTGCATTTGAAAACTCCTGCTCATCCATCATCTATATGAATGAAACTGTCTGCAGTGCCTTTGTTTCCCAAATTAAATTCTCTACAGTGGCTGCATCAGAGGGTGGTTCACTCAGGAGGTCAGGTTTGTCAAAGCCATGACAGGTAAACAGCAATCAATAAATAAAATGCTCTGACCAGCTAATCATTTCCTTCACACCGAAAGAAACGACTGGCTAGCTGACCTGCCTGTCTACCTACGCACCTGTTTACCTGTGTGCACTCTGTCCATGCACATGACTGCAGTCTTCCAGGCAGAAACATTGCTAAAGACACTGACCTAGTCACACAAGAAATCAGCTTTGCCAAACAGTTTGCACTCCTAAAAGAGTCAACATTGGTGTGGCTTTTCCACGATGGCAAGAACCTCAGGTAATTATCTGGTTTGTTAAGTTTCCTGAACTAGTATGTAGAACTATGTATGAATGAGACATAAGGTATTTCGACACAGTAAGTGAACTCACCTCAACCACCACCAGTGTATGGTTCAACGCTCACCACAAATCTGTCTAATTTGTTTTAATTTAATCTAAATTGATAAGCTGTCAAAATGAAGTGTAAAAGGTCAGAATCAGCCTTCAAAATCAACCATGTGTGATTTCTGCGTCACTCTTCCTAAACTTACTGATCACAATCCCCACATTGTTGTAATGGTTTTTGTAATAGTTTTGGACTCCTGCTGTCAATTTAATATGGTATTTAGAATTTTAAAGACTGAATTTGTCTCCTTTGATCAGACATACACATTTTTAAGCACACATTTCAAATGCAAGTGGATGGAAAACTTCCATAAAATCAGATGTATCTACATCTGCAAGGGAAGTGAGTTCATCAAGTATTGCAAACAAAGCCTAACAAACAGCCTGACTATGCTGCCTAGGCTGATCAACAATTGTAGATGAGATGAATGCAGTTGTAGTCTATTTGAGAAATATAATTAAAATCGGTGGGACACATCTATCTCTATTGATTTATTAGGACAAAATAACTCTGAACTGAAAAAAAACCCTGAAAATTAAATGACAAGTTAGTTTAATAACTGGGCTTTAACCAAATTATTAAAAAAATATATTTAGTTTGATTTCTAAATATTAGAGAGAAACCTCAACCAGCCTCAAGAAGCAAGTGTAATGTTGCATTTTTATTTACATAGCCAACGTGTAATAGTGAATTAAAATGTTTCCCTTTTTCATCTCCTTATTAAATGAATAGTTGTAAGCCTTTGCATTTTCATATTGATTATTCATATAGCAAACAGCATGTATCATGTGGGAGAAGTGCTCATACATATTTTATGCAAGAATGCTAGGTAGGGTGGAAAATTGACTCAGCCACTCCACAGTAGATTAAATCATTGTTTTGTGTGGGAAATCTACCAGCCACTTTCATATTTTACCAGCATTTGGCTGGTGGCTGGTGCTAATTTCCCACCTTGATGCTATGTGTAATTGCTCTTGTTGTTTGTGTTTATATTGTTATAGGCTATAATAGGCCTATGTTTTATTTTTGGCTTGGTTTCACTACCAGGTGTTTTTTTTTTATAAATATAATTTAACACCTATTACACAGAGTCACATATGCTCCTCTTCTCTCTCTTTTTAAAACAGTATAGTAATTGTTATAGTTATCGCTCTTGGTGTGGATGGCTCTCAAGGACCAGCTCTCTGTAATTATCAGGATTGTTTGAGCAGAAGACATACCACAAATAAATAAATAATATTTTGTGGGCTTTCTTGTGGCAAAAAAAATCAAGAGACTTGTCATCTCACATTTTAAAAACACCAGAGGAGCTTAACATCTCCTTTGAGGACTGGAGAGGACAGTCCAATGATAATGAATAAAGATGTTCAGGCTAGGCTGCTTCAACAGAACTCAAGAGCAGTTTTTGCTGTTAGTATTGTTGTTGCTGCGGTTGCT
>NW_023340158.1:0-2422 GCF_004916995.1 Morone saxatilis | reverse complement strand
ACTTTTGGATGCGGTCTGAGCATCGCAACTGTCATTGAGTAGTGAGTCTCAACTATATCATAGTGCAATACCAATTATCATGGTATTGGATTTCTCCAGAATCGCTTAACACCACCTTTAACATGATGGTCAGATGTATCAGAGATTTTATGATCAGCTTGAAGTACAGCAATGCCAACTTCAGCTTCCTTTAACAAGTGCTGAAGACCTCCAGTGTTTTCACCAAAAGTGTCTCACTGACACACTAAGTGAGCACTGGGGCAATAATGCAATGAAATGTGCTTACTGTAGGGTTGAGCTCATCATCATCACTGTGATTTTCTCTAATGTAAACCAAGTAGCAGACCTTTGTGAAGCACTACAGCTTCCTTCCTGAAGCCTTAAAGGTCCAGTGTGTAACATTTAGGAGGAGCTGTTTGCAGAGATGACATTTAATACTCACTGGTATGATTTAATTAGTGTATGATCACCTTTTTGTTACCTTAAAATTTGCCATTTTTATTCCTAGCCATGGGTCCCCTTCTATGGAGATCGGCACGTTGAGCCACCATGTTACTACAACAGCCCAGAACAGACAAACCAAGGAGTTATTTGCACATGTTCTTACCTTTCCTTTCTTGCTCATCTTGCTGCGGAGGTAGCTGAACGTCCGACTGATTTTAGGTCCTCCTTTTCCCTCAGTGTCACTCCGCAGAGGGCCTGGCTCCTCCTCTGAAATACTATCAAGCACACACTGATTATAAAGCCAATTTGCTTTAACACACAAAGCAAAGAGGAGTGAAAAGTCTGCTCATGTTAATCATCATCATGTGAATACTTTTTGTTAGTGGGTAGTATCACCAACAGCAATCTCATTACCTCTTAGTAACGCAGCAGTGTAACATGTTTAACTTAGATCTAAAGTAATTTAAGAATAATTATTAGCCGTGTTCAAATGCTTTTATAGTACAAGTTTTAGACAAAGACTGTAGACTGACCCATCCTATGTCCTGCACCTTTTTGGTCTGTGTTCCAAAAACATAAAAAATATAATTTGTAACATTTCCGAATTAGACTCTATTAACAGTATATAACTATGTTACATATTTTGTTGAGTTTTGCACTTTAAACAATGTTAAAACCCAGAGAGACATCCTTTGTCTTCTGAACAGCCTCAGAGAGACAAGGGTGTTTTTAACTGTTTTTATCAACAGGTCCATTTGTTTTAGAGAGGAGGAAAATTCTGTGATTCAGAGAGGTTAGGACTGCTGCTGTGGAGCCCACTGCTAATATTATTGTCATTATTATTATCACCATTATCATTTATTACTCATCATTCATCATTATTATGGCTGTTATCATCATTATCATATCATATTATTAGTCCTATTTCTACTAATGTAGCTGTGATTGTTACTATTGTTATTGCTGTACATCTCTGTGTTTCTCTTTCTAACCCCAACACATTCATACCTGTATTCCAGTGACCCGGAGTTACTGGAGAATGAGCTCACCCCTACAGGAAGCAAATGGGACAGATATCTGATCAGACCAACACAGCTGGTACTTGCATGACAATACTGTTTATAATAATACCTGCAAAAAAGTGTTCAAAGACAAATTTACTAATTGAAATCTGGTCAAGCAAAATGGCAGTTCAAGTGTGGAAACAAAGTGCTAACATAGAAGTAAAGAGATTAACACAAAGTTGACCAGGGGAAACAAAGAAGGAAAGACATATGGACTCAAGGATATTACCACTAATCAAAAAGGTACAGGAGATCACTTGTACAAGATCACAACACCTTTATACCATTTTCTCTCTTTTTCTTTCAGTATAAATAATAATATTCTTTTATATCTTTAAAAGTCATACATAATTAATTTCTCTCTGCCGCTTGGCCATTGTTCTATTAGTTCTTCGGTTGTTTTTGTGTTCAGGTCTATAATAATAATCTAAATTTTACAAATAATGACTTAATTTAGTTTTCTTGACAGGATTGAACAAAATGTTAAGATATAGCCCTACTGTGTACATTTTTGTCTCACACCCCTTAAAATTAAGGCGGCCTTGTGACCCACCATGAAGCTTTGGTGACCCCCAGGTTGGGAACCCCTGGTCTATACTGTATGTGTGTATTTTACTGTATATTATACTGTATATTTAATAGCTTTACTCTCATACTCGATTGTATATTTTCAGTTTAGATTTCTGTATTTTTGATGGAGAGTTTCACTGGATAGATTTCTTTACTTCCTTGCTGACAATAAACTTTGACCTGAGACTATGATTTGCAGTTAAAAGCTAGTAAATGGACCTTGGACTACTGTTTCCCAGGTCAAGAATTAACTTATGTGTGCAAAAGTTTGACCCATATAAAATATCCTTAGTGGGCAGTCAGTACACAGCATTCTAGAAAGTGTAGTATAAAATTTTATGTAT
>NW_023340157.1:0-2528 GCF_004916995.1 Morone saxatilis | reverse complement strand
TAACAGAGCTAACCAGCTATGAGCCGCTGCTTTCAGACACTGTCATCGTGACAGTTAACAACAGCTAGCATAACCTCCTCTGAATGATGCGTCTCCATCAGGATACATTTGAAAACGAGTCTGTGAATGAATCTGAGGACAGAAACACGAAGCTGCTCATTTTAACTGGTCCACAGTCATCAGCCAAATGTTCTCTGATTGGTCAGATTGGTTCCGGGTCTCTTCAGCATTAACATTCTTGTCTGTCCTCTGTGTGTCTGCTGGGTCCAGCCTTCCCATCAGCCCCTGTGGTCAGAGGTCATGTTGAGCTGAGGCTGGGGGCGGAGACCACCCTGACCTGCCAGGTGTCTGATGTTTACCCCCCTGAGCTGCTGACCCTCACCTGGCTCAGAGGAGACACTATCCTGAAGAGCATTATAGGAGATTCTGGATCCAGCTCAGTGCAGTCTGAGTACAGGTTCACTCCTCTGAACCAGGACTCAGGAGGAAACATCAGTTGCAGGGCCACGATGGACCTGCACAACCTGCCTGTTGAGGACAGGACCAGAGAGACCACCGTCCCCCTAAACCTGCTGTGTGAGTCCTCCAGTCTGATCCTGAGTTTATCTGGACCTGAGTCAGTTTATCTCTTCCATGAGTCAGTTTATCCTGGAGCCTGAGTCAGTTTTATCTCCTTCCTGAGTCAGTTTATGCTGACCTAGTCAGTTTATGCTCTTCCTGAGTCAGTGTTTGGACTGAGTCAGTTTATCTCTTCCTGAGTCAGTTTATCTGGACCTGAATCAGTTTATCTCTTCCCTGAGTCAGTTTATCTGGAGCCTGAAGTCAGTTTTCTCTTCCTGAGGTGTTATATTTGGACCTGAGTCGGTTTATTCTTCCTGAGTCAGTTTATCTGGACCTGAGTCAGTTTTCGGTCACATTTCAAAGTGTTTTCTCTTCTTTAGATGCTCCTGTTGTCACGGCGATATCAGACCCTGGGTTGTTGATGGTCGGTTCTCCGCTCACTCTCACCTGTTCTGTGGAGGGAAACCCAGAGCCGAACATCACCTGGAGCCTCAGGACGGCAGCTGGTCGGTCTGTTCTGCAGGGTCGAGGACATCAGCTGGTCTTCACAGCGGTGAGTCTGTCTGACACTGGACGCTACGAGTGCGAGGCCCGAAACAGCGAGGGAAACAAAACCACCGAAGTGGAAATCATTGTTCATGGTGAGAGTGACGCTTTTGTTTAATTTATAATCCCTGTCCCGTTGTTGTCTTGTTGTTGTCCCGTTGTTGTCATGTTGTTGTCTTTTTGTTGTCACTTTGTTTTTCTTTGTTGTCTTGTTGTTTTTTCTTTTTTCTTTGTTGTCTCGTTGTTGTCTATTTGTTGTCTTGTTGTCCTCGTTGTTGTCTCGTTGTTGTCTCTTTGTTGTCTTGTTGTTGTCTCTTTGTTGTCTTGTTGTTGTTTCTTTGTTGTCTCTTTGATGTCTCGTTGTTGTCTAGTTGTTGTTGTCTCTTTGTTGTCTCTTTGTTGTCTCTTTGTTTGTCTTGTTGTTTTTGTTTGTTGTTTTTTCTTTTTTCTTTGTTGTCTTGTTGTCTCTTTGTTGTCTCGTTGTCCCGTTGTTGTCTCTTTGTTGTCTCGTTGTTGTCCCGTTGTTGTCTCTTTGTTGTCTCTTTGTTCTCTCTTTGTTGTCTCTTTGTTGTCTCTTTGTTGTCACTTTGTTGTCACCTCTCTTTGTCTTGTTGTTTTTCTTTGTTGTCTTGTTGTTTTTTCTTTTTTCTTTGTTGTCTCGTTTTTGTCTCTTTGTTGTCTTGTTGTTTTTTCTTTTTTCTTTGTTGTCTCGTTTTTGTCTCTTTGTTGTCTCGTTGTTGTTGTCTCTTTGTTGTCCCGTTGTTGTCTCTTTGTTGTCTCCTTGTTGTCTTGTTGTTGTCCCGTTGTTGTCTCGTTGTTTTTTCTTTTTTTCTTTGTTGTCTCATTGTTATCCCGTTGTTGTCTCGTTGTTGTCCTGTTGTTGTCTTGTTGATGTCTCGTTGTTGTCCTGTTAATTACCTGTCACCAGCTCTGACACACCTGTCTTCCCCTCCCACAGGTCCGCCCACTAACACCTCCCTCTCAGTGAGTCCAGGTGAGGAGGTGGTGGAGGGTCAGCAGGTGACGGTTACCTGCCGCTCAGACGGAGCCCCGCCCCCCACGCTGGTGCTGAGGAGAGAGGGGGAGGAGCTTCAGAGGACTGACCCCGCCTCCTCCACGCTCTCCTTCAGCCTCTCCTCCGCCCTACTGGAAGACTCCGCCCACTACCAGTGTGAAGCCTCCAACCAGTACGGATCCCAACTGGTTACCAGCTCCCTCACTGTCACTGGTACTGCTCTCATTTTTATTCATTAATACATAACATCATTATTATTGTTGTTGTTGTTGTTGTTACTTGTATTATTAACTGTCCTGTTCAGACTGAAAGAAGGTTTGAACTGTTTGTTGGACAAAATAAGTAATCTGAAGACGCCTTTGAGTTTTGTTCTGGTTCTGGCAGACTTAGGGCGTTTTCACACCTA
>NW_023340156.1:0-2679 GCF_004916995.1 Morone saxatilis | reverse complement strand
TTTCTGTGTTTATGTCTGTGTTTACATCGCTGTCTTTATGTTTCTGTGTTTACGTCTGTGTTTACGTCTGTGTTTATGTCTCTGTTTACGTCTGTGTTTACGTCTGTGTTTACATCGATGTGTTGACGTCTCTGTGTTTACGTCTGTGTTTACAATTCTGTTTACATTTTTTGTGTTTACGTTTCTGTGTTTACGTTTCTGTGTTTACGTTTCTGTGTTTACGTCTCTGTGTTTACGTCTGTTTACATCGATGTGTTCACGTCTCTGTTTACATCTGTGTTTACGTTTGTGTTTACGTTTGTGTTTACCTCTGTGTTTACGTCTCTGTGTTTACATCGAGGTGTTCACGTCTCTGTGTTTACGTCTGTGTTTACATTTCAGTGTTTACGTTTCTGTGTTTACATTTCTGTGTTTACATTTCTGTGTTTACGTTTCTGTGTTTACGTCTCTGTGTTTATGTTTCTGTGTTTACGTCTGTGTTTACGTTTCTGTGTTTATGTCTCAGTGTTTACGTCTTTGTGTTTACGTCTCTGTGTTTTCGTCTCTGTGTTTACGTCTCTGTGTTTACGTCTGTGTTTACATCGCTGTGTTTACGTTTCTGTGTTTACGTTTCTGTGTTTACCAAACTGAACACCCGTGCACCAAATGCTTGAGTTTGGTTAAAGAATAA
This sequence comes from Morone saxatilis, assembly GCF_004916995.1. NCBI lineage: Eukaryota > Metazoa > Chordata > Actinopteri > Moronidae > Morone > Morone saxatilis. The sequence goes on along the minus strand of NW_023340156.1, from coordinate 2,009 downwards.
TTAGTAATCCAAACATATAACAAGACCCTGTTTACATCACTGTCTTTGTTTCTGTGTTTACGTCTGTGTTTATGTCTCTGTGTTTACGTCTGTGTTTACGTCTGTGTTTACATCTGTGTTTACATCTGTGTTTACATCTGTGTTTATGTCTCTGTGTTTACGTCTGTGTTTACGTCTGTGTTTACAATTCTGTTTACGTTTTTTTGTGTTTACGTTTCTGTGTTTACGTTTCTGTGTTTACATCTCTGTGTTTACGTCTCTGTTTACATCTGTGTTTACGTCTCTGCGTTTACGTTTGTGTTTACCTCTGTTTACGTCTCTGTGTTTACATCGAGGTGTTCACGTCTCTGTGTTTACGTCTGTGTTTACATCGAGGTGTTTACGTTTCTGTGTTTACATCGATGTGTTCACGTCTGTGTTTACGTCTGTGTTTACGTTTCTGTGTTTACATTTCTGTGTTTACGTTTCTGTGTTTACGTCTGTGTTTACGTCTCTGTGTTTACATCGATGTGTTCACGTCTCTGTTTACGTCTCTGCGTTCATGTTCAGGATGAATTATAAGTTATAATAACTTTATTAATTCACTGATTCCTCTAGCGCCATCATCAGGTCGAGTCCAATACCTGCAGAACTACAGACATTCCCATCAGCCTCTGCTGCAGGTTGTGTCAGCATTTATTAGCATATTAACATGCAAAACTAAGACGTGAACATGGTGAACATTACACCTGCTTATCACCAGCATGGTAGCTTTGTCTTTGTGACTGACTGAGCAACAGCATCCAGAGCTAACCTTCTAGCGCTAATAAACCACAGCACAGGGACACATCAGTCCAATTCCCAAAACTGTTATTTCTTCCTTTTATGACATAAAGTCTGGACCAAGCTGAGAAGGTCAAAGGTCAGACTGATAAAGCTGGTTTCAGATCTGAAGCTGCTGCCTTGCTCAGTGGTTCAGTGCAGCATTGCTCATCTTCAACCATCAACTGCAGTAAACACGAGTCAGTGAGAGCTGCAGCACCAGGATTTATTCAGACGGATTATTTACATCTCATTAAAACATCATCAGAAAGTACAAACAGCAGTGAGGAGGGACGGTGCGTTCAGGGACCAGCAGATAAAAATCCTTCTGATTCTTCACCCTGTCACTGTCAAACTCACAAACACAAACTGCTAATAAAGAATCAACACTACAGAGTTTACCTGAAGATACAGGCTGTTCACAGAAGTACGGAGAATCATTTTAGCCAGAAAAATAAATAGATTAAAGATGAGTAACATTGGGCGCCCGGTTAGCTCAGTGGGTAGAGGTGGCGACCCATGTACCGAGGCTGAGTCCTTGCTGCAGCGGCCCATGGCTGCGTGTCATTCGCTCTCTCTGTCTTCAGCTGTCACTATCATATAAAGATATAAAAGTACTTTAAAAAAAAGATGTGTAATGTTAAAAAGGAATAAATGGGGGAAAAAGCTAAAATGAGAAATTGATAAGTAAAAATTTATAAAATCAAACAAAAAATGGCTGAAATTTTGATTTAACAAGTAAATAATTAACAATAACATTGAAATGACTCCTGAAGAAAGAACAATTTATAATCAAAATGTAAAATCTTAAATGCTTCTTTCTTGTGTTTTCAGTTTCTGTGACACATTTTAAGGTTTAAAGTTTTTCCATTTTAACTTTTATTGTTTTCTTTTTCCATTTAAATTTTTCAATTAAAGCAGTTTTATTATTTTTAACGTTGAACTGGATTAAAAAAAATACAAACTTGTAATTTATGTGGACAGAATTAAATGTGTTATTCACAATGTAGGAAAATAATTCACTTTATTTAATTTATTTGAACGGCTTCTCTTTATTTGCAGTCTGATTAAACTCAGCAGCAGTAAAATAATCATTTACAGGATTCTTGCACCATTTTAAAAGTAAAAAAATTTAATGCTTTTTAAGACCTCAACAAATATAATTTAAGACCCAAAAATGTCATAACAATTTCTTAGGAATACTCAAT
>NW_023340155.1:0-4102 GCF_004916995.1 Morone saxatilis | reverse complement strand
AATAACATAATAGACTATAATAACTATAATGACACTATATGAAACTATAATACATATATCACTATAAGTAACTTTTATAATATAATGACACTATAATAGAACGTTTAAATACATATATACTTTTATCACTATAATAAACTTTAATACACTATAATATAAACTTTAATACATATAATCAACTTATAAACTATAATACACTATAGATCAAACTATAATATTAATAAATATAGATACAACTTTTAAATAAACTATAATAATATATAAATTTAAAAACTATAATACACTATAATAACTATAATAAAGTATAATAAACTATAATCTATAATAACTATATAAACTATAGATAACTTTAATAAACTATAATACTATATGAAACTATAATTAGTTTAATAAACTATAATCATATGAATAAACTATATAAACTTAATAAACTTAATTCACTATAATACTTTAATAAATTTTATCACTATTATAAACTATAATAAGGTATATAATTTAATAAACTATATCACTATATAACTTTTAATAAATATAATAACTTATATCAAACTATATACTTTAATAAACTATAATACATATAATAAACTTTAATAAACTTTAATTTAACTGTTCACTGACAACCAGGGAAGAGTTATGATTTAAACACACTCCGGGCACCTCGTTCAGCCTCCACCGCCGTGCTGGAGACGGAGTTGACGTCCATGTTGGCGAGCGCGTCCAGCAGAGTGTGAGGAGTCCTCTGGCTCCACCCCCTCCTCACCTCCGACCAATCCCTGAGCTTCAACTCCTCGCCCTCCTGGAAGCTCAGAGTCTGGTTCAGAGGATCCACTTCCTGTTCGGGGAGTCGGGGGCAGAATGAGAGAGAGGAAGAGAGAAAGAGAGGAAGAGGAGAGAGAGCCGTTACTTACCTCCTGCATCTGACCATCACCCACCTTCTCCTCCTCTTCCTCCTTCATCTCTTCATCGTCCAGCCGGATCTCAAACATGATTCCCTTCTACAGAAACAGCTGAGTTTTAACTGAAGCCACAGTTCAGGTGTGTGTTTCTTGATCCTGTAAGATATTTAGTGGTTGTAATGTCACCTTGTCTTTGTGTTTCCTCTCCAGCGCCCTCCTCTGAGCTCTGTGCTCCTCTCTGATCTTCCTCAGAGCAGCTCCAACGTCCTGCAGCAGGAACCAGAGAGAAGACTGTGAGCACACGTTGTTCTGACTGGACTTTATCTCTTCTCCTGGCAGTATTTACCTGAGCAGGTGGAGCTCTCTGCTGCTCTTTACCGTCTGCAGGAGGCTCTCTGGGTTTCTCCACCACAAAGGTTGCTTGTTTGTGTTGTGCTTGAGCCTGAGACGGTGATAATGTATTGATCGTTTTATTGATTATCGAGACAGGAATAACTTCAAATAAAATCTGGTCTGTATTCGACATTCAGAGTGAAATGTGACATTAACACTTATTGATACCATTGAGCGTGATTGACTCTTCCTGATATATATCATTTATTATTAATAAAGGTATAACTTATCTTATTATCTCTGTTCTCCATCCAGAGTAAACCTTTATCTGTACATTCACAGGTACACCGCAAACAGGAGCTGCTAGCAGCTAATTCAGCTATAATTAATTATTGTCTAAAGAATCCAAACCAGTCGTTGATTGTTGGAAAGAATACTAAAGTCAGGTTTGGTGAGTTTTATTTAGTTTCCATCTGGTTTGAAATGTTTTTATCTACAAGGTAAAATGAGTGTTTTTGTCTATGGAGTCTGGTGAGCTGTAGCATCAACTGTTTGGTCTAGTGTGACATCTAGTGGACATTTCACATATAACCTTTAAACAGAGACAGTCAGCTGCCACGCAGTGCATTATGGGATACAGGAATCTGTTGGTACCTCTGCTTCAGCTCTCAGCCTCATCTGTCTCATCTCCTGCTGATACTGCTGTCTGATGGCCTCCAGCTGCCGCAGGTACTCCTGAAGTTGTAGAAGATATAAGTACTCACACTTCACTACAGTACTTGAGTAAAAGTACTCAGTTACATCCACTGGTGTGTCTGCTGTGTGTCCTACCTGCCGTCCCTCCTGCTTCCTGTCCTGAGGAGCATGTTGGTGTGAAGGTTGTCCAACTTCCTGCTCCGGACCGCCGGGCTTCCTGTTGCGCTCGGCGGTACACGGACGCAGACCCTGACGCTCAGACAGGAAAGGTCAAAGGTTAGAGGTTGCTGTGGCTCATCCACAGTGTGATAGAGAAATCTTTACTGTCTGTCAGCAAAACACAAGCTAACTAGTGTTAGTCAGCTAGCGTCTTGCTAACATTAGCTAACTTTAAATGTATTTATGTCTCTTTTAACTTTTATCTTTTAACCATCTTCAAAATGTGGTTGTCTTTGCAACATAGATTAGCCTAGCATAGCATATCTAATTACAGGAAAGGAGGAAGTTGTTGCTCAACTGTGATTGGAGCACAGAGTGAAAGGGGGCGGGGCTTAGTGAGAGTTGATTGATCTAATAATGTGAGCTTCATCCTACCAGCTGTTTCTCTGCTCTCAGTTTGTACTGGTTGGCGTCGTGTCTCCTCTGCAGGTACTCGTTACGAGCTGCAGCCACACTGACACAAACAGAGACGAGGTTGATATCGTTAGTGTCCATTATGACAAAACATCACAAATGAATTATGTTGGAAACACAACATTAGCTCCAAGAACAACAGTTAAACATTGTGGGAAATACTGATACAGCATCTAAATAATATGCTGGGAGATCTCAGGGTCATTACTGCTCTAATGTCTGCACCATACATATGAAACCAGCAGCCTCCTGGCTCCAGCTTCATTGTTCTAATAATTAATAAGGAAGGAATGAGGAAGAATTTAATGATAATAGTTGTAAGAGTGACTCACAGCTGGTACGGTTCCACAGCGAGGTCCTCACAGTGCTCCTGAAGAGGAGGAGGAGCAGGAGGAAGAGGAGGAGGAAGGACGTCCTCCTGGTTCCTCCTCTGGAAGGCGTCCAGCTGTGCGTGGTAGTGCTGGTAATGGCTGAGCGGCTGCTGCTCGTTAAACCTGCGGCAGTGACAGTTTTAGTCTTCGTGTAAAAGCTCGCTGATGAAGATGAAGATTACTGGAGGGAAGAGTGTAACTGTGGTTCACCTGTGGTTGTTCTGCCCTGAGAGCGCTCTGCCTGCTCGTCCTCTCTGGTGAACAACAGAAATATATATAATATCACAGTATGAAAATACTCCATTACTGCACAGTAATCATCCTGTATTAGTAATCCTACCTCAGTAAGAGTAAATCTTTAAAATGTACTTAGAGTAAAAGTATTTATTATAAAAAACATTCAGATTGATATATAAACACATAATTGGGGGATTATCACTGAAGTACAATACATGAGTAAATGTACTTAGTTACATTCCAGCACAGTTGATTACTTTACTCACTGTATTACCATGAGTACATGAACATAGCAATAAACCCAGTATGTTATTATTATTACTTTGTGGGGGGGCGGGGTGTAGACTCTGAGGGGGACTCTCCAGTCTGGTTTAGCAGGTAGTCTGTTCAGGGCGGGTCTCTGTGCAGGTCTGGACTTCTTCTCTGGATCAGAGGAGGGTGTCAGTGAGAGCAGCAGGAACCAGAGCACTGTGTTTAAACTGCCTCAGTGAGAGCACAGAGACACTCCCTCAGCGACTGTTACCAAAACACACTGTGAGCCAACATGTGACGCATTCAATCCGTCCAATCAGGACTCACCATAGAGCAGAGCCAGCAGCAACAGTGTGAACAACCACTGGGTGGCGCCAGAGTCCACCGCAGTGTCTCAGTGTCAGCTGATGTTACCTGTGTGTGTGTTTGCTGCTCTGCTTTTAGCTGCTGCTCTGTTTCCACACAGCGCCGCGTGGTTGAACTCCTGCTGCATCACCTGCACACAGGAAACCACACACACACACAGTCACACACACACACAGTCACACACACACACACACACACACACACAGTCACACACACACACACACAGAGAAGACACAGACACACACACACACACATAACCACACACACACAGTAAACACACACACAGTAACACACACACACGACACAGTTCAACCACAC
>NW_023340154.1:0-2076 GCF_004916995.1 Morone saxatilis | reverse complement strand
GTGAAGTTAGAGCACGGGGACAACTCCCCATTGATTTGCAATCAATCCATGCAAATTAAACAAACATAGTAAAGCAATTCCCAAAATAAATCTCATCTTACACTACCATTATCTTTGAAACAAAACCATAAGTCAGTGCGCGTAATTTTACAATAATCCTGCACTGCACAGGAAAAATGCAAGTGCGCACATGTATAGAATAGCCTTGGTTTGGTCTTCCAAATAAGTTTGACTTACCTCTGGGTTTATTTTCAACCTTTACAATTGCCTATAGTTGCTTAATTACCTAATAATGATATTTTCATGATATAAGAATCTGGCACGACCGCAGTGATATATTACATACTCATGGACTGCTTTCATTGATTGCTGAGCTGTTGAAAGACCACTTTCCCTTGAGCTAAAACATCAAAGGCTCCTCATATTCAACTCATTCAAACTGAGCTCACTACAGTATTCAGCAGCACTCTGCTGATGCCCTTTCACCCTGAGGGCAGGAATGATAGGCATGAAATTGGAAGTGTCTTCTTTTTGCAATCGAGTTGATGAAATTCTCTTTCCACATGAGCTGGTGAAGACAGCTGCTCCAGGCCTCAGTACATTCTAAAAGCCCTCATACATTTGGGTGGAGCTTTGAGACTGCCACCATGTGAAATATTGCCTTCAGCTGGGATAAAACTATGGTCACTGGGACACACTGCATATGGAGAAAAATTCATTATATTGTAGAGAGAGATTGTGTTGGCAATACTACTACTGCAACTGCTACCTAGATATTTCCCAGCCACAGTTTTGCTTTTTAGATGTCAGCATTTATTCTGTTCGAGCAGGGGTCACTTAAAGTGAGGATTGCCAAGTAAAATATCCTTCTTGTCTGGTTGAAAGCATGTGACAGTGTCTGTCACAAATAAGAACTGAAGCACCCATCACAGCAGGAGGATCCTCCAGTCTTCTCAGAGTGTCAATTAAATTGCTATCATCTGTAGAGAAACTGTGCATGGGGTTGTCATGTGTAGTTAACAAAGCAGTAGAAGGTACTAGATGTTCTCTCATGTACCTCTTTGCTTTCAAATCCCAACATCAAAGGTCTTAATGTGTGCTTAAAATGGTGGATGCAAATTATAGATGCTGCAATTGCCAATGCAAAGACCTGGGTGGATGATTCAATCTAGGAAGTGTGAATTAAGGCAAAAACGTGATCAAGCAAGCACTTATCCTGAGGATACAGGCTTCCACCTCATTAAGGTAGAGTGAAGAAAAACTGGACAAAAATAATACAAAAACAACAACAACGTTTTCGTAGTCACATAAACATGTTTGCCACAAATAAACGCACTAAGCACAAACTGCACTGCAGCAGCACCAACAATGTTAATTTTGATCTCCTAAAACTATTTGGTGGTTAATTTTTCTTCCAATGAGGCTAGTGTGGGTATTTCAAAACTATCACCAAAATAGACGTGATATTATATATATATAAACCCCAGATTATGTTCAGTGACAATGTTTTTAATGTCCAATGCCTTTGATGACGATTTTGCATACCTCTACTGTTCTTGTACACAAAATGCCCAACTTTCTTGTACGTCCAATGGCATTGTTTTAATGCCATCTTTTCTTTGCAAATGGCAGTTAAAAATGAAAAAAAAAGTCATCATGTTTTTTTTTTTACCCTCTGCAGTTTGCGTACCAGTCCGACATTGGCGTGGATGATGCCATCATCTACCTGCTTCACAGAGCTTATACCCACCTGGAGAAGTCACAGACCGTGAGGGATCATGTTCCTTCGAACTTTTCATGTGCTTCGACACCCATCAATCTCTCCGGGCATGGCCAAGAAAACTCTGTGATGCAGGTGGATCAGGACCTCGTGGCGTCACTGACAGACCACAATACGTCAGACTGCACAGCTGCTTGTCAGATGTGGTAACGAGCAGCACTGGTACACCCCAAGGAACTGTACTATCACCGTTCCTGTTCACCCTCTACACCTCTGACTTCTGCTTCAACTCTGGAGAGTGCCACCTACAGAAGTTCTCCGATGACTCCTCCATTGTCGGCTGTATCACAGATGAT
>NW_023340153.1:0-2550 GCF_004916995.1 Morone saxatilis | reverse complement strand
TGTGTGAGCGAGCACAGCTGCCTGTATGTAGTATGTGTGTGTGTGTGTGTGTGTGTGTGTGTGTGTGTGTGCAGGGCCATGTTCGTACAGCTTTCCTTGTGAGTATCGTTTCGTGCAGCATGCAGGACTGAAACCATGTGAATACAGTAGCACTTACTCATCATTGTGAAGATCAGGTGAAGTGAAACGTTGTTTGTTTGATGCTGCAAACCATTGTACATAAGTAATTTCCAAACTGGCAGCCCCTGATTGAAGAGACCTCTATCTGGTTTCAACAGAATCTAAGCTTGGTTAGTGTGACTCAAACAGAAATCGTATCATCGTTGCCTTTAGAAACGGACCACAAGGTCAAAGATAAATTGAAATGTTAGCGTGTGTGTGCCTGTTTGAAGAGTCAGTGTTTTACAGAGTCATTTTCACTGTTTGTGTTGTAACTGTGAATCAGCTGGATATCAAAACTGCATTTACTGTACATTTAATGTATGTGATTGTGGCAAATAAGATGTATTAAAAGAGCCATGTTGACTTTCTGTTTCACTCTAAAATCACATGCAACACGAATAAAACGAAAGAAGGTAACGTGTTTATAGATGTACCAATGTAATGTATAATATAACTTATTCAATTAAAAAAGTAATAAATTATTTGTGTCATATAGGGACGGTGGAGCAAGCTATAAACACAACACTGGCATAACTGTATTTTCACGTTGTAACTTTGATGGGCTAATTTAGACTTAATAGGCTGTGTTACCTTCATTACAAGGCTTAAAGATGTTTTGCAGCTACTTTTTTTTGCTCTTTTGATAGTAAGGTTTGCTGACCCCTGCTGCCGTTATATTATGCTTTCTATCCATAGTTAATGTGAGAATATTTATTAGTGCAGCAAAGGGTATTTTAATGTAACGTCTACTGTAGATGTGCTGTAGAAATGGTACTGAAAATTCATGAGTATATCTTTAGAAAGTAATTTCAAAATAGACCTCTTGTACATGCAGTAGTTGAAGTACATCCTTAATGATAAATGTATCATCATTTGTGTTCTCTTTCAGGGGTCCTGCTGCGGTGTATTAAGGATGGCTGCTTCATTAAATAATGGAGGCATCACACACACACACACACACACACACACACAAACTACAAGCACATTCGTACAGCTTTCTGTGCCTGAAAATTACACAGTGTGATTGGATGATGTTACTCTAAGAACACAGTTGCCTGGCACTTCCCGTAAAAATAACCCAATCATCATTTGCAAGTGAGTTCCCAGAATGAAGCCTCATCGTGTTTTACAGGCCTGTAATTATTATTATATTATATTATTATTATTATTAGAGTCTTGCTTAACACAAACTTTTAGTTCAAAAACACACTTTCTTACACAATCAAATTTTATTTACCTTCCATTTTTCTGTCATTACTTGCTGCATATTTTATAACTTTTACAAATACGAATGATTGAACATTATTTACAAATGCCATTTCACCCATATAATTGACATGACTCCATTTCGTCATGGACTCAGTTTTGAGTGTACATGTCTCTATATCCACACTGTGTCTCTTGGTGGCGCTGTAGGTCAACCCTGCGCTGGAAGCTGTGCTGACAGCAGGGGCAGCTGAACGGCCGGTAGCTGCTGTGCTTTCGGCTGTGGGTGATGAGGTTGGAGCTTTGGCTGAATCCTTTACCGCACACTTTGCACACGTGTGGTTTCTCACCTGAGGGAAGACCGTAGGGCAGAATACAACCTTTCAGAGTAGGAGTTTGGGCATTTGACAGTGTAGTGTAGTGTACTCACTGCACTGCTCACTCACCTGTGTGTATGAATGTGTGTTTCTTCATGTCTGACTTCTGGTGGAACCTTTTGCCGCAGTACTGGCAGGGGTAGGGCCGTGTGTCTGAGTGGATGAGGAGGTGTGTGGACAGCGTGGACGAGCGCTTGAACACCTTTCCACAGACCTTGCAGCCAAAGCTACGCTCCTGGATACACATACAGAACATAAGAATAACACATGCCCACACACAGAGAGAAGTTAAGACAAACCAATGTTTCTTTCAGAGCTCACAATGAGTCATGTGTTCGTAGCAAAAACGATATATAATATACTCATGTAAACATTCTCACTGTGTACTGTACCTTAGCTCTGCCATAGCCACCTATTGCTCTGAAGCCAAAGGGCAAATGGGGCATGTCTGTGGCTGTGGGTGAACTTGTCAAAGGGACAGAGAGGGTGTTGTGAACATGAGCCTGCAGGCCACCTCCTGATATTAGTACCTCTGAAAGAGACTGAGAGAAAGTGACAAAAAAAATGATGAGAAGATTGATACCGCTGTCAAGTTCTTCAAATATAAAGCAGCAGCCGGTTCGCTTAGCTTAGCATAAAGACTGAAAGCTGGAGGAAACAGCTAGCTTCACTCGGCCCAACAGTTAGAAAATCTGCCCACCAACACTTCTAGGTCTCCGCTGGTTGCCTAGCAACTACTTAGAGCCAGGAAACAGTGTGACACATATGTAACCGGTACAACTGTTTGAGTTACATTGTGGGTAGT
>NW_023340152.1:0-2586 GCF_004916995.1 Morone saxatilis | reverse complement strand
TTGTTGTGAACAACCCAGTTGGCTCTAGGTCTGTTAACCAAGGTGATCAGTTATCTCAGATGCCAAAAGTATTTCCTGCTTGTGTTGTAACTCGCGCTCAGTCACGTAAGGTTGAGAATGTGGTAGACCTTTCAGAAATGTTTATAGCTCCATGTGAAGAAACTGTCTAATGGTCCCTCTGCCACTTCTGCGTTAACTGTAGCTAAGCAGTTTACTAATTCCACTGTAGCTGATACTTTGTAGGTTACTGTGTCCAGTCCTGTCACCTTGTCTGATTAGTCTGAGACTCAGGTAAAGGTTGGCAGGGAGCAGCTGATAGAGGCTCAGAAGGCCGATCCTTCCTTGGCTAAGTGTGTAGCAGCAGCGTTGCCTAAAGATGAGATTGGTGCCTCTCAAGTGGTTTACTACTGGGAGGATAGTATCCTCATGCGTGGGCTCCCTCAGCTGATGACAGTGGGTGTAATACTGCATATCAGATGGTTGTCCCTGCTGGGTACCGGGCACAGATATTGAGCTTAGCTCATGATAATGTTTTGTCTGGTCATCTAGGGATAGCTAAAACTTACTATCGTATATTGAAACATTTCTTCTGGCCTGGTTTGAAAAGTGATGTTTCAAGATACTGGCACTCATACATGTCAGTTGGTTGGGAAACCAAACCAAGTGATCCCACAGGCTCCACTTTATCCTATACCTGTGATGGGTGAGCCATTTGAGAGACTCATCATTGATTGTTTTGGCCCGTTACCCAAGTCAAAATCTGGTCACCAGTTTCTCCTGACTTTAATGTGTGCTACAACTCGATACCCTGAGGCAATTCCACTGCGTTCCCTCAAAGCCAAGGTGGTAGTGAAAGAATTGATGAAATTCTGTACCACTTTTGGGTTGCCAAAGGTCATTCAAACAGACCAGGGTACCAATTTTAAGTTTTCTCAGGTGTTAGAAGTGTTGGCTGTGAAACATTAGGTCTCTAGCGCCTACCACCCAGAGAGCCAGGGGGCACTAGAGCGCTTCCACCAAACCCTTAAGACTGTTGCTTGCTTATTGTCTTGAAACTGGAAAGGAATGGGACGAAGGTATACCGTTCCTGCTTTTTGCTATTCGAGAGACTGTTCAGGAGTCATTGGGTTTCAGTCCTGCGGAACTGGTATTTGGCCACACAGTTCGTGGACCGTTGAAGTTGTTGCGTGAGCAGCTGACTGGGGTTGCTTCTCCTAGTCAAAATGTGCTGGACTATGTCAGTTATTTCAGAGAGCGTCTTCATCATGCCTGTGAGGTAGCGAAAGAAGCACTGTCTGGCTCCCAATCTAAAATGAAGGCTCACTTTGATAAGAGTTCTATTGAACGCAGTTTTAAACCTGGAGACTCTGTGTTGGTTTTTCTTCCTATTCCTGGTTCAGTGCTTCAAGCTAAGTTCACCAGCCCTTATGTGATTGAAAAGAAACGATTATGTTATTTGTACTCCTGATAGGAGACTTGTGTATGTCATGTGAACATGCTCAAGCCCTATGTTGTCAGGTTCACTGAAACGGCTCTCTCCCCTCCAGCTAAGGTGTTGCCTGTAGCTTTAACAGCAGTGCTGCCATGCTATTCTCCTCAGGATGATGATCTAGTGATGCAAGATGCTCCTGTTCTGTGTGCTCGGCTGCCGTATTCCCAAGTATTAGGTGATTTGGACAATTACCTGTCTCATCTTTCTGGGACAGATAAGAGTGATATTCTCAAGTTAATTAAAAGCTATCATACGCTATTCTCAGATGTACCGACCCAAACCACTGTGTTGCAACATGACATTGATGTTGGTGACTGTTTTCCTATTAAGCAGCATGCCTATCTCGTGAATCCCACAAAAAGAGCTCAAATGCAAAAAGAGGTTGAGTATTTGCAACAGCATGGCCTGGCTGTTCCCAGCTTCAGTGCCTGGAGCTCTCCGTGTTATTAAGTCTGATGGAACACCACGCTTTTGTACTGATTACAGGCAACCTAATGCTGTAACTAAACCAGATTCTTTTCCTCTTCCTCGTTTGGAGGATTGCATCGATAGAGTTGGAGCTGCTCACTACGTCACCAAGTTGGACCTGCTAAAGGGCTACTGGCAAGTACCGTTAACACCACGTGCTTCTGAGATCTCTGCATTTGTGACACCAGACAGGTTCATGCAGTATACAGTCATGGCATTTGGTATGCGCAATGCCCCTGCCACTTTTCAGCGACTTATGCAAATGGTGCTGTCTGGTGTGGCAAACTGTGAGGTCTACCTTGATGATGTGGAAGTCTATTCTGCTGACTGGCAGTCCCACATGGAAACCTTGTCTGTTGTGTTTCAGTGTCTGCAAGATGCTTCCCTCACACTGAATCTGGAAAAATGCCAAGGCCACCATAACTTATCTTGGCAAGAAGGTTGGTCAGGGTCAAGTGCGGCCAGTAGATGCCAAAATAACAGCTATAGCTGAGTTCCCTGTTCCCACCACTAAGCGGGAACTGCGTCGCTTTCTTGGACTAGCTGGTTATTATAGAGGGTTCTGCCGTAACTTTGCTGCCATTGTCTCCTTTGACTGACCTCCTTAGCCCCACCTAGGATTTGTT